>NC_083224.1:19691962-19991962 GCF_032191835.1 Heteronotia binoei | reverse complement strand
ATATGGGCAGAACTGACTATTTGTAATGTCAGGGAGGATACGGCAGCTGTGGGAACTGAAAGCATGAGAATTCCCTCTTGAGATCAGTACGTTGTTTGAGATTGTCTGCAGAACAATTTGCAGAAGTCTCAGTGCATTTATATTAAGATATTTACTCGTGCTGCTATTCTTGAATAATTTTTTTTTCGCTTTTTGGTAGAGTAAATGATAGTGATGATCTGGTCATGACAGAGAATGAAGTGGGAAAGATTGCACTGAACATTGAAAAGGAAATGTTTAACTTGTTCCAAGCTACAGACACTCGATATAAGAGCAAATATCGCAGCATTATGTTCAATCTCAAGGATCCCAAAAATCAGGTTTGTGTGTATGAAAGTGAGGGAAGAGGGATATCGATGGCCAGTTTTATTGAACTGCAAGCAGGCATTGATCTGACTGCACCCTTAATATAAATGATAGCATGTATCTTAGGAAGCCTTTGGTGGAAGAGAAATATTAACCAGAATTTTTTTCCATTCAGAATTGCTGATGAAATCTCAATGACTTAGTCTCTTCAGTATGTAGAAAGTATCACCAAAGAGAATGTTTTATGAAACTAGCAATTTCAAAGCCAATTCTGTATCTTCTGATCTTTGGTCAGGATCCGTTAGAAGGGATTCATAAGTGAGACTTCACCGTTCACTTACCTACTAGAAGATGTTTGCTAGTTTTGTAAGCAGGAGTTCAGGCTCTAATGTAGATTCTCTCTGTCTCTTCAGGGCCTTTTCCATCGTGTTCTTCGGGAAGACATTGCTTTGTCAAAGCTAGTGAGAATGAAACCAGAAGAACTTGCATCCAAAGAGCTGTCTGTGTGGAAAGAAAAACCAGCCAAATCAGTAAGTAAGAAATGTATGTGGTGCACACAAAGTATTAGTGGTGATTGATTTGATAACTAGCTATAGAGTAGTGATTAAAATTGACCCATATTTATTGTTGTATGAATTTTTCTTATTTTCATAGATAATGACATCTAGGCGTAAATCTAATGAAAATAAGAAATCAACAGTAAAACAAGAGCCCATCCCAGATGTTAACATGGAAGATTCCCCACCAGTTTCTGACTCTGATGTAAGTATAAGTCTCTTGAACTGTACATTAGTTACCTGCATTGTTTCACCAAAGATTAATTTATACCTACTAGTAAAGCGGGAAAGTGCCATAAACTCTTTAAAAGAGACGCTTTAAATTCCAGTTTTTTGATATCTAAAGAGGAAAATAATCTGTTAAAGAAGGTAGAGTCTAGTAGTGACAGCAGCTGCAGGTGCACAGTGGGATTCTCAGAGGGTCCAGCCCAGTTTTGGATTTTGTCCATGATGAAGTGCACCTGGAACATGATTCCTATGGGACACTGACAAATAAATGATGCAAAGGTATCAATTTCTGTAGAAGAGGATTATGTACCCTTCAGTCCCTTTCTCTTCAACATAGAGTTCCATGGGGAGGGGATGTCTGCAATCTAGACGTTTTCTTCATCCCGTCTGCAGCTGTATGCTGGTATACAGCTGAGCCACATTCAGACCTGAATAGCAGTGATTGCCTATATTTTGCTATAGTTTAAACTATGCTCTGATATCCCTCCCCTTCAGCTTTTTTCTTTTAAACTGTTGTATGTTGAAATCAATAGATGTAGGAATTTGTTAATTAGGATACATTAAATGAATGAAAAACACACATCAGATAATTTCAGACGGGCAGCCGTGTTGGTCTGAAGCAGCAGAACAAAGTTTGAGTCCAGGGGCACCTTTAAGATCAACAGAGTTTAATTCTGGGCAGAAGCTTTTGTGTGAAGATGTTCACATGCACATGAAAGCTTATGCCTAGAATTAAACTTCATTGGTCTTAAAAGGAGCCATTGGACACAAACTGTGTTCTATCAGATAATGGTTTGAATCTATGCATTCATTTTTTAGGAGCAGCAGGAGTCAGATCGTGCAGCCCCTGAGAAAAGCACAGCACCTCTTTTGGATGTTTTTAGCAGTATGTTAAAGGACACAACAAGTCAGCATCGAGCCCACCTTTTTGACTTGAACTGCAAAATCTGTACAGGTATGTCCATTTAATAGTAGTACTGCTTGAGCACCCACATGGTAAGAAGGCAGGGAAGATATGTAAATGAAATAAAATGAAGTCAGTTTTCCTCTGAACAGAAGCCCGAGTGTGAAAACACAAAGGGCCAGTTCAGTGCCATTGGTGGAAAGAATGTTACACACCTCAATGCATTTGTAGTGGCATCCCCATGATTCAAACTTCACTGATCAACAAATGATCTGGAGACATTTAGAAGAATTTTTTAAAAATAAAAACTTAGCAGGAAAATAAAATTCTCTTGCCTTCTGAAATGTAGCATGTTTTCTTTGTGGCCCTATGAGGGCAGAAAGATGGAGTAAAAATTTCTGTCCTCATTGTTGATAAATGTCTTTGGACTTTCTGGCATGTTGCGTTTCCGAAGGCTTTCCGTGTTTATCTTGGTTTTCTTGCAATAAGTCCACAACCTGTATCACACTCATTCCAGTTTTACTGAGACTGGTCCAGTACTCTGTCCATCAGCCCTCACTGGCTCACCGTGACATTACTTAATCGTGTTGTCTAATGCACAGGTCAGATTTCAGCATCAGATGATGAACCAACTGTAAAGAAACCAAAATTTTCATCTTCATCTGTTAAGAAGCTGGAACCGAAGCTGGAACCAAAGCCAGAAACAATAACTAAATCTGAAACCTTGACGCAAGTAGAGGATATGGATATTGAAAAAGAAGAATCGGATGATGCTCCAGAACCCATTACTGGACCGGCTGCTGAAGCAATGCCTCAGCCAAGCTTTGAAAGAGCTTATGTCCCGTTAACTCAAACGCAAAATAGCTTGGAATCTTCTCTGGCAAGTGAGAGCTCTCTCTATCCCACCTCTTACGCTGGAGGAGTCATCACTACTGTAACAGTATCTGGCAAGGATCCCAGAACAGCAATGAGCACTTCGCTAGCCTCAGTTTCTACAGGGACTTCTGTGTCGCATCCCATCCCTGCTCCTGAGAAAGTTTCTTTGGGTGAAAGTAAATCGGAAGTTTCACGGTCAATTTTGCAGCCTCCAAAATCAATATTAACAAAGCCATCCTCCTCAGATCCAAGATACTTAGCAGTTTCATCATCGCTAAACGTTGGGTATGTATGTGTTCTACTAAGGAACTATATTTAGAAGATTGGCTTCCATTGTGTTGTGATGGAGCTTTCCTCTGTGGTGCAGTTGCCATCCTCAGTGGTAGTGCACATACAGGAGCCAATGTGACAAAAGCATCACCCAGATGCATACTGCTTGCACCTAAAACAGAATCCTGACTTCACACCTCTTCACACCTGGTGCTCTCTAGGAATGGGCATGAACCAGGGGAAAATGGTGGTTTGTTTTGTTTTGTGATTCGCTTGACCCAATTCATGGTTTGTTTGGTTCAGGAGGTGTAAAACTCACTGGAAGTCTTCAGCAGGCTCTCCTCCACCCACTAAGTTTGGTGAAGATTGTATTTGGAATGTCCGAGTTTAAAGCCCCCCCCCCCCCAAGCAGGTCCCCCCAAGAAAGTTCAGCTTCTGCTCTCACTGACAGCTCTTCTTGCTGTAAGATGGGAGCTCTGTGCTTGGCTCCCAGAGCTGCCAATCAAGCTGTAGACAACTGCTATGGGTATTTCTAGGGTTCTCGGAAACCCACCGCAACGTTGCCTAGCAATTGATTGAATCAGCGCCAGCCTGTCTGGGAAAAAACAAACTACAAAGACAAAACAAATGAAGCAGCATGGTCAGAAGTGGCTCAAAAACAATCCACGGGCCAGCCTGATTTGTGCATGATCACGATTCATGGTTCAGTTCATGCCCATGCCTAGTACTCCCTCTCCCTTATACAAGAGGAGCTGACATGACTCTTACTAACTAAATTCTTAACTCTAATGAAAATTATATGTCTAGGTCAGTGAACTCTATATTGTTGTGACCACTAAACTGTACATAGAAGCATATGAAAACCTGTCTTGCTCTTGGTTGTAGGAAGATTTCCTGTCTAACTGGTCTTTCCCTTGGTTTTTCTGCTTTTCAGTATTTCAGAGACACGGTCGCCTCAGGAAGGAGACACTTCCCAATTCCTCTCACGTATCAGCACCATTTGGAAAGGCTTTATCAACATGCAGAGTGTGGCCAAGTTTGTCACCAAAGCATACCCTGTTTCTGGGGCCTTTGACTACCTCAGTGAGGTCAGACTTTGATGTGCTTATGTGTTTGTGGGTGAATTTTATCTGAAATTATTTTTCTTATTAAAGGAATGGTATAGAAATACTTTTCTGTTGGAAGACAGTATTGCGCTTAGAGCACTAGGATGAAACCTAAACTAAACAATTAGATAATTATCTGATGCTCATAATTTTAGTATTTGAGTTATAATAAACCAGTGTCCCTGACAAGGATGCTAAAATTAATAGTACTGGGCACTGCAGCTATATTAATAAAGGGAGATTCAAACATTTCTACTGAATGTAACTTATCTTGCTAAAGCAATATAGCCATTCATTTAGAAGAGAGAGGGAGAGGCAGAAAAATCTCCTGCTACATTGTAGTGGGCGCATGCCTCATTCATCATCAGTAGAAGTGGCAAGAGTTAGCCATGCACGGTGAAGCTTTGGAAGTGACATGAGGGCTCATGAAATATTTTCATTTATTCTTATTTATATTGTTTACAGTTTGCCTTTCTCTCCAAGACTCAAGGTGAACTACATAATGCAATTTAAGCAATAAATAAGATGAAGAGATGGCTAATAAACAATGTAACAGGAGAGGGATAGTAGTAATTAGAAACAAGGCACAAATATAAAACATGACATGTTTACTGTATGCATTGCCTTGAGTATTTTATAGAAAATCAATCTTTACATTCTAAAACCCATAAACATTACAACTGACGATAAGTAAAGTAATGCTAATCATCCCAATGATACTATATACATTACTGTCCCAAGCAATATTTTTCAGGATTTCACATTCAGTTATCACACAATAAATTATTATTGAATATTACCTCTTCCCTTCATCCTCTGTTCCATTTTGGAGTATTTCCAGAGGCATAAGCAGGGATCTGTAGAAACCCACTTCGTTTAATTATCATTTAAGTGATCATTTCAACTATTCTTGCTTTGTGGTTTTGGATTACAACTGTAGGGAAGACTGTATTGTGAATTGTTTTCACACAATCACTGTTTGTTTTATTTTTTAAAAAAAATATTTAATAGGGAAATTTACTTTGCATGAAAGAGCTAAAATCTTTCTTACCTTAGTCTGGGAGGGCAATTCAACAACATATAGAGCACATAGTCCTTTAAGTATCCTGGTCTCACATGGTTTAGGGTTTTGAGTCAGAACTGGCATTTTGAATTGTGTCTGGAAATTAATTGGCAGTCAGTAAAACTTTAAAAACGGTCAAGATCTTCATGGTCACAGCTGGCATACCAACCCAAACTGGCTAAGGGTGCTACATGCTGCTGAGAAGACCAGAGACTGTTCCTGTAGTGTAACCCTGATTAGTCACATAACTGACCAGCACTGTTTCATTTTAATCTTGGCTGAGCTTCAGTTCATTGGGCCTATTTCAGACTTCTGCTGTCTTGTAAAGGGCATCCCTTGCCTTACATGACTCAGCTGAAATGGTATTATTCGCTTGATTCCTAATCTTCAGGCAACATTTCTGAGAAGTTTCTTGTGGATGCTGAAAAGCATAGAGTACAAGATTATGACGGACCCAGTACTGCAGACGTCACCAGGTCAAGCAGTTGTCCTATAATACCACCCTCTGGTCCCTGGTCAGCTAGGTAGGATTGAACCACTGTCCAGTCAACATCCATTTCAGCCAGCTGCTCCAGAAAGATGTGATTGATGGTATTTGACATGCATACACAGATTCAGGAGAATCAATCAGATTGCACTCTTTCGTCTTTCTCCTGGCAGATAGTCAGGTTGGCCAAAGTTGGTTTAGTTTAAAACAGGAGGAAATTGGATTGAAATAGGTTGAGTACTTGCGTACATTGCCGGAGGAGATTAATTACCACAAGCTGATAGTTCAGTTTCCAGGACAGCTTCTTTAGGCAGGGTTCACAATCACCACTTTGAAGCTGGTTAGGACTGTTTTTTCCCCCCTCAGTGATGGATACAAGACGCTCTGAACCTAACCAAGCAATTCCCTCCGCCTGTCTACTTCAAGCAGGAGTAGAGAGACTCTTAATCTGCATGAAAGAGTTTTTAGAGGGCATAAGAATAAAACTTTTTGGTCTACATTGGAAAACAATAACGTGTTGACGGTTGGTTCAGTAGACAACAAACTTAGTATTGTGGCAGTTATAATGTTGAGTTCTGAGAGCTGTGATTAATGAAACAAATAACAGCCAGTTTACCTTTCTGATCATTTCTTCTGCATCCTGGAAAAGATGCTCTGCTTTATGAATCTAAGCAAGATGTGGGTTTATTGAATGTAAAAGTAGACTAGGAAGGTTTTATTATCATTTCAGAAAGTTACATACTTAAGGAATAACTTTTTAATTATATTTCGCAAATATTTGTTTACATAAAGTCCACATGTTTCTCACAAGAAATACAAAAAGGCCTGGCCAGATGTTACTTTTTGAGTCTAGAATGGGAAGAAAAGAGCCTCAGGTGCTCACAAGTACTGTGTTCATCTGCACCCAGGGTCTCCTGTCACCTCTTCTCCATAAGAGGAACAAAAAGGGAGTTTAAGATTAATCTACACCCAGATATTCTAGGCCAGATGTTAACTTTCTCCCTTGGTAGAGGAGAGAATGGCTGTTTCCAGTCTTGAGACTTGCATAGTTTTAATACTGGCTTTATAAACTAATATTTTACTAAACCCAGAGTCTGAGCATCTGAGCATTGAAGATAACAGCAAGGGGACAGTTTTCTGCTAGATGTGAAGAGGTGAAGGGAGAGCATGGAAAGAACTAGGAACACTGGCTAGTGGCTATATATATATATATATATATATATATATATATATTTTAAAGTTTCTACATGCATTTTGTCAGTCTAGTTCTGTTTACCAGGAACTGGAGGAGGAACAGTATAATTGGCCCTCAGATTATACTTTTCCCCTCACGTTGTCATGTAATGCTTCTTATTTAGGATTTACCAGACACAATTCACATTGGAGGAAGGATTTCACCGAAGACAGTGTGGGATTACATTGGCAAACTTAAATCATCTGTGTCAAAGGTACTCATTTAAAAATCATGTCTGGTAATGATAAATGAATTTCTACTTTATTTGAAATAATTAAGGGCTTCAAGTAGCCACAGGACAAGCTCTGGGAGGTTTGATGCTGCAGTGTGATACAGCAAAGCAAGGGGGAGTACATACCCTTAGAAACTGACAACTTTGTTCCCTGTTCCCCTATTAACTTCTAATCATTGGAATGTAAAATCCTTTAAGGCAAGCAACAAAACAAAAGTGGCTGCCCTTTTCCATTCTGTGAATACTCTCCCAGGCCTGGGGCAGCCAGTCCTTCCCACCTGCAATCCCGTCATTCCCTCCCTGGACTCCCCACCACTCATTTCCTTCCTCTTTCCAGTTAGGCAGTGGTAACAACAAGGTCTTCATCTGCTCCCTTTGGAATACCCAGAACTACATTGCCATGGCAGCATCCAATGCACAGGGAGCCTGGGAAACACAGTTCTCTAGGGATCCCAATTCTGCACTGGCCTCAAGCTCTGGAGAACTGTATTTTCAGGGTCTCCTTGTGCCTTGGCTGATGCTGTTGTAGCATTTTGGGGTCATGATTACTTTTTGCTGAGTATTTGCAAGAAAAGCTCTTCGAAAGTGAGCCATGGGGAGGTTCTGTAATCCATTGTAACATAATTTCATTCTCCCCTTATTTACAGTTTTATCAGCAGTAGGGTCAGCATTTATTTATTGATTTATTTTTGTGTTGTAGGAACTATGTTTGATTCGTTTCCATCCTGCAACAGAAGAGGAGGAGGTTGCCTACATTTCTCTATACTCCTATTTTAGCAGTCGTGGTCGATTTGGTGTTGTAGCTAATAACAACAGACATGTCAAGGACCTCTATCTGATTCCTCTCAGTGCTAAGGATCCTATTCCACCAAAACTTTTGCCCTTTGAGGGACCAGGTAAGCAATGAATTATAGGAAACCCAGAATACATCCAACCTGCTAAGTTAAAACTGCAAGTGTTATGTCAGTCATCAATGGCATTTAGTCATACATAACACATACCTTTGTTAAATACACTCAAAAAGAAACATTTTATGTACAAATGAGTTTTAGAAACATGGCTGCAGTAATTTAATTCTCCCAAAGCTGGCCTGGGGTGGCAAGCACTTTTATAGATGAACGTTCAAATCAGTATAACGTTTAGTATATCACATGGAGACATAAAATATTGCAGCAAAACACACCATGTTTTGGAGAAGCAAAGATGGGCATCATCCTCAAATTGGCAAGCATGACAATCCACAAAATACCACTTGGGCTGAAAGGAAAGCTCTGTATCTTGGTTTCCAAACTGTCATGTATGCCTAATTTCATTCAAATATGGACAGGATGTCCCACTTCAGTCACTTTCATCTCACCATGGTGTGGGAGCCAGGTGAGAGAATATCCAAGGCCTACTCTCAGTCTCTCCTGAGGAAGAATCCTGGGAAGAAGGTAATATCCATGCAGATGCAGAGATTCAGCAGGCTTATGAACACCACAGCCATTCAGTATGTTTTGCTTTCATATAAAAATTCTAACTTCTGCTTAAACACATAGTTGTGCACATTTGTGTTGAATGTGTGTGTGAGAGAAAGTGGGATTAACCCATGCAATTCATCCCCTTAATCATTTTTTTTTCCTTACTGACTTGAGCACTTAATGGCAAACATGCCTAAATCTCAAAAGCCTATTCTTCCTTATCCAAAGACAGTGTAGTGCACCATATAAATACCAGGCACATTCATATGCCTGCATTTTCCCTTTGTACTAAGTGACTGGTGTAAGCAGAAGCCTCAGTTTAAATATTTTTCATCTGAAACATCTGAAGGTAAGTGGGGTATACTTCAGCTTTTAAGCAGCTAAAAGGTGGAGGATGCCAGGAGCTGAGCCAGGCAGTACTGGAATGTTATTCTTTAAACACTGAAGTCACCTTCTCTAAATGTTCAGTGTAAGGGAAACACTGAATCATAACACATGGTTAAAAACAATGGATGAGTTGTGTTCAGATGAATTCTTAGATGGATACTGTTATCTTTTTTAACTCCCACATTCCACTCTCAGCAGCTGAAAGTAATTGTGTTTGCTTTTAAATCATCCTTATAGTTGCTCTCTGTTGTTTGGGATATGAAGATTGTCTAAACTCACAGGGTGAGGTAACAACAAACCACGAGAACCAGCCTCCAAATTAATACACTGCAAGCAACTCTTAGAAAAAATGCAAATTGTTTTTGAGAATAAACCAAACGGTAGGGTATCTGCACCCTACCATTTGAAAATACTGCACAATAGGACATCGGACATTACTGCCTCTTGATGACTTTGGGTGTGGGTGTATGTTCCTTTTGGATTTGTTATAATTTGTGGTCTATTCTGAGAAACATTTTGCATTTTTTCTAAGAGTTGCTTGCAGTGTATTAATTTGGAGGCTGGTTCTCGCAGAGGTTTGTTGTTACCTTGTTTCCCTGCTCAAGTATCTGTGTTGCTATTTATTGGTTGCTAAACTCACAGGGTGGCACCCAAAGCAACCAGGAGCTTCCACAGCTCCCACTTCCTTTCCTGTAAGTTCCCATATCTCCAACAAAAAATGCTTCAAAAAGTAGGGCAGTATCTAGGGGTACTATAGCGAGTTGCAGTATTTAGTGACTGTGTTTCTATAACTCTTTTCTTCATTTCCCAAAAGTGACCTACTAGTAAATCAAGCCAATTAAAATCAGCCAGAAAACTGACACATTAAAGCACTAATTTAATTTATTTTTTTTCTTTATATCCCGCCCTATCCTGCAAGCGGATATGATGAAACACCATTAAAACCAAGTCAGAAAATCTAACCAACACAGCCATAAATTACTACTTAAACTAGGGAAAAGAAGCAGCTCTTACTTCATATAGTAAATCATGGTGCACATGTAGAAGAGCATAGCAGTGTGCATGAGGCTAAAAATAAAAACTAACTTTTGCCTAGCCTCTCTGCGTAGTAGCAATTCATACTTAACTGCAATCAGGCAGAAGGCTGCTGTCAGGTTCTACACGGTCTAAAATGAAAGTGTGCCCTGTTTGTGCTTTGTGATGGCCTCAGTGGAGACTTGGGATTCAAGGAACAAAATCAGGCAGAAGAGTGTGCGCAGCCAGACAACACAAGAACCCGAAGTTCTTGCCTTAGTTCATATGCGGAGCCTTTTCTTTTTAAAACAAACTTCAGTCAAACAAGAGATATATTACCAAATCATGTGAGTTTTTTGTAACCTGTGTGTGGGGCCCAAATGACTGCTTATGCAAAAAGAAGGCAACATTCAGGAGGGTGGAGGAGGCCCTACAGGGGGTAGGGGGAAGTGGAAAAGCTGTATTCTGCTTGCAGTTCTAAAGATCCAACTTTTGGTAACTTGATATTCTGCTTCTGAATCTCTGCTCCAAAGAGAGAGCCTCAGTATCAATATTATCTTCTTTCAAGATTTGTCTGTTGCTGATCTTGAGATATGCTTCTTTGGATATGCTTCTGATCAGTATACAGTTTGAAAACTGGCAATGTAAAGTCATGCAAATTGGGTCAAGACTATAGGCAAAGAGCTTGACTTCAAAATACTTATGTCAAATTTCATTAGGTCTCTCTGATCTGCTGCACTTTCTTAGCTAATATAATTTTCCAGTCTTTGTTTATGCCCCAAAAATATAAACTATGGGTGTACACCAGAAAAAAAATATTTTTCAGATCTGGATTTTGTGGAGGGCAGAATTAGCAGTATTCTGGGTGGGACTCCAGTACTGGTTCAGTATTTGGATTCCCCCCTCCCTTCCAATTTCTGATATTATTTGGGTCTCTTAATCTCTATGGGGCATCTTTGGGGGAGTGGGTGGAGGGGCTGTTTTTCAGCAGAGCTGGTGCTGCTCATCCACTAAAGAACCCAAAAGCTTCAAGTGAATTGGACTAAGTGTTCCAGTTCTTTGGGCCCCAAAGCAAGGTTCCCTCAGCCATCCTCCTTTGTTTTGTATGGGGCGGGGGGGGGGGAATTCCATGGTTTCTCCAGGGTTAACAAAAGCCAAACCCAACAAGAGCAAGCAGCCATTGGCCAAAAGCCTCCCAATGCAAACAATCCAGCAGAACCAACATCAAACCAGAGAATCCCAGCAGAACCACAGACCAATGTTGCACACCTGCCACATCTAATGTCAAACTAGAGAATCCCAGCCAGCCCACCTGGTGGGAGGGGCACTGTTGCAAGCCTAGCCCAAAACCAGTGTTAAACCACAGAAGCCAAGCAGCACCCATTACCACTGTGGCAGCACCAGCCCAACAGAACAAGAGAATTCCAGCAGGAGCAACCTGGTAAGCTTCCCCTAACATAAGACCCCATTTGTCTATGAGAACTACCTCCCTCTCTCCTGTTGCTTGTGAAATCAGCAAAAAAACAAAGAACTTTTGGCACTTTCAAACTTTGGCCATGGATATCCCTATAAATGTTTGGGATCTGGATACCAGTATTAACTAGGATTCTCTAATGTGGATCTGAATATACCTCCCAAACCTGATAAGGTGTTTTTTGGCTTATATTTTTGGACTGAATATATCTGAGCACACATATCTAGTATGAACAAAAGTGCATTCAGATGTTTAGGGGGAAGGACATGATGTATCACCACAAGGCTTCTAAAAAAAGGCTGCTTTTATATGGTAGGAGGGCCTGGCGTGACTTGGTCCAAGGGGTTGCACTTGACTGTGTGACTGAACAACAAAAATATGGTTTTGGATTGGAGGAGGCAGCAGGTGGATGCCACCAAAAAGTATGGCTTCTGATGTACATTCTGAAATTATGTTCCTGTAAGAGTGTATAAAGAACCCAACTGAATGTTTGAATTGGCTTTTATATCAAAGGAGAGGCAGTATCTTAGTAAAGAATCTTCTGCAGTTTGCATAAAAGTTTTTTCAGTGATCCTCTCCTCTGCTGTGATTTAGTTCTTACTAGAGAAGATGAAATGACAGCATATTTTATGAAAGATGTGGATTTACAGCATAAACCAAAGAAGGTCCATAAGTAGTATTTTGAAGACCTTAGAAATACTACGTTTCTAATTCTAAACTTAAGTTCATTTGTTCAAGTTTGTGTTCATTTATTTCCGTATAATATACAGAAAATGAGCAGGATCTCATATCAGTTTATTTCTGTATGTAAATATGTAGGAGGCACAAAATTCACAATTCAGATATTTCAACTTGTGTTAAATGGAATTTACTGCTTTCATTACATAATCTCAATAAAAGTATTTGCTACAAAGTGGTTATTGTGTCTTTCAATTTTTGTAAGCCTAATCATACCTCTGACTACTACTGGTCTGTGAAATAAACCTCTGGTTAAAACAAGATTTGGTAATGTACTAAAAATTTTATTTCACAGACTACTCCACTTCAGAATTGGTTCTGGATTTTTGGTTATTGATAAACCTAAAAACTAGAAAATTATTTAACAAAACAAGCCAGTCCCTAAATATGATATCTTTACTTTAACCGTAGCATTTATCAAAATATTTTTAGATTAGGGACCACAAAGTACTTTAAAAAGAGAAAAAAAGGAAACATGTTACCTTCTTTGAAAAGTGGTGATGGGTTTCATGGCTGACATACCTCGTGGTGACAATAGACATCGGAGCTGGAATACATCTCCTGAAGTCTCCATCTGTACTTCAATCAGTGGGCCAGTCTGCTGTAGAACTGATGTCCTTTTTTGCAAGAGAATACTTCAACTGTTATCAAAATCAAGAAAGGGAAGAGGAAACACCATTTGTGACATGACAAACATTTTAATAAACCTTGTGGGCTACAGTTGTGATTCAGTCATGCGACTTCTAATGCAAGCAGTCTCAGTTGGGTTAGCTGTATTTGTCAGTAATCAGGGATGGTGATGAGGAAAAGAGACTGAAATTAATGTTCACAGCTCTCTCTGATGGATTCTGCAGTGATATACCTTCTTAGCCTACACGAATGATAAATCAGTTTCTTCACCCATCATTCTCACATGTATGTTTTTACATTAATTAGTCACCCCCTACAGTAACATTTGGCCTTGTATATCTTTCTCAGCTATTACTATGCAGTTCATCTCTCCCATCCTTTCTCCATTGTAGAGGAGTGCTGGGAGAAGTAATGTGGAACCTGCAGGTATAGTCTTCCACTAACGACCACAGTCATCAAAAATCTTGCCCTAGTAGCATTGATTTTTATTCAGTTCCCATAATTTTAAACATTTATTTGGGATATAATGAACAAGCGTTTTTCCTATTGCATATCTTCATCCACAGATTGTGGCTGGTTTTTTTTTTTTCAGGAGTTAGCATGCTTTCAAATTCAGTAATAATGAAATCATTGGTGGTGGTATCAAAGTGAATATTTTTCAGAGTTATTTACTTCATTTATTGCCTCTTTCTCCCAAAATTGTCTTACATTGTTCTCCTCTCCACCATTTTATCCTCACAACAACCCTGTGAGGGGTTGTTTAGGCCAAGAGCATGTGACTGCCCTGTGGTCATCTAGCAAGCTTCCATGACTAAGTGGGTATTTGAACTCAAGTCTCCTAGATCCTACTCAAACACCTGGCCACTTCACTGGCTCTCCAGAAATCTCCACAAATATATCAAGTTAATGTTTGACAGCATAGAATGAAAACGTATCTCCAGACCAGACCATAGTTTCCCTGTTTAAAAGCAAACAAACTTTTCCCATCTGTTAGTAACTGAAAAGGGATCTTCTCATGACAGCATTACCTGCCCCTCTGGGAATCTTTGCATACATTTTAATGCATTTATATGCATCAGTATTTCTTAAGAGACATACCTGTTCCACACATTGTGGTCTCTCACCCAAACTGCTTTTCTTATTCCCTCAAAAGCAAGCATAACTGATATTGCCAACTAAATATCTAGCAATCACTGACCAGGCTATGAGTAGCTCCGTTTTCAAAGCTGAGCAGAGTAAGTCCCCAAGCTGCTGCCAGTGTCTGTCAAAGCTAAGTGAATGTAAGGGATTAGAGGGCTGTAAGCAAAGCCACTAGCAACAATCCTGCTTAATATCACTGCTTTATTTTTGCTATGAAATCTACTTTTATATCTAGATCTAGCATTAATATCTTTGGAGTGCTACAACCTTTTCAAAGTTTATTATAGAAGAGACTACTTGAAAACATAATTCCTATGTAGAAATCTACACATCTGGATATGCAGATGCCCCTATCCCAACATTTTGGTTTGGAGGAAGGCAATTTATATAAATATATGTCTCCAAAGCCAAATATGTCCTTAGACATCTAAAATCTCTATTCAAAAAATACATGCAGGAAAAAAGGTTTACATTAAACCAAATGTTACCAATGTTACACCCATTATGAAGATGAACTTTCTCAGTTCCAATCAAAATTTGTTTCTGAACCAAAATTACAAATTAATTTGGTTTCCTAATTTGATTGCCAAGGGTAGTTATTTGATGTTAGCTGAAGATGAAAGAAACTGCTCAACCCCTTTTAATGAGTATGTAACAGCATTGCAGTGAGCACTATGCAATTCTTAAATACACAAGTCCATGCTCAGAGCATTAGAGCTGAAGTCCTGCACACTTGCCATTTAAATATCGAGTTACGTTGGCAGATGGAGAACACTGGAGAGGGAATAGTCTTTGATAGATGAGATATAAATGGGGAAATGGGAACAAGCTAAGGTTCAACTAAGTAATATTTAGAAGAATGTATGACAATACAGAGGTCAATGCAAGTCTTTCTCTAAGGTGTTTTGCATATCCAGATATAGCAAGTATTTTAGAGGCATGTTAGATGTCATTGCTAGAAATTTTAAAACTAAAGGCAAAATCTGATCCATGAGAAATAATGTGAAACTAATTTATTAGATGACTCAGCAGATCATTTGCTCACAACAGTACAAAGGAGGCAAATTGCAGCTTTGACATTACAGTAGGCTCATTTTATGCTTTCTCGTGAAAGCTTAAACATCAAAGTGTTGGTCACCAAAGCACCCACATTATATTTGTAAACACTGGGCTGGGTGGCACAGAGCCATTCCATTGCTGATGGTGCTTTTCTCACATGAGCCTTCCCCAACTTGAAGCTTTTGACCCTCTTGCATCAGGTGAAAACTCCTTGTACCAGAGGAAAGCACTACTGCTAGGAGCACAGATCATGGGATCCCAGCACTTAAGTTGACATCCTGCATTAATTCCTATAGTGCAAGTCTAAAGCATTTCATCTAAAGATAACTACTCTCTCATTTCATTCAGCACTTGTTTTTAGGACCTCATTCAGCAGATTCTCTAAACATGTTTGCAATTGCAATACAAATGCTCTCAATTGTAGGGGAAATGCAGCACAATGTTTTACTATCCAAAATCAAGCCAAACTTGATAAAAGAGAAACAATTTTAGGATTAAAGATGGTATGTAAAGAGCAAGCAATGGAATGGAATGTTTGCCCTATGTTTACTTAAAGGAGGCATGTGGGAAATGAAAACAGGAGGAACCATCTATTACTAAATTATTGAAACGTAGTATAATAGCAATTTATATTGAAAGGATGAGTTAGATCAGAGAGCTTACAGGCTTTCAGAAGCAGAATTTTGTTTATAAATGCTGGGGTCTGACCTGTAGATTGTTGCATTTTCCCTAACCACCAACATTTGAACAAACTTTATTTTAGCTAGAAAAATTATTAGAATATAATTTTGCTCTTCAGAATTAGAATATCATTACTTAGCACTCTTATGGAAAAGTCAAATATAAATACCTAATTTGTTGATTCTGCAACCAATAATTATCTGATTATTGAAATAGCATGGCAGCTAGTATAGCATAGTGAAAATTATCTGGGAACCAGGATGTTACCAGTTAAAACTCATATTGGCCAACAACCTTACTAGGTGACCTTAAACAAACCTCTTTTGCTTTGATCTCAGGTCTCTCTGCAATATGCAGATAATCCTGGCCTATTTTGCAGGGCTGTTAGGATTACTTTGGTAATGCACATGAAGCCCTTCCAACAATGAAAGTGCTAAGTAGTAGTTATTCTTTGATCTGTAACATTTACATTGAATGTTCTGGGAAGGTTCTGTGAACAGCAGAGCTGGGGCTGGAGTATAGAAACTCAAATTGTATGAAAAAAGAAGCCTTGGGGCGGGGGGGATGCCCCCATCTACATAAACAGTGTCTAGAGCTTGGGCTTGTGTTATATATAGAAAATTAAAACTTGAATCTTTATGAAACAGAAGCACAAATGTTTTCATAAGTCATCTTTAATACACTTAGTTTGCATTTGTATATTGCTGTTTATTTAGAACATGTATATGCATTCTATTCAGTGTATATTGAGGTTCCTGGCATATATTTATCGTACAAAAGGAAAAGGCTTAGTTTTGCATTTGTATTGTGCTTTAACTAAATGCTCACCTAAGGGTTGCAGGGTCAAATTCCCATTTGTTCACCGTTCAAACCTATAACAATATAGGTATTATGATTTAAAGCCCTCTGTACCACCAAGTCCCATCTGTAACTTTCTTTGGCCCACTTCTATCAAGAAACTGAGTAACCATATGTTTGTTTACTTCATTCCTCTTCCATAAAGCTACTATGCAATGTTCTCTTAATTACCAAGAGGCTAGATCTTACCACTCCATTAGTGGTGTATTCCTCCAGTAAAAGGAGCGCTCTGCTGGTACAAGAGGTTGTTTGGAAGAGCTTCTTGCCTCAGTGGAGGGCTCCTTGTATGCACCATGGCCAATGGAATACAGTGGCAGGAGTCAATGGAACTTCTCTTCCAGAAAGACTGTGTTGCTACAAGCTTTGACCACTTTTGCTTCCAGTATTTTCTGTAGCTGATCTTTTTAAACTATTCCTGGTATAATTTTATCCTTATTATGCCTATTTGAACGAAAGATGTGAGGATTACTTATCTTTTGTTACAGCTGCCAGTTCTGCAATATATATGTATATAGAACATTCACACTAATTTTTAAGGAAACTGCACTCATAAAAGTTGAAAACTTTTTTTTTAGTGAGTTGTGGAATGCTTTCTGGTTTTCATCTCCAAATTATTATTCATTTTAATAACATTAATACAGATACAACTTTGTGTACTGGCATGAGTATTTTCAGAATGCTTTTTAATGTCACAGTTAATAAAGTATTTGCCAATTACAGTAGCTCTGTTTAGTGCTAAAACTGCTATAATGTGTCATTAGTTTAAGCTTAATTTTTTTTAAAAAAAAACTTACATAAAATCTTCTTTTGTCTTGCAGGTCTTGAATCAACACGTCCAAACTTAATTCTTGGATTGGTGATTTGTCAGAAAGCTAAGCGTCCTGCGACTGTGTTAGAATCTGAAAAGATGGAAGAAAAACGTAACAGAATTCAACTACAGGATGAAACAGAAGTATCTACATATCCTAAAGGTGCTTCATTTTCTCAGCAGGAGAAGAAATCTCCAAAATTCTCCCTGTATTCTGCAGACACTGTTGTCAATACAACACCACCTGGTTCTCCACCCCCTCCACCCCCACCTCCCTCTTCAGAACAATCTTCAGTGGTGACACCATCTGTGCTAAAAATATTATCCTCAATTAAAACAGGAAACTCAACTCCTGCCACCTCATCAAATGTTTCACTGCCAGGAACGAACACAACTACCCCATCTTCTGCAGCTTCCTCATCTGCAAAATCAGCCACACCTCTCGATCACATCCTGCAAACACTGTTTGGAAAGAAGAAATCTTTTGATTCCAAGGATTCCGAAACTACTCAGACATCTAAGACTGAAACTCCAACAGTTATTGAAGAAGGGTTACCAACCGTTCCCTTACTGGATCCCATTGTGCAGCAGTTTGGGCAGATGTCAAAAGACAAAGCTATAGAGGAGGAAGAAGATGACAGACCTTATGATCCTGAGGAAGAATATGCCCCAGAGAGAGCTTTTGCAATGCAGAGTGGCGAAAGTGGACTTGAAAAACAACGGGAAGCTTCAGAGCAAGAAGATGAAGCCTATGATCCCGAAGATGAAACGATCTTAGAAGAGGCAAAAGTTACTGTTGAAGACTTACCTAATAAAATGTATTTGGAAACTAAAAACAGCTCCTTGGCAACATCTGCTCCATTTGTCCCTGATATATCTGCTCCAGCATCTTTGGTAGAGCAGCAGAAAATGTTAGAAGAATTAAACAAACAAATAGAAGAACAGAAAAGGCAGCTGGAAGAACAAGAAGAAGCTCTTAGACAGCAAAGGGCAGCTGTTGGTGTATCATTGGCTTGTTTTTCAGTATCTGATGCTTTACTGTCACCTCCTCCTCATCTTGATCTACCTGCTCCAAAGCCAGCCATAGCAAAAACTGAGTTATTTCAGAATGAGAATCAAGCTACTGAAAAATCTGAATTGACGACTTCCTTAAGTCAGGGAAATGATCCTAGACAAAGTAGAGATCCCCGACAAGCTCGAAGGACTGTAACTGAGTGTAATGAAAGCACTGACTCCAGTTTAAAGACACAAATGAGAGAATCCTCCACACGTGACAGCATTCTACCTAGCTATTCAGGCCCACCACAAACAGTACTTAACAAAGATGATAAAATGCTGATGTCTGTTACTCAGCCAGGTCATAATGAAACATGGGTAACAAGTGACAAAGGTTCTTCATTGCCTGAACAAGATGTACCCACTATCAAATATGAAAATTCCCCACAAGTTCACCAGGAAACCGTAAATAAATCAACCAGTGAAGCACCCATAACAGCACCTGTCCGTAAAGTGCTGCTACCCACGCCTCCCAGTCCATGTTTCTTGCCTAGCTTCTCTGCACCTAATAATGCCCAGAATGTAAGCTGGTCGAATATGTCTCAGGACAGTAATTCAGCAGGGGTAGGAAGAGATTCTTTTCCAGGCACTGTGTTCACACCCCAGGAAAAAGTTCCTGGCCACTTTGAAACAGAAGGAGGGCCCTCTTCTTTGCAATATGAAGGCCAAAGAAATCCTCATTCTGGCCACTTTTTTGAACAAGTGGAATCTCCAGCAATTCAAAGTGAGGAAGAAAGAGGTGCACCCCTATTTTCTTCCCTTGGGCAAAAAGGTGTTCCTTCTTCAGTAATGTGTGGTGCTCCTGATTTCCATGGACAGAGGGGGCCACCACCACAGTTTACAGAGGGGCATAATCCAAATAACGATGGACAAAGGGGGCCGCCACCAAATAGATTTGGTGCCCCAAGAGCACCTATTCCTTCATTATTTTCTTCACAACATGGACCACCTCCTCTCTTTAATGAAAACAGGGGCCCTTCACCATCATTTCCTGGAGGCCCAAGAGAAGCAGCACCCTCTCAGTTTGAAGAACATAGGGCACCCCACATGGAACACAAGGAATTTCCAGATCCCCAGTATCATGAGATGTCTGGACCTCCTAAAAAATTTGAAAGCCCTGAGCCTCCCCAGTTTATGGGGAATAGAGGACCTGCACCTTTTTCTTTTGGGGGTCAAAGAAGGCCTCCTCCATCTCAATTTAAGGGTCAAAGAGGAGGTCCACCACCTCAATTTAGCGGACCAAGAGGTCCACCTCCTAATCATTTTGGAGGTTCGAGAGGTCCTCCTCCAAATCAATTTGAAGGACAAAGAGGTCCTGCTCCAGGTCACATGTCAGGACAAAGAGGACTCTTACCAACACCATTTGAAGAACGGAGAGGGAGTCCGCCACCCAGATTTCCAAACCAGAGAGGCCCAGGGCCACATCAGTTTGGACCAAGAGGAGCTGCACCTGGTCCATTTCCAGAACAAAATGAGCCTCCCCCAAATAGACATAATTTTCAAGGGCAAAGTCAGCAAGGCATGAAACCGACCCCAAGGCCACTTTTGGATCTTCCAAGTCATCCACCCCAGCACAGGAAAGAAATGTGGGATGAAACTGGGCCACCTACCTCTCATTCTAATACTTCAGGACAGGGATCTGACTCAGAAGGACAGTGGCCAGCATCTGATTTTCGAGATGGCCGAAGTAACGAATATAGAGCTCAGACTTTTGAAGGGAGGCAGAGAGAGAGATTTGAGGGGGGTAATAAGGAGAAAATATTAGAGCAGCCTGATGTCCAACAATCTGATAATCGACCAAACAGAGGAACCGATGATAGACGGCGAGACCGTGATCATAATCGACCTTGGGAAAGAGACCGTGGGAGAAACTGGAATAGAGGCAGGGAAAGGGATTGGGAGAGACATAGAGAAAAAGACTGGGATAAAAACAGAGATAGAAACTATAACAAAGACAGAGAAAGAGAGTCAGAGCGAGGTAAAGACTGGGAACGAAACCGAGAGAGACCCAGAACCAGAGAAGGAGATGCATACCGAAGAAGAGACAGATCAAGAAGCAGGGATCGGGATTATGATAGATACAGGGACAGAGAACAAGCTCGAAGCAGAGAAAAAGATCGAGAAAGGGACAGGGACCGTGACAAGGAAAGAACCAGAGATCGCAAGGATCGCAGTAAAAGTAAAGAATGTGACAAAGACTCAAAGCCAGAAATACAAACAGGTGGCCAAAGGCCATCACATTCAGAAACTGTTTCTTCTTCCAGTAAGACATAGAAAGGGAATGACCACTTAATAATGAGTGACTCAGAAAAAAGGCAACTGTAAGACGTGACTGTAGACTCTTTGTAAATATTGTATATTCTGTAAGACAAATACTTTGGTAAAGCCTGTTCCACACACATCCTCCCCCACCATTTTTGAACAACTGTAAAATACAGCAGATATTCAGACATTAGGCAGGTACTTGCTGGGCTAGCTACACCATAATGTTTTGTTTGGTTGGTTTTTTACAAAATACAATTGACAAAATCCTTTTCTGTTGGTTTAATGCTAGTCTTTTGAGGGATTCCTGTAGGGCTTAACTGGAGCCCTGGCTTCCCTGTTTAGCCCGCATGTACAAATGTGCATGCAGGCAGTCAAGACTTCTCATTGTTTCTCAAGGAAAACCCAAGTATCTCTTGAGTCTTATGGAGATACCTCCATGTGCATATTCTGTGTTCATGCAGGGAAGGATTATGCCTGTAGCATTATACTTGTGAAATGTTTCTTTTTCCTACTTCCTTTATCTTAAAATTTCCATTTACAGATAATAAAAATGGAAATGTCTTCAGAGAGCACATTGCTTTTTAAAGATATAAAGTTATGTTTTCTAATAACTTGAACTGTAATTTTATGAGAATTTAAGCAAGATCTTAGAAGCCATAATCTTTACATCTTCAATATGTAGTATTTTTTGTTTGTTTCAAATTGCTCCTACATAGAAGAAAACCAGTATTTCTGTCCCGGGTGTATCAAATTATGGATGGATTTTTTGTATTTATGAAGCTATTGTAGAGGAGCGGTGTTATTTCTCATTTGTAACTGTCAGAATATTTGGATAGGAAATGTTAAGCTTCTAAGTTCAGTTTCTTCCTTTTTATATGTGGGCCTTTTGACTTACAAACCATTTAGAGTTCAGATGAGGATGAATATTTCTAAATAAATACTTTTCTTGTGAGTAAGAGATTTTAAATGTTGCATTTTTACAAAAAGATAAATAAAAATGAATAAAACGTATATATAATGTAACTAAGGCTTTTGAAACATACCTGTTAGAAAATGCTTTATAAATTATTGAACTTTCTGAATGAAAGAGGGAGGTAGTTTGTCAGTTATAATACTTCTGTAGATGTGGAACGGAATGTTATACTTCAGAATTTAAGCAATTTGGCTTTCCTTGTAAATTTCAGTCATTAGGGATTAATGAAGATTAAGAAAATTCTTAGTCCTAAATAAAAATATCAGTGCACATTCCAGTCAAAGATAAGCACTTTTAAGTCCCATTGGTTTAAGCAGAAGTGAGATTTAAGCATGTGTTTAAAAATCCTGTTGGCATTAATATAATCTAAATGTGCTTAACTTTTGAATTTGCCCTGGGTTATGTTCTTGTTAAAAAAGAGTCACATTTATTTTGATGAGTAATTAGTTATTATTCAAGCAAAGTTTGGAGTGGTAAAGCCACTGCTGATGAGTTCATTACTTTAAAAGGCACAGCTTTTTCACATGAAACACAGTATGCTATTTTCTTGTATTCACGTTCATAATTCTAAACTGTACATAGAAAAAAAAATCACCAGTTAAACTGGGTTTGTACATTTACATTTGGGCAGTTACTTTGATATTTTTATTTTAAAAATTCAAATGTAAAATAAGATTCTTAACTTTTGCATTTTGAAGCCTGCATTACAATTGGCACTACTCCATAAATAAATCACTATGGATTTACACTTCACATTGGTACATCTTAGTCTTTTAACATCAATGGCCCATATGCAAAAACTTTTGCAGAATGTTAGACGATAGTGACCACAAATATCTACAATGATTAACTTTTATTCAAGGTGTTTCTAACAGGAGACATACATTTCAGTATGCAAAATCAAGTGTTGGGTTAGGTTTACTTGACAGGATTCTGTAAATTGTATTTTATATTTCAGAATATTAACTGTACATTAAATGTGGGACTTCACAGAGTTTTTTGTTACTGTATATCAAATAAAAATCTAAGAAAGTCTTTGTATGGAATTTATACAAATTAGTTATGATCTACTAGTGCAATTTTTTACTCTTTGGCAAGCATGACAGACTAGAAAACAATTTGCAAAACAATAATTTCACTCAAATGTTTTCTTTAAAGCCAATATTGACTATTTTGTGTGATTTTTTAAAAATGCAATCTGAAGGTGGTCACCACACAGTGGGTTCAGATCTGGACTTAGCCTGCAGGTCTAGAAAGCCATGTACATATATATCTGCGTAGCAAGCATTCTTGCAGCTTGAATAGTCAAATTAATTTTAAATTGAAAAATGCCTTTGACCTTTCTGCTGAGCAACTTAAACAAAAATATAAGATGATATCCCTGGCTTTGGATGCACAGCTTTTATAAAAAAAGCTTTAACCTGATATGAAAAGGTACTGATTCTTATTGAAAAAGCTGTCAAAGTCATGACAAACTGAGAATAAGTCCCACGTTCTGCATCCATGCTAGATTGGTCAACATTCAGATTGCATTTAGTACTTGTGGTCACAGTCCCTGAAAAGCTAGCCCCCAAAGTGGGAGATGCTCCAAAGTATTATTCCAGTTACCCTTGTGGGGCTGCAGTTGAAAGGAGAAATTGGAAGGAAAAAAGGTCAAGAGCCTTTGGATTGCTTATAACACTGACGTTTGACACATAGTTTAAGATACCTCCTGTACTAAAACTTGGAAGAGAGTCCCACATCTTACACTAATCCCACACACATACATACCATTTTTAAGGTATCACAAAATGTTTAATGTACATGCATGTCAGATATTCTCAAAATGTAGTTACCTGAGAGTCCCCTCTTTGGATTTTTAAAATTTCACACACACCCAGTCCCTCTCTACCTTCTATTGTGGGCACACACCAGATAGCTTTTTTTAGAAGTATGCATCACAAGCAAGTAGGAAAGGGCCACTACTACATGGGATCAGAAGTGGCACTCAAGTGAAAAGTAATGGCATCTCAGTAAGTTCCCATCCTTCAAAAGTTTGGAAAGCTGCTAGTGACCCTTCCTTGAAGTGAAGAATCTCTGCCCCGAATCCTAGAAACAGAAGGCTCTGTTTTCATGTTAGCCATTGTGAACAGGGCTCTCCTCTGTCCTTACAAAAGCCCTGGGTGCCTCCAGGAGTTATGTCAGGATGTCCCAAGTACCCAGCTGGAGAAACACTGATCCATGGAGGTACAACGTTTACATCACAACAGGTAGCATTCTGACACATAGTAAACCAAACTACAAAAGATGGGACTATTGGCTGCGAGCATCCTGTTGCTTAATTATATATTTGAATTTGGGATTAGAGTATTCTCACCAACAGCTGAATCCATGATTGCAGAAGGGAAATTGAAGTTGATGTAAGAGAAAGAGAACTGAAAGTCACTGCTGAAAACTGATGATGCAGAATCTTAAATATTTCAGGCACGTGTAAAATTAAGGGTAGGACAAATGAAGTCACGAGTTTCGGCAAACTAGGCTCACAAGAAATCACAATGTAATTTTTGAAAGCCGCCTATTGGTTTATTGTGGGAATTATAAAAAGGTCCAAATAGAATTATAAACTGGTGGCTTTCCAGTTCAGATTCCATAGTTAATTTCTGATTATCCTTTTAATTAAATGGGGAAAATTTACATATTACAAAAAAGCAGTCACTATCAACAGGTTAGTACAGTTTAGCATGTTTTTATAATGTTGGGTTCCCCCCCCCCCCTTAAAGTTGCCTAGGAACCTTTAGAAGTCTTTTTCCTTTTGCATCTTCCAGTAGGTGGTGATATTACTCTTTCTGATGGCTAAGATTTGTCTTAATTCAGGAGAGAGGAGGCAGGCTTATAAAACTTAGTGGTTCAGGAAAGTGAATGTGGGAAGAAATGTGAAGGCTTTATAGAGAAAGGGAGGCCTCAAATTCTATGGATTGGTCTCAAGTTTAAGAGGCCAGCTGGGATAGCTCTACGTATGCACCCTTGGGAGACAGAATGAGTTGCAAGTTGTTAACAATTTTCCCAGTGTTCCCTCCAAACTGCACGAGTGGCTGCTTGCTAACACAGGAAGCCCCACCCAGCAGTGATCTGGAACCGTGCAGGGTCTTGCCCCATTGACCATTTTAAGATTACAGCAGTTATATTCTGCTTAGGGTGTGAATTGCTTAGCTCTGTAGGGGAGAAAATTAGAGGATACATTGTTTTCATGCAAAAGAACGAAATCAGTGAGTCGCATGACTTTAGAAATTCGTGATATAGAAATTGGCTCTCTGTATTTGGTAGAAATCAAGGGACCATTTTGTGCAAAGATTGCCATGATAAAGGACAAAAATGGTAGGGACCTAACAAGTGATCAGGAAGAGGTGGCAAGAATACACAGAAGAATTATACAAGAAGGATCTCAATGTCCCGGAAAACCATGACAGTGAAATTGATGACCTTGAGCCAGACATCCTGGAGAGTGAAGTCAAATGGGCTTTAGAAAACGAGCGGAGATGATGGTATCCCAGTTGAGCTATTCAAAGTCCTAAAAGATGATGCTATTAAAGTGATGCACACATTATATCAACAAATTTGAAAAACACAACAGTGGCCACAGAATTGGAAAAGATCAGTTTATATTCTAATCCCAAAGAAGGGTAATGCCAAGGAATGTTCAAACTTTCGCACCATTGCACTCATTTCACATGCCAGCAAGGTCACGTTAAAGATCCTACAAGCTAGGCTTCAGCAGTATGTCAATCGGGAACTACCAGAAGTTCAAGCTGGGTTTCAGAGACGTAGAACTAGAGATCAAATTGCCAACGTTCGATGGATTATGGAGAAAGCACGGAAGTATCAGAAAAAACATCTATTTCTGCTTCATTGACTATGCTAAAGCCTCTGATTGTGTGGATCACAACAAACTGTGGCAAGTCCTTAAAGAGATGGGAGTACCAGACCACCTTACATGTCTCCTGAGAAACCTGTATAAGGGTCAAGAAGCAACTGTCAGGATATGGAACAACTGATTGGTTTAGAATAGGAAAAGGAGTTCTACAAGGATGTATATTGTCACCCTGCTTATTTAATTTATATGCAGAGTGCATCATGCAGAATGCGGGCCCGGATGAAGCACAAGCCGGAATTAAGATTGCTGGGGAAAACATCAACAACCTCAAATATGCAGATAACACTACTCTAATGGCAGAAAGTGAGGAGGACCTAAAGAAACTCTTGTTGAGGGTGAAAGAGGAGAGCACAAAAGTAGGCTTGAAACACAACATCAGAAAAACTAAGATCATGGCATCTGGCCCTATCACACCTTGGCAAATAGAAGAAGAAGACATGGAAGTAGTGACAAACTTCACGTTTTTGGGATCCAAGATCGCTGCAGATGGTGATTGTAGCCATGAAATTAAAAGACGTTTGCTCCTTGGGAGGACATTTGGAATACTGTGTGCAATTCTGGTCACCGCATCTCAAAAAGGATATTATAGCATTGGAAAAAATCCAGAAAAGGGCAACTAAAATGATTAAAGGGCTGGAACACTTTCCCTATGAAGAAAGGTTAAAACGCTTTGGGCTCTTTAGCTTGGAGAAACGTCGGCTGCGGGGTGACATGATAGAGGTTTACATGATAATGCATGGGATGGAGAAAGTAGAGAAAGAAGTACTTTTCTCCCTTTCTCACAATACAAGAACTCGTGGGCATTCGATGAAATTGCTGAGCAGTTGGGTTAAAACGGATAAAAGGAAGTCCTTCACCCAAAGGGTGATTAACATGTGGAATTCACTGCCACAGGAGGTGGTTGCGGCTACAAGCATAGCCACCTTCAAGAGGGGTTAGATAAAAATATGGAGCAGAGGTCCATCAGTGTCTATTAGCCACAGTGTGTGTGTGTATAAAAAAAAATTGGCCACTGTGTGACACAGAGTGTTGGACTGAATGGGCCATTGGCCTGATCCAACATGGCTTCTCTTATGTTCTTATGACAGCTATGGTGAATCTGGGCAGTATAATAAAAAGTAGAGACATCACCCTGCCAACAAAAGTCTGTATAGTCAAAGTAATGGTATTCCCAGCAGTAATGTATGGCTGTGAGAGCGGGGCCATAAGGAAGGCTGAGAACAGAAGAATAGATGCTTTTGAGATGTGGTGCTGGAGAAGACTCGAGGGAGTCCCTTGGACTGCAAGAAGATCAAATCAGTCAGTCCTAAGGGAAATCAACCCAGGCTGTTCACTGGAAGGTCAGATGTTGAAGCTGAAGCTCAAATACTTTGGCCACCCAATGAGAAGGGAGCACTCCCTGGAGAAGATCCTGATGCTAGGAAAGACAGAAGGCAAAAGAAAAAGAGGACGGCAAAAGATGAGATGGCTGGACAGTGTTACTGATGTAACAAATACGAATTTGAGCAGACTTCGGAGGATGGTGGAAGACAGGAGGACCTGGGGTGACTTTGTCCATGGGGTCGCAAAGAGTCGGACTCGACTGCGACTGAACAACAACAACAGATTTGGTAGAATTAGGGTGTAGAGAAGAACAAGGCAGCAGAGTTAATTCACACATGCATTGACTACAATAGTGGAGGGTGAGTCATTTGTACAATCGTCACCACAGGCCGAATACTACACCATACACAATACTTTCTGAAGGAAGGAGTTCCTTTGGTCAGATTTTGTTGTTTTTGTTGTGATATGCTCCACAAAAGGAATTTCTTACACTGGAATATTTAAAAATGGCTTAAAAGTACATGTTTTAAGTTTAAAATTACTTTTATGGTCTGTTTCTGACAATGAAGAATCAATCAAAACTAAATTCTAAACATCTGCAGTGAATTGCTATTTGAAATGTAAAGTAAGTATGAATTTATGATAGTATATTAACCGGGGTTTAAATAATATCTCAGAATTCGTGGGACAAAGTACCATTTTAAAATAGAAATAAAACACACACATGAAAGTTGCTTTTTAAACTCTGTTAATGGTTATGGAGCAGGGTTATATGTATATACAAATTCTTGCTTTGCTAAAAAGATTTCTTTTGCTTTAGAAAACCACAGCTGCCCTCTGAGAATATACATCATGCATCAGATTAATTAATTTTTCTTTAGTCAATTATGTCCCACCTTTCTCCTTATGGATCTAAGGCATTTTACAACAGTCAAACCTACTGGGAAAAAAGTCACAAATTAGCATCAAGCCTCCTATAGGAACTTAGCTATCTGTATAAGAAAACTTTTAAAAATTCAGCCTTCCACAGCTTTTGGAGCTGTGTTTCTTGCATGTTCTGGAAGCCTGTTCTGCAAAGAACCAGTTATACAGCAAGCCCATGAATAGGCCTACAAGAGGGGATAACCATACATGAGCCCTGACTGAGCAAAGTTGCTGCACAGGTTCGTATGGGAAAAAAACCTTTCTGCAGTTAAGGACTTTAAAGTTGAGAGCCAGCACCCTGAACTGAACTTGGGTTGCCAACCTCTATGTGGGGCCTGAAGATCTCCCACTACTATAAGAAGACCTCTAACAATAGAAATCTGTTCCCTTGGAAAATATACAGGGACAGTATGACATAGTACCCTGCTGAGGTCCCTCTCAACCTGAAACCCTGTTTTTACCAAGCATCACCCTCATAAGAACATAAGAAAAGCCTAGGGTTGCCAAGTCCAATTCAAGAAATATCTGGGGACTTTGGGGGGTGGAGCCAGGAGGATGACTGTGACAAGCACAATTGAACTCCAAAGCGAGTTCTGGCCATCACATTTAAAAGGACTGCACACCTTTTAAATGCCATCCCTCCAGTGGAAATAATGGGGGCATCTTCTTGGGGGCTCATAGAATTCGACCCTCAGGTCCAATCTTTTAAGACTTGGAGGATATTTTGGGGAGAGGCACTGGATGCTATGCTGAAAATGTTGTGCCTCTAACTCAAAACACAGCCCCCCCCCACCAAGAGCCGCAAATAACAGCAGATCAATTCTCCATTTTCTCTATGGAAATCATAGGGAATAATGGAGCGTCCAGCAGACATTTCCCTCCCCCCAGCTTTCTGATGACCCTGAAGCAGGGGGAGGACCTCCAAACTGGGGGATCCCCTGTTCCCACCTGGGGATTGGCAACCCTAGAGAAGCCATGGTGGATCAGGCCAGCGACCCATCCAATCCAACACTGTCACACAGTGGCCAAAAAAACAGGTGCCATCAGGAGGTCCATCAGTGGGGCCAGAAGCCCTCCCACTGTTCCCCCCCCCCCCGCACCGCAGCACCAAGAATACAGAGTATCACTGCCCCAGACAGAGAGTTCCATCAATACTTTGTGGCTAATGCCCACTGATGGACCTCTGCTCCATGTGTTTATCCAATTCCCTCTTGAAGCTGTCTATGCTTGTAGCTGACACCACCTCCTGTGGCAGTGAATTCACCCAGGTCAGGCTGGTAAGTCTGGAATTACAACTGATTTTTAGACAGCAAAGATCACTTCCTGGGAAAATGGCTTCTCTGGAGGATGGAGTCTATGGCATTATATTTAGCTGATGAGGGCTCTCTTTCACCCAATACATGTCATCCTCAGGCTCTATCCCCAAATCTCCAGGAATCTGCAACCCTATTAAAACTCAGGTTTGTTGCCTATATAAAGACATTTTTCATTAGAACTAATGTTCCAGCTAGGAGATTTAAAGGAACAACTGGTTTAAACATATTACCCCTTCACGATGTATTAGCAGTCAAGATCATGGTATCAAAATAGAGGGGTGACCTCTCTTTAATTTTCAGTGCAGAGTTATATGGGAAGTGGAGAATTATGCTTTTGTCAGTACCTAACTGGGTAGTGCCCTCTGGATCAAGGTGGAATGAAATGGTGTGTCTTTGCTTTTGAGATGTTCATGTGAGAAGGTCAGCCAGGTTTGAGAAAGACAGGCTAAAATTACTAATTTTAATGAGAGGGGGGAATTACTGGGGTGGTAGGGATGCCCCTGGAATTATAGCTGATCTCCAGATTACAGAGCTCAGTTCCCCTGGAAGAAATGGATGCTTTAGAGGGTGGACTGTGTGGCGTGCTCCACGGAGGTTCCTGTCCTCCCCAGGCTCCGTCATCAAATAAATACATAGCATTGCCAGTTTGGTGTAGTGGTTAAGTGTGCAGACTCTTATCTTAGAGAATTGGATTTGATTTCCCACTCCTCCACTTTCAGCTGCTGGAATGGCCTTGGGTCAGCCATAGCTCTGGCAGAGGTTGTCCTTGAAAGGGCAGCTTCTGAGAAAGCCTCTCAGCCCCACCTGCCTCATAGGGTGTCTGTTGTGGGGGGGAAGATATAAGCGATTGTAAACTGCTTTGAGACTCTGATTCAGAGAAAAGGGCGGGGTATAAATCTGTAATTCTTCTTCTATATCCCAACCTGCATCTGGCAACCCTAGGCGATTATGTCTTCAGGTTGGTGATAATGGTTGCTTTAGAGAAGTTTGGTTATTGGTGACAATTCTAACTTCCACTGGTTAATATTATGAGAAAACAAAATTACGGGCGGAAAAGTGGGTTTTTAAAAATTATTTTTGTTTTTGTTATTTTTTTTTTTTTGCAAAGAAATTATGTTAGGGGACCGGAGAAGTTGGTTTTTTTCATGGTTTGAGTTGTCTTTTTAAAAAAAAAATATTGTGAATGACCTCAAGGAGGACTGTAGAGGTGGCACAGAAATATTCTAAAGAAATACATAGCATTGTACTTTCCGGCATTATAACTTTCAGTCCCTTGCTCAGCACTCAAGGCCTACTCTACAGGGTGCTTTTCGAGCAGGTGGAAAAACTCCTGTAGTATAAAACGTGGAGTACTTATTTTGTGGAGATTTGCCACGAGGTGGGTAAAAATAAACCCATGGTGACCTGGACACAGAAGCCTTAGCAGGGCTTGAAGAAGTGGGGAAGGGGGGAATTGCGTTGGATGCCGTGGTTAGGACTGGAAAAACAGAGGCTCAGCCCCACACCCAGTTACAAAACTCCCTGAGCCAGGGGTGGCCAAACTGCAGTATGATTCTTTCATACGCATTGTGTGGCTCTCCAAGCCCCCATTGCCTCACCAGGTGGTTTGGAGAAGGCATTTTTCTCTTTAAATCACTTCGCCAAGCCAAACCAGCTGACTGCTTGGAGAATGCATTTAAAGTTGCTTTCTTCCCACCTCTCCCTCCCTGCATCTATTTTGCTTTCCTTCCTTCCTCTCTCCCTGTCTCGTGGTTCTTAAACATCTGACATTTATTCTTTGTGGCTCTTACGTTAAGCAAGTTTGGCCACCCTACCCTACCCTAGGCCATTTGTTCTGTCAGCCGAGTCTACCTCACAAGGCTGTGGCCAGGACAACACGGAGGAGGGGAGACCCGCAGAAGCAGCAGCCCTGAGGGAAATTAATAAATGGAAGAAGCGGGCAAGGCATCAATTCAGGGGTCGCAATAACCCTTGCAAGAGGCAGAAGAAAATACCCATGTGAGTGAAATTTAAAAAGGCAAGTTTGTTTTTTTTATATACGGGGCCGAAAAGAGCGGGAAGAATTCCTGAGGGGAAAAAACGGCGAGACTGAGAGGGACGATTTGGATAGCGCCACGCGTGGAAACCGTTGACGCTACGGTGGGCGGAGCCTCCCGACGCAAGCGCCGCGCGCGGCACTCCCACGCTCTCCCCCCCCCACTCCCACCCGGAGGTTTTGTTTTTTCCGTTGAGGAGTTGAAAGAGGGGCATGGCTTTGGCGCGCACCGTTTGGGAGTTGACAGGGGGCGTGGCTTTGGCGCGCGCCGTTTGGGAGTTGACAGGGGGCGTGGCTTTGGCGCGCGCCGTTTGGGAGTTGACAGGGGGCGTGGCTTTGGCGAAGGCCTCGGGGCGGTTTGGAGAGGGTGACCGCGAGCCCGCATAAGGGGGCGGGGCTTCTCTCCTCGGCTAGCCTCCCGTCGGTTGCTAAGCAGGCCCTGGTTACCTGCCTGGGGGATGCTTTGGGGCCTAACCTGAGAAGGGGGTGGTTGGGGTATCACGGTGGCTTTCCTTTTGGAAGGCGACCCCCCCCCCCCCAAAAAAAAAAACTTTACCTACACGCATCTCTCACCACTTGCTGAAGGGTGCCCCGTCTATCAGGGAAGGGATGACATCCAGTTGGGAGGGCACACGCTCCATCCCACCTGGAGGTATTAGAGGAGGTTGCCTGACTGCCCCTCTGTTTTTAAATGGAGGCATTCCACATTTGGTGGGATAGTGTGCAATCTTGATTTTAGTAAGTGGCTTTCCGTTTTTAGGCATTCAATGTATGCACACCCTCTCTTTTTAAACTAGATGATCCCCACCCCGGTGGAGATAACTTTGTGTGGGTGGGTTGGTTGGTGGTTGTTTGCTTTTGGGGGGGAGGAAGCAAAAGATTAGATGTTTTATGCTGTTTTTATTGGGTGGCTTTCAACTTGAACCATTTTTATGCTAAGAACTTGTGGCCTCCGTTTAGTTGTTGACTTTGGCTGGGTGAAACGTTCTTGACATCTGGCGGTGCAGTCCAGACCCGGGAATGTTTGTGCTCCTTTTTCTTGGGGTGCTTAGGCAAAGGACAAGGTGATCCAACATCCGTTTTGTGTCATCAGTCCTTCTCCATTAGGGTTAATCTTTGGTTACAGCTATTGTTGCACATCACCGAGCAGGTGACTTTTTTTCTGCTTGTGTGTTCACATTGTCCAAAGGCTCTGTGGCTCTAGCATTCTTCAGAATCATGCCAGACTCAACTTCCAAGGAGCCTGAAGCTTCAACTCCCCGGGGTGCAGTCCCTACTGCTCCAGCTGCTGAAGGCCCCACTGATTCATCCTTTGGTGAACAAAACCTTAGCTTCACCACCACAGACCTCAGCCTGGTGGAGATGACAGAAATAGAATACACACAACTTCAGCATATACTCTATTCCCATATGGAGGCACAAGCAAATGAAAATGAAGCAGATAACAGATTAAATGTGAACTGCTTCTCAGCCAACAACCCCGTGAACAACCCACAATATCTGTCGTCATGCAATACCAGTCAAGGTAGCAGTTCGTCAAACAGCTCCGGCAACCAGTCACTATACCCCATTATTTGCCAGTCTGGCGTCGCCTCTGATAGCAGTTTCATGGGTCCCAATCAGTGCCTTGGACATATTGATTTCCAGGAGCTGAGAATGATGTTGCTTAGTGAGTCTAACCTTCCGCTCAACCAAGCTGAAAAAACACCTAATGGTAGCTCAGTAGATGCCACCGGGCAGAGTTTAGCGAAAGGTAAACATACTGAAAACATGGGTGGAATAAATTTGGAAAATTCAGCAGCAGGTCCTGAATCCAGAACCAAATCCGCAGTCCGTGTTCGGTTGGAAGATAGGTTCAACAGTGTCCAGGCTGAAATTCCAAGGTGCCAAGAATCACAGGAAACTGGAGTAGCCATTAACAAGTGTGTTGCATTTATGTTTCTTTCAAAGTGTAGTTTTTATCATTTATATTACCCACTGTCAATTGGCCCTTAGAAACAAGGAGCACATAAAAGTTCTGTGTTCTAAATGGCTAATCTCCCATTCTCGTTCATACCTCTTCTTGTGTTTGTAAAAGTGCATTTCAAATGAGTTAAGTGTGAATTAATTTGTGGTGAGTTCAACTTCTATACTTACATTATTTGTGCGTTCCTAGATTAAGCTGACTGTTAAACTAATCATAATTTTAAAACATGGGCCATAAATGATGCTTCTGACATTTGAACCAATCTGTTTCCTCTTATCTCCTGCTCTAATACTGTTACGTTAGTCTGATTTCCATAGCATACGCTTCATACACTTTGTCACAGTTGACTTTCACAATCTGTCTTGTGCTAACAAGATTGTTACAGTCCACATATGTGTGGCAGCATTCCAGCTAATGTTATGAGATCAATTCAGTTCAATTTATTCAAGGAAGTCCATTCAGCACACTGACTCTTAAGACACATAACAGGCAATAAAATTATTAAAACATATAGACTGTATGCTATTAGGACAAGATCGGAATATCAGGATGTCAAGAATGTAGTTTCAGTTCTACAAAGACTGTCCAGAGTCTTGTCTGAGTGTGGTTCCATTGACATCCCTTCCTCATAAATTGCAGATGGCAACTTGTTTAGCAATTAAAAAAAAACTTCATTTGCTTCTTTCATTTACTTAGGATGGCGTCAGATGGTAAATGTCGAACCTCAGATAGAATATCAGGATGTGCTTTCCAGTCTACAAACTTAGTGTCCTTGTTATTTGAGATAAATCCATTGAGCTGTGCTCTCAGTTGCATGTTTGTTACAAATGGTTGCTACTGTGTTGCACAGCTCTTCATCTGAAAGACTTCCTGCACACATTCCCAAGGTCCAGTCACAGTCTATGGATTTGTATGTTCAAAAGGGAGCTGCAGCCAATCCTGGCTCTCTGATGAGTGTTCCCTTATGATGTGTATCCAAACAGGGTTTGATCTGGCCAGCTTTTTAACTCAATATCAACCACTTTCCTTCTTTATTACAGCCTGTATCCCATATAGTGTTTGCCCGGTTGTGTCCCATGATCCCCAACACAGATCTTTTGGGTAATCAAAGGAGACCCCCCTCCTTTTTTCACCAGTGGAAAAACTGTAGGATCCAACCCATACGGTTAAGAACATAAGAGAAGCCATGTTGGATCAGACCAATGGTATACACCAAAATAGTAGTGGTGTGACGGTTTAGAACAGTTTGTAAGAAAACCCAATACTTGGCAAAAAACCTCTAATAATAATTATTATTATTAATTAATGAATAAATGAGTCCAATGCAGTGGAACTGGGCTATAAGACTACTGCGCTAGACTCATTTATTCATTAATTAATAATACTTATAATAATTTTTTTGTATAGTGTCAGGTTTTCTTAAAAATGGATCAGGCCAATGACCCATCCAGTCTAACACTCTGTGTCACACAGTGGCCAAAAAAAAAGTGCCATCAGGAGGTCCATCTGTGGGGCCAGGACACTAGAAGCCCTCCCATTGTTGTCCCCCAGCACCAAGAACACAGAGCATCACTGCCTCAGACAGAGAGTTCCAACAATATGCTGTGGTTTCATCCATATATTATTTTTATCCCATAAGAACATAAGAGAAGCCATGTTGGATCAGGCCAATGGTCCATCCAGTCCAACACTCTGTGTCATACAGTGGCCAAAAAACCCTCGTGCCATCAAGAGGTCCACCATCTTTGTTCAGAGAAGATCAAGATACCTTACATCCTCCTCCCACCCATTTTAGCATCATAAAAGTCCTGTGAGAAAGTTAAGTGGAGAGATAGTGATTGGCCCAGGATTACCCAATGAATTTCATGGCAGAGTGAGGATTTGAACCATGTTCTCTGTGGTTGCATAGGGTTGCCAGCTCCAGGTTGGGAAATACCTGGAGATTTTTGGGGTTGGAGCCTGATGAGGGCAGGGTTTAGAGAGGGAGGGACTTCAGTGGGGTATAATGCCATAGAATCTTTCATCCAGAGCAGCCATTTTATCCAGATGAACGATCCCTTTCACCTGGAGATCAGTTGTAATCGCAGGAGATCTCCAGCTACCACCTGGAAGTTGGCAACCCTGGGTTGCAGTCTACTACTCTACACATTGTACCACACAGTACACATTGTGCCCTATTAGCTCCATTAACTTAGAATGAGCCGCTGATATGCAAATTTGATTAATGCCATGCACACAGTTGCTGTGTGCATAGGGTTAACTAGATATGTAGTAGCCGAAATTATTTGCGAATGGCAACAGTGACATTTCACAGCCCTGCCCTGTATCACAACTTCCCACAATGCCTTTTAGTCTGCTCTGTATAGTAATACCGTTTGATCTGTGTAGTAATATTGCTTGATCTATGTAGTAATAATATTTGCTCAGGGACTGTAACATCAGGTACTAGTTTACATTCCCACAAGCACAAGTTGTGACATTGTATTAGGACAGGGGTAGTTGTGTAGGTCTCTGACCACTTGTTTTTTGTGGGTGAACTTTTCCAGGGAATTAGTAGCATCAAGATTATTTTTACTATGGCATTAGTAAAACTTTTGGTCCAGCTTTCCCCCTAGCTTAAAAAGTAATCAAATATAAACAAAGAATCATTAAATATAATCACAATAACCCTGAACCATGATGAAAGATGGTATATAAATATAGTAATTAATACATTTGTGTGTGTGTATGCTTCCTTTTATTTAGGTTCTGAGATGTTTTATGTATAAATGCTTCCTTTTATTTAGTTTCTCAGATTTCAATACATCTTGCAACATGATTTTGAGACTGATTTTCTAAGAGCCAAAAGAAAAGCTGGGAATAATAGGATTTTAATGATATGTCTCATGTGGAGACACATTATGCAGCCATGTGTTTTAAAAAATGCCATCTAAGCAAATGTTAACATTTTGGTTGCATGAGATTGTTATTACTCTCATTCGTTTTAGCGGCTAAGAAAAGATGCTACTAAGCAAGCTGATCTAGTTAGAAGCATATATAATTTTGTCTAAACTTGTAATCGAATGTGTGTTTGATATGAGCTAGGGTCTGGATGTAGTCTGAAATGATTACAGATATAAAAGACTGCACAATATGGGCTCTGGTATCCAATTCCTTCAAACAACTGCACTTGTTTTATTGATTTCCCCCTCATAGTTTAGTAACCCTCATTCGCCATCCTTCCGAAGTGATGGGTGTTCCTCTCCACCAGCAGCAGAACAAATGTACCACGCTAGTGAAAAATAAGACTGCTGCCACAACTACGACGGCATTACAGTTTACGTGCCCACTGTTTAACTCAAATGCTACTTCTCCTGCAACTGTAAATGCAAACCAGTTACAACAGGTCGGTAAAAAAATAAATAATTTTTTAAAAAAGATTGTTTCCTGTTTATTTTACAGCCCTGTTTTGGTTTTTTTTTTGAATAACTGATCTTGTGAAGATTAACTTTATACAGGAATTTATCAAAAGTCATGATGTAAAAGCTCATTTCATTCGTATTTTGAATTCTTAGAACAGGGGTGTCAAACCCATTTGTTATGAGGGCCGGATATGACATAAATGAATCCTTGTCAGGCTGGGGCATGAGTGTCATAAAATGTAATGCCAGGTAGCAGAGATATAAACTTTATAAAGGAAACAGACAAACACAAAGATTTTTAAAAGGCTTAAAATAAAAGATGCTTCAAACATTAGCATTCGTTGGTCTTGAAGGTGCTTTCTTTGTATCTCTCCTGTGGGATCCAGGGAACTGGGCAAAGGAAGCTCTGGCTCTTTCCTCTCTTCTTCAGGGGACCAGGAGGGGGAGGAGCCTCAGCCAAAAGAAGGAAGAGAGCCTTGGCTCAATAGCTCTGCTGTGCAATTGAGAGAGCCTGGCAAAGCAAGCTCTCCCTCCCCCCTTCCTCTCCAAGGGAAGAGCCTCAGCCAATGGAGAAAATAGAGGTTTTCTCTGTAGCTTCTGTGCGATTGAGCAAGCCTTGCAAAGCAAGCTGTGATGCAGAAGGAAGCAAGAGAGAGGGAGAAGGAAGCAGATGCCAGCCAGTTGCTCAGGGGCAACTGGCTGGCAGGCCTGATTTGGCCTCCCGGGCTGCATGTTTGACACTCCTGTCTTAGAATGACTGATAAATGTATATTTGTATTTGATAATGTATATTGATGATAATTGAAAAAAACACCTTTATACAGGAATTCATAAAGTCTGTGAGGAACCACATGTTTCAGTGCAATTCTGTGACGGTTTTGTAGATTTTGTTTTACAGAGTGAAACAATTGGAGTTAAAATTTATTTATTTGGGTTATATCCTGCCCTATCCCAAGCCAGGCTCAGGATGGCTCTCACAAGGATTGGCTAGACGGCAATAGTCTATAATAAAACCAAGTAAAAAAACAATCAACAATCAGACAATAACGCAAGCAAACAATAGAAACAAGATCGCAGTAAGCCAGATGAAACTCCAGGGTAGGATAGTCCTTAATGTCTCCTGGGAAGAACAGCGGGGGAAAGGTAATCTCATATCTCCTTCATATTGCTTTCCCACTGAAAACTGCCACCTTCAAGCTGATTTTACCGTCTGGCTTGCAGAAGCGAATACCTGTAACGTTGACAGTTTTCAGCAGGACAATGCAATGAGTGGAGAGGGTCTGAAAAACACACCCATTTTAAAACGGTCTTTGGAACTTTTGTTTTCTTGAGTGCCTTTTAAAGGTTTTTTTGTTTTAATATTTCAGAGGTATATTTTAGCTTTGACCTTCAAACCAAAGGTTGACCTTCAAGCTTGGTTCTAGTGGCTGCATGGTTTAACCCATTTTTTACAAACAATAAAAAGTTAGCGTGCACACTCAATTTAGGTCTACCATCCTAAAGCCTTTAAAGTGAAATCCTAAAAACATTTTCCCGGGAGTAGGCCGCACTGACTAAACCTGAGTAGGTTTCTGAGTAGACCTGCTTAGAATTTTTCTCCTGGAATCCAGGTTGAAAGACATTATGAAACAGTGGCTAAATGTAAATTTAATTTGGGGCACTGTACAAAATCTGTGCACTATGAATATAAATAACACTAAGTGATGTGCGGTTTGCTATATAGCCAGCTGTGCAATATTGTGACCCTGAGAAAGAAGAAATTTAAAAGTCAAAAAAATCCCAGTCATGTGTAATGTACAGCGATTTTCAGGAGTGGCTAGATGAAACATAAAAACATAAGAGAAGCCGTGTTGGATCAGGCCAATGGCCCATCCAGTCCAACACTCTGTGTCACACAGTGGCCAAAAAACCCAAGTGCCATCAGGAGGTCCACAAGTGGGGCCAGGACACTAGAAGCCCTCCCACTGTGCCCCTCCCCAAGCACCTGTGTTTAACCATTAGGTGATAGAAGGAGAAACTCAACAAAAGTATCTGGAGATTTTGATGACTGTGCCTGGGGATGGCAGGTTTTGGAGTGGAGGGACTTCAGCAAGGTACAATGCCATTGAGTCCAACCTCCAAAGCAGCCATTTTCCCCAGGAGAACTGATCTCTGTTGTCTGGAGATCAGTTGTAAGAGTAGGCAATCTCCAGGGTTCACCTGGAGGTTGGCACAGCTAGTACAACTAGATGTTATAGCTTCATTTTTTCCATGTAAATGTGTGTGGGGGGGCAGCATTTGTAGAAGGGAAATTAACGAGGTAAGTGGGAGCTTAATCCTTTCCCTGTCCATTGATTTCCCACCACCAATATTTGAAACTGTATGAAAGGAGTTAAGCCGTCTTCCTAGCCACCAATTCCCATTATTAGCAAAATGAGGCTGGGGAACAATTCTTAAAGACTGGTTCACCCGTCCCTCATGTGGGCCTTTGACAGATGTGTTCCAGGGTTCCACACTGGACTGGGATTGTGGCATGCAAGGAGAAGGGGTTTTCCCTCCCTGTCATTTTCCTCAGCTGAAACAGCCCTACGGAACTGCTGTTTGCCAACTTACTAGTCATGATGGGTATATCTCAATTTCCTCAACAAGGCAAAGAGGGCTCTCTAGAGCCATTTCAAGCAGGGAAAATGGTGTCAGATAATGGTGTCTTCTCTCTGTGTGCTGATAGCCTGATCTGAATTGGGCCCACCAATGCCGCAAAATTCCCAGCACAGAACTTCCAGTGCATGTCCCATTGAATGAACTTGTGATGGCTGTTAGTTCAGAGAACAGAGAGGACACAAGGACTTTGTAATGTGTGTGTGTCAGTCTCTTAAAGCTTCAGTACTTATTCTCTGCTCTAAAGGAAACTGACTGTGCATAGACTGCCTTGACCTTTCCATTTGTTGAAGAGAAGGGGAGCAATACCAATTTTAGCCACAAATTTGGTTTTGCTTAAAACTGACACTTTGTTTCTTTTAGAGCTCTGGAACATCTGTTTTGGAAGCTGCTAAGCATCAAGACCTTGGCTTACCTCGGACTTTTTCAATCTGTTACCAGCAGGAGATTGAAGCAACAAAACAGACTGTCGGGCCTAGAAACAAGGCTCTGCCTGAACACGTTTGGATTAAAGTAGGAGGCAAGTTGCCAAATATTGACTCATTTCGTTTTCAGTAGCCATAGCCTTAACATAGTTTTTAAGTCTTAAGAGAAGCATTGGTTAAAAGAGGGGAATCCCAACTGTCACGCATCTTTTTAAACATAACTTTCTGAAATATGATCCCAAAAGCATTTGAGACAATTTAGTTCTTTTGGAAGTTGCAAGCAAATGGATGACTTGGAGAAGAAGCTTATTCTTTCTCAGATCATTATTTGAGAAACTGCAAAAAATATATAATAGTTATACAAGATGGTAACAGATCTACTTGTTAGATGCTTTGCCTACTCTTTAAGAAAGCAGTATATACCACCATGTAGTCCTTATAGGGCAGGGGTGGCCAAACTTGCTTAATATAAGAGCTGCATGGAATACACATCAGATGTTTGAGAGCCTCAAGACATGAACAAATATTACACGTGTAAATGAAAATTTTTAAATACTTTCTTTGCTTAGAAAGATAAAATACATATGTATGCTCTATATAACCGAACCATTTTAGAAGGGGACTTTTTAAAAAACAAAAGCTGGGAATAACAGTCCCCATAAGACCAGCTTAGGGAAGACTTGAGAGTCAGTCTGCATTAAGTTCCTCCTTGACCTCTGGGAGGCACATAATATGTGTGAAAGAGTAGGAGTGTGCAAAAAAAAATAATTTGGAATTAATCGGATTCGGAAATATACGGAGTCAAAATATTCAGAATACCATATATTTCCGAATACTGGTATTCGGAATAGCCATATATATATATATATATATACGAGAAATATACGGCAAAATAGGGTATATTGGAAGCATTGAAATCAATGACTAAATAGGGTATATTGGAAGCTGCCTGGAGGGGAGGGGATTTGAGGGAGAGCCCCCAAATTTGCAGGGGACCTGCAGGGGACTCTCCCCTACAAATCCCCCAAGTCCCAAAAAGATTGGGCCAGGGGCTCCCATTCCCACCATTATACCCTATGGGCCATTGGATTTATATCCCGCCCTCCACTCCGAAGAGACTCAGAGCGGCTCACAATCTCCTTTACCTTCCTCCCCCACAACAGGCACCCTGTGAGGTGGGTGGGGCTGGAGAGGGCTCTCACAGCAGCTGCCCTTTCAAGGCAACCTCTGCCAGAGCTACAGCTGACCCAAGGCCATGGTAGCAGGTGCAAGTGGAGGAGTGGGGAATCAAACCCGGTTCTCCCAGATAAGAGTCCACACACTTAACCACTACACCAAACTGGCTCTCCATTGAAATCAATGGCAACATAGGGCATAATCAGAGGCTACTGGGGACAGGGGGTTTGAGGGAGAGCCCCCAAAACTGCATGGAACCCTCAGACTCCAAAAATAGATCTATAAAAACATAAAAGTGATCCACCACACACAGCCCACACACCAACCCCCTCACACCAACCAGAGGTAATTAAAAAAACCCAAAACGTGACAGAAAGAAACTTAACTTTTAACCCCGCCCCCCCTCCAAAAAAAAAAAAAAAACCAGAACCAGGAAAAGGGACAACAGGACAGGATGCAAAACCAACAACAACAGATCCAAACAAATCCAACTGAGAAAAGGGCAACAAACTCAACTGTTTAAAACTGAACTTTTTAACAATAAAAATTAGGCCAAACAGCACCCCCCCAAGAACCAGAACCAGAAGAGAAAAGGAACAACAGCAGCACAACACAGCAGCAACAAATCAAACACAGAATCCTTTTAAAACAGTAAAAAAACTTGACTTTTAACCATACAGAAACTTTACCAACCCTTCCCTCCCAAAAAACCTTCACCCTAACCCCAAGAAATCCAAGCCACCCAAATCAGGAAAAGTAAAAGGACACTGCACTTTTAAAAGTCCTCTCACTAAAGTAAGATATAAGCAAGTTGGCAACCCCCACCCCCACCCCAGGCCCCCATCCCCAGCAGAACCCCTTAACCCCAAATAAGCTACCCACCCACCCAAATCTGAATAAGTAAAGGGACTCTGAGTCTTAAAAAGTCCTTTTACTTTTATCCTAACTAAAATAAAAACAAGAACCCCAAGACTGTCTTGCCTTAGATGTCTTCTCCAGGCAGGTCAGGCAAGGCTGAGAGAGAGCAGCAACAGCTGAGGCCAAGGGCCAGCACAGCACAATCTCTCTCTCACAGCAACACCAACACAGCAGCAATGGAATGAAGTCCAGCCAGGCAGACTCCTTAAAAAGGTTCTCTGGCCCTACACAGAGCGGTTTCAAAAAATACTACTGCTCTGTGATTGGCCAGAGAACAGTGTTTACTTGGATACCCAAGTAAACAAAAGAACAACAATGTTGCTGATGGCTGGGGGATTAGCCCAGCCATCAGCTACACAACAGCCCTGCAAAGCATGCATTTGCAATGCATTTTGCAAATGCATGCTTTGGATTGGCTGCTGGGGCCCCTCTCCCTCCCTCCCTGATCCCAGGGAGGCTATGGGAGAGGCGAGAAAAGGCTTCCAAAGGCAGGAAAGGAGGCAAGCAGTTTCCCTGAGGCTGCAGAAGCTCTTTCCCGCCTTTTACATTGAGTTCTGTATACTTCCGAATATTGATTCGGAAGTATACGGGGAGCCATATAATGCATGCGAGCTGGATTCAGAAGTATACGGCGCCATATACTTCTGAATCGGGGGTATTTGGAGGTCTCTTTGGTTCAGCCAAACCGAATGCACACCCCCTATGAAAGAGCCACATGTGACTCCCGAGCCATAGTTTGGACACCTCTGTTATAGGGCTTTTCCACATTCTTGTTTTCCTTGTTTGCAAGTTCCTGTTTCTTCAGGGTGGGGAAGAGTTTCTGTTCTGCATGTGTTTTGTTCCCTGAAGACACAATAAAAGAAAATACCTTGAATAGCTCCATACTGTATACTGAAGAAGTGTGCTTCTGGTTATTTGGCAGTGTGTCTCTGAGCTGGGGGAGGGAGCAGCCTGAATACCTTCTCTTGGCACTTTTCAAGCTACCTTGTCTGAGCGTGAGTGGGAACTGGGTTTATAGGGTGCTGAAGTAACTCTGCATAGAATTGCACTGTTGATCAACTAAGGAAAGGAAAGGTCCCCTGTGCAAGCACCAGTCGTTTCTGACTCTGGGGTGACGTTGCTTTCACAACGTTTTCATGGCAGACTTTTTACGGGGTGGTTTGCCATTGCCTTCCCCAGTCTTTTACACTTTCCCCTGAGCAAGCTGGGGACTCATTTGACCGACCTCGGAAGGATGGAAGGCTGAGTAAAACTTGGGCCGGCTACCTGAACCCAGCTTCCGCTGGAATCTAACTCAGGTCATGAGCAGAGAGTTCAGACCACAATACTGCAGCACTGCTGCTTTACCACTCTGCGCCATGGGGCCGCTACTAAAGCCTTGCATTATTTATCAGTAGGGGCCTGTCTAAATAGTGAGAGTAATTTTGGATTGGTATTGGGGCTGCGAGTGAAAGGCCAGTCGCTTATTTCAAGGCCGTTGTCAAGTACATGTCAAGTACATGCTGTTAAGTAAAATGTCAAAGATGCTTTCCCTTCCAGCAAGGAGAGGCACCCCCCCCCCCGGTTGCTTACCTGTAACTGATATCTTCGAGTGGTCATCTGTGCAGTCCCACACATGGGTCTTGCTGCTGGCACCAGTGGTAGGGATCGTTGCCAGCAGCAAGACCCATGTGTGGGACTGCACAGAGACCGTGAGGAAGATCTGTGAGCTAGCTCACATTAACTCAGCTTAGAGGGAACACTGGATAGGATCTATTTTCTGCTGTGCCCATGCAGAATCACAACCTTCATTCACTGGTGTTCCAGATAGCAGGGTTGCCAACCTCCAGGTAGAAACTGGAGGTCTCCTGGGATTATAACTGACATCCACGCAACAGAGATCAGTTCCCCTGGAGAAAATGGCCGCTTTGTAAGGTGGACTCCATGGCATTATACCCTGTTGAAGTTCCTCCCCTCCCTAAACCCCGTCCTCCACAGGCTCCACCCCCCAAAAAATCTCCAGGTAGTTATCAAACCAAAGCTGGCAACCCTAAATAGGGGTGCATGTTTGATTTGGATCAAGACTGATTAAAATAACTTCATAATGCACAAAGCATGTAAAGTACTATTTCCCCCGTTCACGTTTTGCGCAGGAGAGGCTTTGTGTAAGCAAACGATAAACAAAAGGAGCCGCAGCCGAATACAGACGCTGGACACCAGCATGCAGCGCAAGCCCCTTGGGGACATTCAGAACGTGTGTGACAGCCAAAGCCAAAGTGCTGGACCGGCCCAGGGTGCCTGGCAAGCAGCACAGCCCTCTTCAAGTGCCTCCACGCAAAACGGAAGCCAAGGAGGTGTCTCTCAGCGTCGGGAGAGACATAACCGAATGGAGCGAGACAGAAGGTAATTGCGACAGGTGGCCTAGGAGCGCCAAGTCCCCTCTCTGTTTCATTTGGTGCTGACTGGCATGTTACGTTTTACTTAAAGTTTCCACCTAGTCAGATTGCATCAATTTATTTATATCCAGTGCTTTATAGGCCACTTCCAAATAGGGTAGTCTGGAAATGTGCCCTGGCAACAGCAGCAAGAAGAAAGGAAGAGCATCCCCATGCCCTATTCCGTGTCACTCGCTGCCACTGCCCCCTCACTCTCTAGGGTTGCCAGCTCTGGGTTGGGAAATCCCTGGAGATTTGGGGGGCAGAGTGTAGGGATGGCAGGGCTTAGGGAGTGGGGGGGGACGGTTATCCCTCGGCTTGCTTGAAAGGCTGTGGTGCAGTTGGTTCTTACCTGTATAGCTGGTGGCTTTGTCCTGTCTTAGCAGATTTTTGGAGTAGTGTCTTGCTTAGAATTAAGCAGTCAACTGGTCTGATCCTTCCGCTCTCACCTCAATTAATTTTATTGAATATATGGGATGACTTCAACATTTCAACTTCTCGCCCTGAACTTATCTCCATAATGTTCACAGTAGCGAAGCATGCCATAACACTGAAATGGAAGTCGGTTGACCCCCCTTCTATCAGGTCCTGGGCTTCCAGATTATGGGAGTTCTTCCTTTTAGACAAAGTGGCAGACTCTCATGGCTCTACATTGCATCTTGGTAGTAGGGAAAAAAGTATTACGTAAATGGGAACCCTTCTTAAATGGGAAATTCGGGCCCACCTGTGCTTCATCTGCATTGACTCACGAAGATTACATCTCCTGTTTAATTTTGTGTTAATATTGTACAGTGGGTTCTACACATGGAGGAGTCTCAGGATAAGTGACAACAAGCTCTTTAATAGAAGTAGCATAGTGTAAGGCTACATTACAAGACTGGAAACTGGGCCACGGGGCCAAACTTATGTACATCTCTGGGTTCTTGAGCAAGCATGTTATTGGGTCATTTAAACCGGTGGGGGCTTGTGATTGGTCCAGGGCTGCTGAGATTTGGATCCTGCAGCCCATTGTTCCCAAGTCCCCAAGCTCAATCCATATGGCTCCAATGAGCCAGGCAGGAACACTCAAAGTCTTCCCTTGTGTCCACATACATAACAGTTAAATAGCTAAATATTAGGTTAGTACAGTTTGTATTGCATTTGACAGCATACCTCTACAACATGGTTTTCCATTGGAAGGGAAAAAGGAGGGGAGGGACCTAAGTGGGGTACAATGCTCCAGAGTCCACCTTCCAAAGTGGCCATTTTCTCCAGGGGAACTGAACTCTGTAACCTGGAGACTAGATGTAATTCCAGAAGATCGCCACCAACCATCTGGAGACTTGGCAACCACAGTGAGATTCACCATAGGAAGGGAGGAGAAAAAGGCAATGCCTCCGTGAATAAACCGTTCACACAATTCTCTTAAAAGTCTTATCACACCTAATGAGTAGCTTAAAACAGACAGATAGTATTCCAAAAATACAGAACTTCAAAGTACAGAATACAAAACAGAAGGAGGACACCACAATCACTCCAGTTGCAGTTCAGAATAGTAAATACATTTCTTCCTCTTCCTTAAGGGGATGCCCATAGCGCTCATAATATCTGTGTGTTTCAAGCTACTCATTAAGTGATAAGACTTTAAGAGAATTGTGTGAACCGTTTATTCACGGAGGCACTGCTGTTTTCTCCTCCCTGCCATCTGGAGACTGGCAATCTCACACCTCTGTCCCATCTGGGAAAAAGCAGAGATGTGATGGCAAACATATCCTTTCATGATCTTTAAAGGGCCAAAAGGGGAAGGAATGCAGAACTTAACCTTACTATTTCAAGGACCATTCTTATCTTCCCCCTTGCCCTATATTGGTTGTGGGGTGTGTGTGTGGGGGGGGATGATCCATATGGACAATTTGCTCAGAGTGACCCACTGTCCCTCCTTGGAACAGGATCAAATAAGGTTTTTCTCTGATTCTGTTACTGGTAACACTATTTGTAACTAATTTTAGATGATGCTCTAGGTAAAGAGTCAATGGAAGTCGGCCTGTCAAGTGGTTTGTTATATTTCCCCAGTAGAATTTTCTGAAAATGGTTCCTTCTTTCTTTCTGAAGAAAATGTTGATTCCCACTAGGGTAGTAATATTATTCTCTCTTCTATCAGCAAGCAGTGGTTATTTATACAGTGGCATTAATTATTCTGCTAGAAGGAATTTGTAATGTGATGGGAGTCAACAGAGGGAGGAGAGACAAAAAGATAACAAATATATATAGAGAGGAGGGTGAATGTAAGAAAATGCGATGGCATATCACTTAGGCTTCATTGTGGTTGTGAATGAGGTGGAGGGATCAAGCTAAAGGCTTAGTGAGGAAAGTGGTTTCCAAGGAGGAGGGGTTTGAAGGGAGGAGACACACAGAAAACGTTTTTATTCAGCCTTGCAGGAGGAAATAGTTAACAAATTGAAACTTCTAGAAGACCTTCAAGATCTTAAACATTAGTCTCCCTGTTAATACACTGAATTAAGAAATGTTTTGAAAAAAGAATGGCAGTTTTAAGTGTTAGATTTTGAGCATGTTCCTTGTGATTCTAGGCGCAGAATCCGGATTTGTTGTGACGAATTGAATCTTCTGGTTCCTTTCTGTACTTCAGACACTGACAAGGCAACAACTTTACAATGGACAACAGCGTTTCTAAAATACATTCAAGAAAGACATGGGGATTCTCTGAAAAAGGTCATAATTCCAAATTAATTCACATTTTTTTTAAAGAAACCCACGTTACCATTTGAACATTAAAAGCAATAAAGAAGTGAATCATGACAGATACTTTTGTTGAACTTGTACCTAGTTTCACGCAGGAGCAGACTTTTTATGTGCATTATTTCCTCAGTGGGCACAATTCACAATTTATTTATTACTTTAAATGTCTATCCTGCCCTCTCCACAAGCGGACTCAGGGTGGCTGACCACATTCATATTCACAAGTTAAAAACCAGTAAAAACCAATAAAACATAATTACAATTTAAGATTTTAAAAACACTTTGTGGTGCTGTATCACTACAATATAGGCGAGTTGGACTCTCCTTCTTTGGAGGTTTTTAAGCAGAGGCTAGACGGCCATCTGACAACGATGCTGATCCTGTGAATTAGGCAGATCATGAGAAGGAAGGCAGGAAGGGTTGCACCAGTGCTTAGTTCTTGTGGCCCTTTCTTACATGCCTAGAGAAATGCTGATTGCCACTTTGGGCTCAGTCAGCAGTTTTTCTCCAGGCCAGTTTGGCAAGGGATCCTGAAGGTTTTTGCCATCTTCTGGGCATGGAGCATGGGTCAGTGTGTGCCTGAGGGAGGGAGGTATTTGTGAAATTTCTGCATTGTGCAGAGGATTGGACTAGATGATCCCAGAGGTCCCTTCCAACTCTATGATTCTGAGATCTGCTGTCCATATGCACAATTCTGAACCTAGCTCAGCCACATCTGTGAAATATTTTGTTGTACATCAACAGTGCTGTCCTTCCTCAGCCATGCTTCCATCTATTTACCATCTCATAGTAGACCCTTTCTTAAGCCTGGAGATAACACCAGCATAACCTGTGCTCCCGTACAGAAACATGTCTCTAATGATTTGTCTAAAGAGGAAATCTGTGCCCTCAGTAGCCATGTAATGGATGTGCTTTGTCTACTGCAGCACATATTTTATTTAAAGCTTTTTTCCCCCATGCTTGCAAAGGGGTTGATTGCATACCGATAGGCAATATCTAGCCTCTGGAATGTATTCTGTTAATATTATAAATTGCAGTTATTCTGAACAAGTGCAGTTTTCAAAAATGAATGTGCTTTTTGACATTTGGCAAGTACTGAAGGGGCAATACAAGAAACAACTGTGATGTACTGGCTAACAATGTTTAGTAAAACCTTTTTAAGAAACTGTGTGCAGTTCTGGTCGCCGCACCTCAAAAAGGATATTATAGCATTGGAGAAAGTCCAGAGAAGGGCAACTAGAATGATTAAAGGGCTGGAGCACTTTCCCTATGAAGAAAGATTGAAATGCTTGGGACTCTTTAGCTTGGAGAAACGTTGACTGTGGGGTGACATGATAGAGGTTTACAAGATAATGCATGGGACGGAGAAAGTAGAGAAAGAAGTCCTTTTCTCCCTTTCTCACAATACACAACTCGTGGGCATTCGATGAAATTGCTGAGCAGACAGGTTAAAACGGATAAAAGGAAGTACTTCTTCACCCAAAGGGTGATTAACATGTGGAATTCACTGCCACAGGAGGTGATGGCGGCCACAAGCATAGCCACCTTCAAGAGGGGTTTAGATAAAAATATGGAGCACAGGTCCATCAGTGGCTATTAGCCACAGTGTGTGTGTATATATAACATTTTTTGCCACTGTGTGACACAGAGTATTGGACTGTATGGGCCGTTGGCGTGATCCAACATGGCTTCTCTTATGTTCTTATCATAAACTCTTTTTGTACATTACAATATAATGAGAGCTCCATTCATTGAGCACTTGGATATAGGCCCATTTAGTCAGAAAACTTCCTCAGGAGTATTCCTTCCCATTTCCTTCAGGGTTATCAGCCTCTTACTACAATTCTATGTTCATGCTCTCTGCAACATCTTTATTTTCTTCAAGTTCTCTCATCCTCTATGCCCCCGAAGTGTATATATGTATATTAGGAGCTTAAACCAGTCCTGAATTCCTTCTCTAACCAGATGCAAAAGTCTTCTGGATTTTGCTGGCAAAGTGCTCTCTACAGTATTTATATTGGAAGCAAGCCGTTTTGATGGCAAAATGCTCTCAATTCATAATATAAGAGCAAGCCAGCCCTGAGCCTCTTCTCTTACCAAATGCACAAGCCTTCTGGACTTTGCTGGCTCAATGCTCTACAATTTTTATTTGGAGCAAGCCATTCTTGATTGATGGCAAAATTCTCTCAATGCCACTTAAGAGTATAATTTTTAAGCAAGCCAGTCCTATACATACCTCTTCTCTAACCAGATGCAGAAGCCTTATTGATACTTATTGATAAAAATGTGGAGCAGAGGTCCATCAGTGGCTATTAGCTACAGTGTGTATATATGTTCTTCTGTGACACAGAGTGTTGGACTGGATGGGCCATTGGCCTGATCTGACATGGCTTCTCTTCTGTTCTTATGTGACACAGAGTGTTGGACTGGATGGGCCACTGGCCTGATCCAACATGGCTTCTCTTATGTTCTTCTGTGACACAGAGTGTTGGATTGGATGGGCCATTGGCCTGATCCGACATGGCTTCTCTTATGTTCTTATGTGACACAGAGTGTTGGAATGGATGGGCCATTGGCCTGATCCAACAGGGCTTCTCTTATGTTCTTATGTGACGCAGAGTGTTGGACTGGATGGGCCACTGGCCTGATCCAACAGGGCTTCTCTTATGTTCTTATGTGACGCAGAGTGTTGGACTGGAGGGGCCATTGGCCTGATCCAACAGGGCTTCTCTTATGTTCTTCTGTGACACAGAGTGTTGGATTGGATGGGCCATTGGCCTGATCCGACATGGCTTCTCTTATGTTCTTATGTGACACAGAGTGTTGGACTGGATGGGCCATTGGCCTGATCCGACATGGCTTCTCTTATGTTCTTATGTGACACAGAGTGTTGGACTGGAGGGGCCATTGGCCTGATCCGACATGGCTTCTCTTATGTTCTTATGTTATGTTCTTGACAAGTACTGAAGGGGGGCATAATTCTAGGCTAGATGAAATAAAATGGGATTAGCAAACAGGGAGCTCCATTTTAGATCTGCCTAGTAAATTAACATCCAGATATGGAGTAGTACGCACAGAAAGAATTGTTAGCAGAAAGGGCTGCTGTTAACAAATCCAAACCGCTCACCTGTCTGCCTCCTTGGAGATAATTTTGGTGACTTCATGTTGCCATCAACTCACATCTGACTTATGGTGACCCCTCAAGGGGTTTTCAAGGCAAGAAATGTTCAGAGGTGGCTTGCCATTGCCTGCTTCTGTGGAGCAACCCTCATATTGCTTGGTCTTCTGCCATCTAAATACTGACCAGGACCGACCCCTGCTTAGCTTCCAAGATCTGATGAGATCAGGCTAGCCTGGGCTATCCAAGTCAGGGCAAGGTGACTGAATAGGCACTATTTTAAAATTTAAAATGTTTTGGAAACATTAACTTCTGTTGTACACCTCCACACAGCAAAATGTGAAGCCTTCCTCCAGACTAAGTAGACTTCATGCAGTTTAAGTGACTCACATTCTGTATATTCGCCAACTGCCATATTCACTTCAGTGGTAGAGGCTGGTCTTTATGATTGGAACTGTCCCCAACCTCCCATGAACTAGAAAAGGTAGTTGTAGTGCACTGGAACTCTATATGTTTATCAAAGTACTCTTCCCATAACAGAGAACTGAGACAAAGGATTTCTTGGTGGACAACTTTGTACACAAGAGTTTTCTTTATGCCTGCTCCTCTGTAATTCAGCATTGTAATTATTCTTTGTGCTTGATTTTTCTTTTTAGGAATTTGAGACTGTATTCTGTGGTAAAACCGGCAGAAGACTAAAATTGACAAAATCGGATTCAATAGGAACGTGCCCAGCGCAGGAGATTTCACAGAATAGTACATCCATGGAGATTAAATAATTCGCGAACTCCATACTCAGTTGTTGCTAGACAGTGTGAACACCCAAGAATTTGCGTGAGCTTCTGTTTCCAAATTCATTTGCTGGATTTTTCGTGACTGAAAAAAGGTATCGACATTGAAGAAAGACACATGCTATTCAAAACAGTGAGGAAAAAATTACCGACAATGTTTATTTATCAGTGCTGCTCCCAAGATGGGCCTTTCAGAAGAGACAACAGCGCAAGCACGTAAACCTTCTTCCATCCCCCCCCCCCCCCACACCTTATGAGTTTTCTGGGGGTTTTGTTTTGTTTTCCAAACAAAAGAATTTCGATACATTATAGAACAGCATCTTATTTTCCGTCTTGAGTACATTAATCCAAGTAATTATTAGAATGCGTCACAACAACTGATTTGTTATGTATTGGAAAATCTAAATGTTAGAAAAGATGGAAACTTGTATATATAGTAGATTCGATTTGCCTTCCATTTTCAAACGTTTGTCTCCACGAAACTAAACCATATAGAACAGGCTGCTGACTGTGTGTTAGAAATACAAGTGCTATTTAAAATATGTTTTGCCCCCTCTCAACTGGATTCAGTTAAGGAAATGTCACTTTTCTAAACAGCCACTGGAATGAATGAGAAAATTAAAAGCTGTGAGCTTCGGTGCCAATCTCATTTCCTAACTGGAAATCCCCAAGGGATTACATCTGTAATCTTTTTAGTGCAAGAGTGGTATTTTGTAAACAGTACATGGTTTATAAAGGCATAGGATATTTGATTTTTAAGACTAGTATTAGCTATACTTGTTAAGAAACCTGAAGTATTTGAGAAATAGAACATTTATTGAATTGAAAGTGGCTTTATTGATGTATCAAAACAGACGACGCTAGTAGGTTTCGCTTGTACAGAACTCTTCCCAAAATAAATATTGTTTAAATCACGGATATTCACACTTGTGTAGCACCTTTATTCCCAGACAGCAAGGAAAAGGAAGAATTGGCAAAACAAGCCATGAGGCCTATTATAATAGACAGGTACAACATTTTTTAAAAATGCTTATTTTTACAACAATTTATATGGAAATTTTTGGGTAGTGATAGTCTCCTGTGACAGAAGGGTCTTTTACAAATATTAGTGAATATTACTATATATTTTTCTTACAATATGCAAATGTACAAAATTGGCCCCTGTAAAGTAGATATATACATACATTATACCTGCAGTTGAGTCTATTGGTGGGAGGGGGATGACTCTCTAAAAGGCTACGTGGCAACCGTGATGTGCACAGGAAAGCATCCTTATGCTCGCCCGCACTCCCTTTCCTAGGGTAGACCACTGCTGCCTTCTCTCTTCAGAAGTGGCCTCTACTATGGCAGGAGCCGCTGCCAGAACCAAATCCTGTGAAAAAGCCAGGGTATTTTTTTTTTAGCAGGAATGCACAGGAACGCAGTTCCGGCTGGCTTGGCAGCAGGGAGAGGGTATGGCCTAATATGCAAATGAGTTCCTGCTGGGCTTTTTCTACCCCCCCCCCCCAAAAAAAGCCCTGGAAAAAGCATAGCTCCTATGGATTGTGTCTGGAGTATAAACATTCAGGGCAAACAGTTACACTTGCATGCCGTCCGTTTCATTCACTGTTTTTAACATTTATTGGCTCTGATCCTGCCGGGGAACACACACACAGCTGATGAATACCCACGAGCTCAAGCAAGCATTATGCGTGCTGTTCTTGGCCTATTCCAGGAGGGGGGGGAGCTGTTCTTGGCCTATTCCAGGAGGGGGGGGGTGAGCTGTTCTTGGCCTATTCCCGGAGGGGGGGTGAGCTGTTCTTGGCCTATTCCTGGAGGGGGGGTGAGCTGTTCTTGGCCTATTCCCCGAGGGGGGGGAGCTGTTCTTGGCCTATTCCAGGAGGGGGGGTGAGCTGTTCTTGGCCTATTCCCGGAGGGGGGGTGAGCTGTTCTTGGCCTATTCCTGGAGAGGGGTGAGCTGTTCTTGGCCTATTTCAGGAGGGGGGGTGAGAGCTGATCTTGGTCGTTTCCGGGAGGGGGGGGGAAGCTGTTCTTGGTCTATTCCGGGGGGGGGGGGGAGCTGTTCTTGGCCTATTCCAGGAGGGGGGGGGAGCTGTTCTTGGCCTATTCCAGGAAGGGGGGGGAGCTGTTCTTGGCCTATTCCAGGAAGGGGGGGGGAGCTGTTCTTGGCCTATTCCAGGAGTTGATGGAGCCCTGTGCAGATGCTGGTTTGCTGGTAAATGAAAAGGTGTGTCTCTGTGTGGGGGAATGATGGTTTTGTTTCTAGAAATAAAAAAGGAGCCACCGGAAGGCTGCACTGATCTTAGGACTTGGGAGAGCCCCCCACCAAAGGTGGCAGTGCTACGAGTGGGTGTGCCATCGCCACAACTGACATAGGGCGACCCCAGCCAATGGGCTTCTGAGGCGACCGAGAAGCAGAGGGGACTTGCTGTTGCTTTCTTCTGCCTCGCCTTCCTCGGTGATCTCCCAAGTACCCACCCTGCTCTGCTTCCGAGATCTGACTATACCATGCAGCCTTCCCTCCCACCAGTACGTACCAGTGCATACAAAAAGCCTTGGCTGTTCTTGGCCAGACGTGCTTGGTGCAACTCAAGTCCCAGCGTCTCAGGGATTTGCCTTGTGTTCAGTTTAGGAAAGTGCAGATCTAGCTAGGCGACGATGGGCGTAACCCATGCCTGTTGCCCTTCTCTCGCAAACTCTAGCCCTGGCACTGCTGCCCCTGCCTCGGTCGCTTCGGTGGGGGTCTCAGGTGCTGAGCAAAACGGTCTGGTGCGCTGCCGTCAGTGCGCATAATTGGGACTGCTTGCTTCCAACCATGCCAAATAATCCGTGCCATTACCGATTACCTGCACATGCCGCTTGGCCTGGGCTACGTTTCCACAGCCCTGGCTGCACAAGTATTTGGTTGGAGGAGTTTTCCATTAACATCTATTAGCGCAGGATCAAAGCGTCACAAACACTGCCATAAAACGGGAGAAGAAGAAGAAGACCAGATTTATACCCCGCCCTTCTCTCTGAAACAGAGACTCAGAGCGGCTCACAATCTCCTATATCTTCTCCCCCCACAACAGACACCCTGTGAGGTGGGTGGGGCTGAGAGGGCTCTCACAGCAGCTGCCCTTTCAAGGACAACCTCTGCCAGAGCTATGGCTGACCCAAGGCCATTCCAGCAGGTGCAAGTGGAGAAGTGGGGAATCAAACCCGGCTCTCCCCGATAAGAGTCCGCACACTTCACCACTACACCAAACTGGCTCTCTGGGTAAGGGGGATGACCTTAAAATTAAAAGGGCCGTTCACATTCAGGAACAACAGAGCATCACTTCAGGGGCAAATGAGATCCTCAGGAAAACTGGGAAGGAAGGGGAGACATGCTACTTTGCATACATTTCCGCTCAATGTTTTCCCTGTTTCACAGAACTAAAGTATAGCATCAAAAGACTCCACTGTATTCGTTTTCTTGTTGGAGAACCGACTTGCTGTTTTCGCCAGGAGGTGATTTCCGTCTTCTTGTTAGCCATGATTCACTTAAATATCCAAGTTCTCTTTTCCCGCCCACTTCTTTTTAAAAATGCAGCTTTATGACTTTTTGGACTTTCCTCCCCCGGCGAGAGCCGCTCCCATGCAGGCTGATGTATCACAGACTCCGTGGGTTCCCTGAACCCCAATTGCACCTGGTCTTCCAGGATCGCCCGGCAATCCAGGTTCACCGGGAGCACCATCCCGACCATCTTTACTCGTTCCAGGCACACCGGAGGGTCCTTGAAAAAACAGGGTTTGAAAAGAATCAGCATAAAACACATTGTTTAGATGATATGCTTACTTATGAAATAAGGGGAGGCACGGTGGCTCAGTGGTAGAGTATCTGCTTGGTAAGCAGAAGGTCCCTGGCATCGCCAACTCAAAAGGGTCCAGGCAAACAGGCATGAAAAACCTCATCTTGAGACCCTGGAGAGCCGCTGCCAGTCTGAGTAGACAATTCACTATAAGGCAGCTTCATATCACAGAATCACAGAGTTGGAAGGGACCTCCAGGGTGATCTAGTTCAACCCCCTGCACAAAACTCACAAATACCGCCCCCTAAATTCACATATGTTCATACGCTGCCTTGTTCACACAGAAATGGTGACCACCAGGGCATTTTTTGTAGCAGGTACTCCTTTGCATATTAGGCCCACACCCCTGATGTAGCCAATCCTTCTGGAGCTTACAGTAGGCCTTTGTACTAAGAGCTCTTGGAGGATTGGCTACATCAGGGGTGTGTAACTTAATATGCAAAGGTGTTTCTGCGACAGAAAAAGCCCTGGTGACCACCAATGTTCCCTCTAAACTGCAGAGTCTTGTGAGCAAAAATTCTGCTTTGCAAGCTATTGGCATTACAGTTGCGAGCTACTGCATAAATTAGTGTGCTCTGGGGTCATCCTTCCTGAGCTAAGACAAAAATGGGTGAGCTGGAGGCTAAAAATCTGTGAGCTAGCTTAGAGGGAACACGTGTAACCACACATGTCAAGAGGTTCATGTGCTAATGACTGAACAGAAGACTATAGTTTAATTGCATTGATCCACAATCCCTGGTTTGGACTAATCTGTAAAAGGGCCTCTTTGGGAAGGATTTGAGGCCAAAATAAAGATACAGGAATGAAATTCTTTCAAACTTTCTGCCATTCTATTTGGAACCTCTGCAAGCTCTTCCTCACTCCACACTTTTTGTCCCTTATGTGCTCCGATTGCTTCCCCCCCTTTTCTGCATGTATTTTGCTCCCTTTAGTGGTTGCTTTGATATTACAGCATTGGATCTCTAAGATCATAAGAGAAGCCATGTTCGATCACGCCAATGGCCCACCCAGTCCAACACTCTGTGTCACACAGTGGCCAAAAAACCAAAAAAACCCAGGTGCCATCAGGAGGTCCATCAGTGGGGCCAGGACACTAGAAGCCCTCCCACTCTCCCCCCTGCCCCGCCCAAGCACCAAGAATACAGAGCATCACTTCCCCAGACATAAGAACATCAGAGAAGCCATGTTGGATCAGGACAATGGTCCATCCAGTCCAACACTCTGTCACACAGTGGCTAAAAAAAACCAGGTGCCATCTGGAGGTCCATCAGTGGGGCCAGGACACTAGAAGTCCTCACACTGTGGCCCCTCCCAAGCACCAAGAATACAGAGCATCACTGCCCCAGACAGAGAATTCCAACAATGCACTGTGGCTAATAGCCACTGATGGACTTCTGAGCCAGATGTTTATCCAACTCTCTCTTGAAGCCATCTATGCTTGTAGCTGCCACCACCTCCTGTGGCAGTGAATTCCATGTGTTAATCACCGTCTGGGTGAAGAAGTACTTCCTTTGATCAGTTCTAACCCAACTGCTCAGCAATTTCATTGAGTGCCCACGAATTCTTATCTTGTGAGAAAGGGAGAAAAGTATTTCTTTCTCTGCCTTCTCTATCCCATGCTTAATCTTGTAAGCCTCTAGCATGTCACCCCTCAGTCGATGTTTCTCCAAGGAAAAAAAGCCCCAAGAGTTTTTAACCTCTGGCATACGTCCATGCTGGAAATATGCTGGAGGGACGCTCATGTAACATCAAAGCAACCACTAGAAGGAACAAAACACATGCAGGGGAAAAATGAAGCAATAATGGCATACAAGTGATAAAAATAAGAATGTGTAGAGCCCCATGTTTCAGAGGACTCTCAGCCATGTCCTCAGCTCATGAGATAGGCTTGCCAATCCCCAGGTCCCAGCGGGGGTTCTTCCGCTTTCCCAGGCTCCTTCCCGCCCCCAGTCAGCTGGCCGGCAGGGGAAGCCCCGCCCCAAAGGACCATGTGCCTTTCCACCTCTGGAGGCTTCAGTCTCCGATTGAAAGGCTTCCTCTTGGGATGGTGTGTCTGTGTTACTTGGAAGAAGTTGGCAGCAACTTGTGAAAGGCCAATCCCCCTTCAGAGTCCCCAGAAACGGGGGGTGGGGGGGGAGGGAAACGTCTGCTGAGCACTTCATTATTCCCTATGTGGAGATCGATTCTCATAGGGTATAATGAGGAATTGATCTGGAGGTTTCAGGGGCTCTGGGGGAGCTGTTTTTTGAGGTAGAGATGCCAAATTTTTAGTATATTATCTAGTGCCTCTCCCCAAAGTACCCCCCAAGTTTCAAAACGTTGGACCAGGGGGTCCAATTCTATGAGCCCCAAAAGAAGGTGCCCCTATCTTTCATTATTTCCTATGGAAGGAAGGCATTTAAAAAGGTGTGCCGTCCCTTTAAATGTGATGGCCAGAACTCCCTTGGAGTTCAATGATGCTTGTCACACCCTTGTTCCTGGCTCCTCCCCCAATGTCTCCTGGCTCCACCCCCAAAGTCCCCAGATATTTCTTGAATTGGACTTGCCAACCCTATCACGAGAGCAGTGCTGGCCAGGCCTGTTGGCTTTCCTATCTGACTTGTGAACTGACAGCATGTCCTAGCACACACCCAGGACTTTGCTGTTGTTGGGAAAGGCTAGTTGGTGGTGAATAAGAAAATGCGGCTTCTTATTGAGGCACCTTGATAAGCTTCAACAGAATCTCGGGACCCTCAGGGCAAACCCTGAACCATGGCTCCATAGTAAAAACAAGTGGGGGACCCAAAAGAAGAAGAATAAGACCATAGATTTCTGCCCCACCCTTCTCTTTGAATTGGAATCTCATCAGAGTGGCTCACAATCTCCTTCCCCTGCCACATACACCCTGTTAGGTGGGTGGGGCTGAGAGAGCTCTCCCAGAAGCTGCCCTTTCAAGGACAACTCTTGCGAGAACTATGGCTGACACCTAACTGATACTTGGATGGAACATCTTTGGATGGAACAAAATGCTCTTATAGACCGCTGGCTTTATTTTATCTTGTTTTATTAACTATGCTTTTATTGTATCTGTAAATGTTTTAAATGGAATTGTATGAATTATTATGTTGTGAGCCGCCCTGAGACACTTCGGTGAGAAGGGCGGGATATAAGTTTATTAAATAAATAAATAAAAAATAAATAAAATTAAATAAAGGCCATCCCAGCAGCTGCAAGTGGAGGAGTGGGGAATGAAACCTGGTTCTCCCAGATAAGAGTCCGCACACTTAACCACTACATCTCATTTCCCTCCATATTCCCCCTCCCTATGCTATTTCCTCTTTCTGTCCCCCCTGGCAGCCCCCATAGCCTCTCCTCTTTTCCTGCTTCCTTTTCACCCATCCACCAACCTACCTTTATCTGCCCCCAGTCTTCGGCTTTTCCTCCTTTCCTCCCCCAGCAGACTCTTCCCTCTCACCATTTTTCTGTTTGCTCCCTTCAGCTTCTACTCCATCTTTCTCCTATCGTTGCTTCTTTCATTTCATCTTTTTCAGTCTTCCCCACCTACCCCTACTTTTGATTTACACAAACTGAAGTTTGGCAGGCTCAGCTGAACATACGAACCTATGAAGCTGCCTTATACTGAATCAGACCGTCAGTCCATCAAAGTCAGTACTGTCTACTCAGACTGGCAGCGGCTCTCCAGGGTCTCAGGCTGAGGTTTTTCACGCCTACTTGCCTGAACCCTTTTTAGTTGGAGATGCCGGGGATTGAATCTGGGACCTTCTGCTTACCAAGCAGATGTTCTACCAATGAGCCAAGCAGATGCTCTACCAATGAGCCACTGTCCCTCTCCAGTTATATGATTGTGTTGCTCGCAACCCCCTAAATGGCCACCAAGAATACTGTCACACAACATTTCAGTAGGCATTCATCTCTTAAAGCTGCAGGCATCACTTCTATTATTTTAGGCTTTTTAAAAACCCCAATGCATTTTTTAAAAAAAATATTTTTTTTTCCTGCAAATCTGAGGTTCTCTCTGGGTTTGCAGGAAAATCTCCCATTTGTCCCAGTCACATTGTATGGACTTTTTGATGCCCACACTGAAGTCTGGTTTAGAATCTGATATTATAATCATGGGAAGGGGGCAATGAAACTTGGAGGAGGGGGTCTTCCACCCATCACTGAGACCAGTGTGGGCCCCACCATACACCTTAAAATCAAACAATTAAAAAAAATGGGGGGGGGGAATACAACCCCCCAATATATATTTTTAACATTTTACATTTTTCTGCAAACCAGAAGGTCCCGCAAATCTGTTGAGTGTCAGCGTGGCCCCAATCCGTGGAGTTAAAAATCCTCTGGTGGAGGCCAGACTTCACTGTTGAATAGACAGATGATTTTCTGCCAACTTACCTTGAGGTCCTTGATCCCCATCCGGTCCATCGATGCCCTTACCGATGGCACCTTTGTCTCCTCTCTCACCAGCATCACCTGCAGTGCCGTAAGAAAAGTTTATTGAAATTACCGAATGGGAAAAGATTTGGAAAGAAAATTTGAAATTGACGAAATCTGCTTTATTTAAAGAAAATTTGTACAAATTGATTTATCGCTGGTATTATACCCCAGATAAACTGTCCAGAGCATATCCAGAGGTTTCAAATAAATGTTGGAAGTGTAACAAAACAAAAGGTTCTCTCTTCCACATATGGTGGCTCTGTGATAGGGCAAAGAAATATTGGATTCAGGTGTCCATATGGATTCAAAAGATATTAAAAAAACAAATCCCCCATCTACTCGAACTTTACTTATTAAATGTCTGTAAAATTGATGTGTCCAAATCGGAAAAAAAGTTCTGCTCCATATACTAACTATTGCCAGAATTCTGTACGCCAGATATTGGAAGACCTATAATATTCCAAATAGGAATGAGTTTATAGTTAAATTAATGGAGACTGTAGAAATGGATCTCTTAACCATGAGGTTGAGAGATGGTAATATTACGGAATGTAATGATACTTGGAAATCGGTGTACGAATGGATGGAACATTTAAGATTTGAATAGATAGAATAAGATATAAGTGTTAGAAAGTTATCTATACGTTCCTTTGTAAATGGTGGTGGGTATGTTGAATTCTCTGAGTATGTATGTTTGGCTATGTTATATGTTGTATGTATAATATAATAAAACAACTTATTTTTCTGGAAAAAAAAAAGAAAAGTTTAAACCTAGGCAAGGAGCTAGGAGTAGGTTAGTCTGTAAGCCAAAGAATGGGATGCAGTTGCAGAGAAACGGGTTTGTGGATTAAGCAAGTTACTTGATTTGAGTCCTAAACTCAGGGCTTCTTTTGTAGCAGGAACTCCTTTGCATATTAGGCCACACACCCCTGATGCAGCCAATCCTGCTGGAGCTTACAGTAGGCCCTGCACTAAGAGCCCTGTAAGCTCTTGGAAGAGTGGCTTTATCTGGGATGTGTGGCCAGAGCCAGCACGTGGGAGTCAGTGAAGTAGACGGCTGCCTGGGCTGCCACTTCACCACAAGGGACCGAGACCTCTTCTTGGCTCCCTCTGAAGCAAGGGAAGGCAGGGCTGAGTGCTCATGCAAAGTGCACGTGACCTGATGAGGTCATGACGCCCCCCCCCCCCAACAACAGACACCCTGTGAGGTAGGTGGGTCAGAGATCCAGCCAACCCAAGCAGGCCTCACTTGCCTGGGACTCTCCTCCCCGCTCCCCCAGTCAAAAGGCTAGCATGCCACCTGCCATCCAAAATCACATAAGAAGTAGAGAAAGGGTAGCATGGGCTTCTCCAGGGGTTAATGAGGGCTGCTGGGGGTGGCAAAGCCCCTGGTGGCTGGCTGGCTGCCTGCTCTCCTAATCCAGGGATTGTTATGCAGCTGCACCTACTATTCAATGGACAAGGTAGGTAGGTGGGGAGGAGGAGGGGGAACCCTCAGAAAGGTTCAGGAGTTGTGCTCCTGTGAGTTCTTGCTGAATATGAGGCCTGCATCTATCCATCCCTCCATGCACCCATCCATGCACCCACCCAACCATCCATCCACTCACCCCTCTCTCCCTACATCCATCCACACACCCATCCATCCACCCCTCCATCCACCCACCCACCCACACACCCACCCACCCATCCATCCATGCACCCATCCATCCATCCATGCACCCATCCATGCACCGATCCATCCATCCATCCGTCCGTCCCTCCCTCCCTTCCTCCACCCATCCACACACCCATCCACCCCTCCATCCACACACCCACCCATCCATGCACCCATCCATCCATCCATGCACCCATCCATGCACCGATCCATCCATCCGTCCGTCCCTCCCTCCCTTCCTCCACCCATCCACACACCCATCCACCCCTCCATCCACACACCCACCCATCCATGCACCCATCCATCCATCCATGCACCCATCCATGCACCGATCCATCCATCCATCCGTCCGTCCCTCCCTCCCTTCCTCCACCCATCCACACACCCATCCACCCCTCCATCCACACACCCACCCATCCATGCACCCATCCATCCATCCATGCACCCATCCATACACGGATTAATCCATCAATCCATCCCTCCCTTCCTGCACCCACCCACCCACCCACTCATCCATCCACCCATCCATGCACCGATTCATCCATCCCCCCTCCCTCCCTCCCTCCACACACCCATCCACACACCCACCCATCCATCCATGCACCCATCCACGCACCAATTCAACCATCAATCCATCCCTCCCTCCGGCCACCCACCCACCCACCCATCCCTCCCTCCCTCCACACACCCATCCATCCATCCATCCATGCACCCATCCATGCACCGATTCAACCATCAATCAGTCCATCCCTCCCTCCCTCCCTCCACCCACCCACCCACCCACCCATCCATCCACCCATCGTGCTGGCCAGATAGACAGGAGCCTACATATCACTTAGGGTCTGCTTCAGGTAGAAATCTGACTCACCTCGCGGACCAGGATCTCCCAAGTCGCCTGGTGGCCCTCTGTAGCCAGGTGGACCACGAGCCCCAGGATGCCCAACACTTCCCGTTTGCCCGGGGGGACCCGGAGGACCGGCAGGCCCAGCCCGACCAGTGAGTCCAGGAGCCAAGGGCTTTCTCAGATTAGCAGCTAACTGGGCAATTTGTTCTAGAGAGAACACAAACAAACAAAAAAGGACAAGTTAGCTTCCCTCCCCCTGTATGAATCTATGTGTGGTTAATCTAGCTTTTGTTTTTGGCTGTCATGTTGCAGCCGGGTGATGCCGACCCTGAAGGGCTTGCGAGGCAAGGGAAAATGGAGGTGCTTTGCCATGGCCTATCTCTGCAGAGCAGCCCTTGACTTCCTTGGTAGTATCCAGGGGTGGGATTCTAGCAGGAGCTCCTTTGCATATGAGGCCACACACCCCCTGACATAGCCAATCCTCCAAGAGCTTACCAAAAAGAGCCTTGTAAGCCCTTGGAGGATTGGCTACATCAGCGAAGTGTGGCCTAATATGCAAAAGAGCTCCTGCTAGAATTCCACCCCTGGTAGTATCATGTCTGAGTGCTATCCAGGGCTGACCCTCATCACTTCCAACAGGGCTTCTTGTTTTTGTAGAAAGAGCCCAGCAGGAGCTTCCCCATGCCTTCTCCAGTGTGCCCGCCACACAGTGAGAAGAAGAGAAGAAGAATTGCAGATTTATACCCCGCCCTTCTCTCTGAATCAGAGACTCAGAGCGGCTTACAATCTCCCATATCTTCTCCCCCCACAACAGACACCCTGTGAGGTGGGTGGGGCTGAGAGAGCTCTCACAGAAGCTGCCCTTTCAAGGACAGCTCTGCGAGAGCCACAGCTAACCCAAGGCCATACTAGCAGTTGCAAGTGGAGGAGTGGGGAATCAAACCCGGCTCTCCCAGATAAGAGTCCGCACACTTAACCACTATACCAAACTGAGCACACTGGGGAAGGTTGAAGCTATCACCCTATCCAGCTCTCTGATTAGAAACCCTGTACAGAAGAAGACGATGATGAAGAAGATTATATTGGATTTATATCTCGTCGTTTATTCTGAATCTCAGAGCAGCTTACAATCTTTTACCTTCCTCCCCCACAACAGATAGCCTGTGAGGTGGGTGGGGCTGAGAGAGCTCTCTCCCACAAGCTGCCCTTTCAAGGACAACCTCTGCCAGAGCTATGGCTGACCCAAGGCCATGCTAGCAGGTGCAAGTGGAGGAGTGGGGAATCAAACCCGGTTCTCCCAGATAAGAGTCTGTGCACTTAACCACTACACCTCTGTCTGATTCACTCCTTAGATTCTTAGATGTACAGCTGAAAAAAGGCCATGCATGAAACAACAGTGCCTGTGGTCTGTTGACCCTCTCCTGTGCCTGATGGATACACAGCAGGGGCACAAGTCACTGATTACACACGGAAGGATATTTCTTTCTGAACTTGCCTGTTCCAGATTTGGCTCAGGATGGGTAACCTGGTCAATACCGAGGGCCACAGCCCAATATATCCAGAGCTGTGCACGATCCCAAAGTGCTGTGAGGTTGCTTTATTAAGAGGCAAACTTCCTCTCTTCCCCTTCCTCCCCACCATGGTAATTCTGACATTCTTCCAGACTGTACTGTTTGAAAGTGCCGCAGGTTCTTATCTGCCTTCTGATTACTAAGCCCTAAAACTGGGTGCCTTGGTATTTCTGACATTTCTCCCCATGACATTGAGGACTAGAAGATAAACTGGGGAACTCCCTTTTCCCAGGGCGTTTGTGTTGGAGTGAGCAATTCAACATGCCTGGACATAGGAGGGTGGGGGCGCTACATCTCTCGAAATGTGTCTAGGCATGGCTTTTTTGTCGCAGGAACTCCTTTGCATATTAGGCCACACCCCCTGATGTAGCTAATCCTCCTGGAGCTTCCAGTAGGCCCTGTACTAAGAGCCCTGAAAGCTCTTGGAGGATTGGCTACCTAAGAGGGGTGTGTTGCCTAATATGCAAAGGAGTTCTGCTGCAAAAAAAGCCCTGTGTATGGGTGTTGTCTCCTTGAATGGGATGCCTCTCTTGGTCTCAACCTGGGAACTGCCCTCTCTCACTTTGTCCTCTCCCTCTCTGCACATGGCCTTCCATGGAGACACATGTTTCTGCAGTTCTCTCCTGTAGATATGACGCCCTCATACTCACCCACAAGCTGGCCATTTGTGATAGGGAAAGTACTCTTTAGATCGGGCTTCTTTCTCTCCTTTTGACTGGAATCTGAAGGTGAACTGGATCTACTTGAATAAAGGTACCTTTCTTGGAATATACTACTTGGGAGATTTAGTTACTCAGCATCATGCATCTATGACTGGGCAAAACTCTGCTGTATTAACCAAATATCCCAATAATTTGTCTGCCCCTTGCCACCATAGTCTTATGCTGGGGAGTAAAAATGTTTCTGTTTTGCTGGTTGTTCCCTTAGTGACCCTCTCCTTCCTGCCCTATCCTGCCCTGGTTTTTTTTTTAAAAAAATACATTTTTGGTATAAATTGTTTTTATAATGGGTTTTTAACATGTTCCACTTTCAATAATTAGGTTCCTTGGTGGCCCTTTGGGCCAAAATGTCAGGATATAAATCTTGAAAATAAGAGAGAGAGGAGGAGGAGGAGGAGAAGAAGAGATTGAACATAAGAATTTAAGAACATAAGAGAAGCCATGTTGGATCAGGCCAATGGCCTATCCAGTCCAACATTCTGTGTTACACGGTGGCCAAAAAGCCCAAGTGCCATCAAGAGGTCCATCAGTGGGGCCAGGACACTAGAAGTCCTCACACTGTTGCCCCCCCCCCCCCCAAAGCACCAAGAATACAGAGCATCACTGCCCCAGACAGAGAGTTCCAACAATTCGCTGTGGCTAACAGCCACTGATGGACCTCTGCTCCAGATGTCGATCCAATCCCCTCTTGAAGCTGGCTAAGTTGGATTTATATCCACCCTTCACTACCCGAAGGAGTCTCAGAGTGGCTTACAATCTCCTTCCCCTTCCCACAACAGACACCCTGTGAGGTCGGTGGGGCTGAGAGAGCTCTGACAGAAACTGCTGTCGAGAGGAACAGCTCTGCGAGAACTTGTGACTGACTCAAAGTCACATTGGCAGGTGCATATGGAGGAGTGGGGGATCCAGTCATAATGCATCATAAGCACTGGAAGCCATCAGCTTTGTCCCTGAGACTTCTGGGCTGGCAATGTCCTGGATATTTGGGAGTGGAGCCTGAAGGAGGCAGAACTCGAAGAGGACAGAGATCCCTCAGTGAGGTCCAATGCCATAGGATCCACCCTCCAAAGCAGCCATTTCCTCCAAGGGAACTGATTTCTCTAGTCTGGAGATTTGTTGAAATTCCAGGAGATCTCCAGGTCCTACCGGGTGCTTGGCAGCCATAGAAAGATAAGTAGCTATGCTGTGGATATAGCTACTTATCTTACTACAGCTGGTGCAGAACGCAGCGGCCAGGCTGTTACAGGGCCTTCCCAGGTGGGAGCACATTCAGCCAGGGCTGCGGGAACTGCACTGGCTGCCAATAGTATTCCGGATTTGCTACAAGGTGCTGGTTATGACCCTTAAAGCCCTATATGGCCGAGGACCTGTCTACCTTAGGGACCGTCTCTTCCAGCACGTTCCCCAGAGGGTACTTAGATCCGGTATGCGAAATCTATTAACGGTCCCCGGGCCGAGGGAGGCTAGACTAAAATCTACTAGAGAAAGGGCCTTTTCAGTCGCCGCCCCCCTATTGGTGGAGCCAACTACCAGAGGAGGGAAAGAGCCTCGCGGGACCTTGCCAAGTTCCGCAAGGCCTGCAGGACTATACTTTTCCGACTCGTCTTTAATTGATCCTAACATGCCGATATAGTAGCAGGAAGAACATCCGTCATCCAATTGAACTGAAAGGATATCCTGATATTAGTACCATATTGCAGGGGTGGCCAACGGTAGCTCTCCAGATGTTTTTTGCCTACAAGTCCCATCAGTCCCAGCCAGTATGGCCGATGGCTGGGGCTGATGGGAGTTGTAGGCAAAAAAATATCTGGAGAGCTACCGTTGGCCACCCCTGCCATATTGTTTTAAAGCGTTTTAGATTGTTGTAATTAACGGCTGACCTGAACCTGTTTCAGTGTAATTGTTAGCTATATTGTTATTGTGATTTTACAGGTTGTGAGCTGCCCTGAGCCCGCCCTGGCGCGGAGGGCAGGATATAAATCTAATAATAAATAATAAAATGAATATTGCTAGATACCTTCTCTCTTTGGTGTAGTGGTTAAATGCGTGGACTCTTATCTGGGAGAATGAGGTTTGATTCCCCACTCCTCCACTTGCAGCTGCTGGAATGGCCTTGGGTCAGCCATAGCTTTCGTAGGAGTTGTCCTTGAAAGGGCAGCTGCTGTGAGAGTCCTCTCCAGCCCCACCCACCTCACAGGGTGTCTGTTGTGGGGGAGGAAGATATGGGAGATTGTAAGCTGCTCTGAGTCTCTGATTCAGAGAGAAGGGCGGGGTATAAATCTGCAGTTCTTCTTCTTAAAAACTGAGAGAAATCTTGCCTTATTTTAAAAAAGTACCTAGCTATGGTGGCTATGGAGAAGAGCTTGAAAGGTAATGATAGGGTTGCCAAGTCCAATTAAATAAAAATCTGGGGACTTTGGGGGTGGAGCCAGGAGACATTGGGGGTGGAGCCAGGAACAAGGGTGTGACAAGCATAATTGAACTCCAAGGGAGTTCTGGCCGTCACATTTAAAGGGACAGCACAGCTTTTTAAATGCCTTTCTTCCATAGGAAATAATTAAGGATAGGGGCACCATCTTTTGGGGCTCATAGAATTGGACCCTCTGGTCCAGTCGTTCTGAAACTTGGGGGGTATTTTGGGGAGAGGCACTAGATGCTATACTAAAACTTTGGTGCCTCTACCTCAAAAAACAGCCCCCCCAGAGCCCCCAATACCCACGGATCAATTCCCTATTATTTCCTATGGGAATCGTTCTCCATAGGGAATAAGAGTGCCCAGTAGACATTTCCCTCCCCCCATGCTTTCTAAAGGGGGGGGGAGGGCCTCCAAACCAGGGAATCCCCTGCCCCCTCCCTCTCTCTCACACACAAATACTTACTAGATCTTCTTCCTGCAGAACTTTACTTGCTGTGAAAACGAAAGCAAAAGAAAGGGAGGGGCCGTTCTCCATGGAAACTATTACTGACCCTTTCCAATGAAGCCCTTCCTGTTTCCTGCGCTGCCTTCAAGGCACACATTTTACAAACGGATCAGTTTGCATGTTCTTTTCTCTCACTGGCCCAGAGCGAGTGGCACCAAAATTTGCGCCGTTTCTTCCCCCTGCTTCTGGATTTTTGGAGAGCGGGGGAGGAGGCTGCAAATTCGAGGGTCCCCCGCCAGGGCGGGGGGGGGGGGGTTGGGAAGCCTAGGTATTGATGGGTTAGATCCAGAAAGAAGAACTATCATGGAGAATACAGTACTCCCCTCCACCCCCAGCTCTGGCTGCCTTTACTTACCACTGATCATACCCCCACAGAGTTCTCTTATGTGCTGCTCGCTTGCTTCTTTTCCCTGAAATTAAGCAAAGAAATCTTCACAAGCAGGAACTTATTTGCATATTATGCCACACCCCATGATGCCACCATTGTTTCACACAAGGCTTTTTGAGGTAGGAAAAAACCTAGCAAGAACTTATTTTCATATTAGGCCAAACACCCTAGCACCAAGCCAGCCGGAACTGCATTCCTGTGCGTTCCTGCTCAAAAACACCCCTGCATATGGTTCGTTATCTTCTTGTTACCGTGTGGAACTGTGTTGCCCAAGGGAGTCAGAAAGCTCTCCTTCCCCTGGCTTCCCACAAACTACACAAAACGGAACTATTTAAAAGGGCTTTTCTGCACAGGCAATATTGCTGTGCTGCAAAAAAATAGTTTTGCAAACTTGCTTGGATAAATTGTTAGGGACTGTGTATAGCTTATTGTCAGAACATCAGAAGAGCCCTGCTGGATCAGACCAATGGTCCATCTAGTCCAGCATCCTTCTCACACAGTGGCCAGCCAGTTCCTCTGGAGGGCCAACAACAGGGCATAGAGGCTGAGGCCTTCATAAGAACTTCAGAAGAGCCCTACTGGATCAGATCAGGGGTCCATCTAGTCCAGCATCCTGTCTCACACAGTGGCCAACCAGTTCCTCTGGAGGGACAACAGGACATAGAGGCTGAGGCCTTCATAAGAACATCAGAAGAGCCCTGCTGGATCAGACCAATGGTCCATCTAGTCCAGCATCCTGTCTCACACAGTGGCCAACCAGTTCCTCTGGAGGGCCAACAACAGGGCACAGAGGCCGAGGCCTTCATAAGAACTTCAGAAGAGCCCTGCTAGATCAGACCAGGGGTCCATCTAGTCCAGCCTCCTGTCTCACACACTGGCCAGCCAGTTTCTCTGGAGGGCCAACAACAGGGCACAGAGGCCGAGGCCTTCATAAGAACATCAGAGGAGCCCTGCTGGATCAGACCAATAGTTCATCTAGTCCAGCATCCTGTCTCTCACAGGGGCCAATCAGGTAGGTTTGCAAAGTCTGACTCAAGAAATATCTGAGGACTTTGGGGGTGGAGCCAGGAGCAAGGTGGTGACAAGCATGATTGCCAGAATTCCTTTTGAAGTTCAATCACATTTTAGAAGACCGCACTCTTTTTAAATGCCTTCTTTCCACAGGAAATAATGGAAGATAGGAGCAACTTCTTTGGGGGCTCATAGAATCGGACGCCCCGATCCAATCTATTTGAAACTTGGGGAGTGTTTTGAGGAGAGGCACCAGACTGCTATGCCTCTACCTCAAAAATCAGCCCCTCTTGGGCCCCAGGTATCCACAGATCAACTCTCCAGTATCCCCTATGGGAATCAATCTCCATGGGGTATAATGGAATGGCCAGCAGCCGCCCCCAATGTGAACCTCAAGCAAATGGTATTGCCAGGGCTTTTTTTTTTGTAGCAGGAACTTCTTTGCATATTAGACTACACCTCTCCCCCGATGCAGCCAATCCTCCAAGAGCTTACAGTAGGCCCCGTAAGAAGAACCCTGTAAGCTCTTGGAGGATTGGCTACATTAGCGGGGTTGTAGCCTAAAATGCAAAGGAGTTCCTGCTACCAAAAAAAGCCCTGACTTATACAGTGACTTATACAGCCTTTGGGTATGGGGGCTGCATTCCAGACTCTGACCCCACTCCCTCCTCCATGACTCCTGCTATCTCCCCACCCCAGGAGTCTAAGAAATTATCTCTAGTAACCAGGGGTGGAATTCTAGCAGGAGCTCCTTTGCATATTAGGCCACACCCACCTGATGTAGCCAATCCTCCAAGAGCTTACAAAAAGAGCCTTGTAAGCTCTTGGAGGATTGGGTGTGGCCTAATATGCAAAGGAACCCCCACTAGAATTCCACCCCTGCTAGTAACCATCAGGGCACATCTTACATAATTGACATGTATTTTACTTACGGTATTTATTATTTGCATTTATACCCCACCCTCCCCAGTTGGGTTCAGGGCGGCTAATAGGGTTGCCAAATCCAATTCAAGAAATATCTGGGGACTTTGGGGGTGGAGCCAGGAGACTTTGGGGGTGGAGCCAAGATCAAGGCTGTGACAAGCATAATTGAACTCCAAAGGGAGTTCTGGGCATCACATTTAAAGGGACGGCACACCTTTTCAATTCCTTCCTTCTATAGGAAATAATGGATAGGGGCACCTTCTTTTGGGGCTCAAAACTAAACCAACCCCCTGGTCCAATCTTTTTGAAACTTGGGAGGTATTTTGGGGAGGGGTGCTAGATGCTATACTGAAAATTTGGTGCCTCTACCCCAAAAAATAGCACCCCCAGAGCCCCAGATACCCGCAGATCAATTCTCCATGATTTTCTATGGGAATAAATCTCCATAGGGAATAAGAGTTCCCAGCAGACATTTCCCTCCCCTCCCCCCGCTTTCTGACGACCCTGAAGCAGGGGGAGGGCCTCCAAACCGGGGGATCCCCTGCCCCCACCTGGGGATTGGCAACCCTAGCGGCTAACGACAATTAAAACAATGGTAAAATGATAGTGTTAAATTATTACAATAAAACATTATTTAGGAATATAACAATATGAATTAAAATGCAGTTTGTCGTTCCAAGATGGCGTTAGTGGTGCTAGTTGTTAAAATTCTTTGATGTTTTAAGCGATTTCTTTTCTGTCTGGTTCGGAAGAAAAGTTTTTCTGTGGGGTGGTGGGCATTAAGCGCCGCTGCCGGATGTTAAAATGCCTCCAGTTAGACATTAGAAGCCTGTCTAAACAGGTATGTCTTGCAGGCCCTGCGGAATTGTGGCAAGCCCCGCAGGGCCCTGACCTCTTTAGGGAGTATATGCACACACACACACACACAAAAATACCACCTAATCTACAACGTGGAAGTTTCTGTTTCCGGAGTCATATCTTGGTTTCCAAGATGCAAAAGAGAGCAATGAAAAGGGTGGGGGCAGACCTTAGGGAGGGCTGAACTGTGACCCACTTTCGTAGGTGTTGTGACTCACTTTGACCCAAGCCACAGGCTAAGAAACACTACGGCAGAGGAAATAACCTAATAGAAGTGGGAAAATCTGGCCAGCCTAGTCTCAAGGGGATTGTGTTGGAGACGTGCAGGTGACTTACCGGAGGACCTGGTTTTCCGGTAATCCCAGGTACCCCTTGTTCTCCTTGCAAACCCAGCTTGCCTGGATGTCCTGGAATTCCCGGCACGCCAGAGGTCCCATTGGGGCCCTGAACTCCTTTGGGACCCAGCTCGCCCCTTTTTCCAGCCTATAGAAACAGCAAAAACATGTTGCTAAGGTAGCACAGGAAGTGACATCATCATGCCAAGGAAGGTCGTCAAGTCGAATTCAAGAAATATCTGGGGACTTTGGGGGTGGAGCCAGGAGACATTGGGGGTGGAGCCAGGAGCAAGGGTGTGACAAGCATCATTGAACTCCAAAGGGAGTTCTGGCCATCACATTTAAACGGACTGCACATCTTTTAAATGCCTTCCCTCCATTGGAAATAATGAAGGATGGGGCACCTTTTTGGGGGGCTCCTAAAACTGGATCACCTGGTCCAATCTTTTTGAATCTTGGGGGGCGGTATTTTGAGGAGAGTCATCAGATGCTATGCAGCAAATTTGGTGCCTCTACCTCAAAACACGCCCCCCCCAGATACTCACAGATTGGTTTTCCATGGGAATCGGTTTCCAAAGGGAATAATGGAGTGCCCAGTAGACAGACATTCCCCCTCCCACACTTTCTGATGACCCTGAAGCGGGGAGAAGGGCCTCCAAACCGAAAGATCCCCTGCTCCCCACCTGGGCCACAGGGTTGCAGTGAACAACATTTTAATGACTCAGTTTTAGCCCCTGTTCACAAAACCGTGAGAAGTTCAGGGCTGCATTCCACATGGCCACAGGGTGACTGCTTCAGTTAGTGGTGCGCCAGACATCTTTCTGCTGCATCATCGCTCAAAACTAAACCAACCATAAACCTCACGGGGTTCCTTAGGAGAAAGTGCAAGTCTAAGGCCTCGGCCTCCACCAAGGAGAGACAGTGCTGAGGTTCAGGACAAGGTTTGCATTTTGATTTGGGAAATGTGTCAGTTTCCACTGGATCTGGATGGAGGCAACATGGCTCCTAGTCAGGCCTTTTTTTGTAGCAGGAACTCCTTTGCATATTAGGCCACACACCCCTGATGTAGCCAACCTTCCAAGAGCTTGCAGGGCTCTTCGTACAGGGCCTCCTGTAAGCTCCAAAAGGATTGGCTACATCAGGGTGTGTGGCCTAATATGCAAAGGAGTTCCTGCTACAAAAAAAGCCCTGCTCCTAGTTGCAAGCCCCTCCCAAAACAATATGGTGGCCATATTGGTGTTTCATGCTGTAAATTTGAGAGTGCAAGGGAACTTCTGCAAACTATGAATGCTACGCCTGTAGCTTTTGAAGGAATCTTTAGGCTTGTCTTGCGGTACCTTTGTGAAAACTGGTCAAAGTGTGAACAGGCTACGGAGGAATGGATAATGAGGACAAGAGAGCAACACCCCCATTTTAAGCGCAAACTCAACAGAATTTTTAAGAACATTACAGTAGATATGACAGATTAGAGGAGAAGCTGTATTAATTACTATGTGGCTCTTACCTCTCCCTTTTGCCCAGGGGGGCCAAAAGGTCCCTGCAAGTGAAAAAGAGGAAGAAAAAGGTAAATTTCATTCATGGGAAAAGACTACAGTTAGCTTTTCCATATCTTTGGGATCCTTCTGTTCAGGGGCGGGATTCTAGCAGGAGCTCCTTTGCATATTAGGCCACGCCCCCTGATGTAGCCAACCCTCCAAGAGCTTACAGGGCTCTTCGTACGGGGCCTCCTGTAAGCTCCAAGAGGATTGGCTACGTCAGGGGTGCGTGGCCTAATATGCAAAGGAGCTCCTGCTAGAATTCCACCCCTGCTTCTGTTCATAATTATTGGATTGGCCACCTATATATCATTGAAAACGTCAGTTGTTTCAGCCCTTGAACTCAGAGATCCTCTATGCAGATTTCCTTTTTTGAGGAAATGAGGTTAAGCGATGCGTGGATCCATCAAACGGGATGAAAAGAACCCCATTTGCAAGCAGGGGCAGCCTTAGACTGTCTGGCACCCTACGCAAGGCTAATGTCCGGCGTCCCCCTGCACTGATAACATCACCAAGTCAAGTGGCGGCACCCTGTCTGGTGCCCCCAGAAATCCAGCGCCCGAGGCAATCACCTGCTCGCAAGAAGTCAGGACAAAGCAAGGCCAAAGTCTGGGAACTGATCGTGAAGGTTGGCCGATTATTGAACTTCTGAAGTAATCAACAGCTATTTGATCACCGTGACCTGTCACCTCAGGTGGGCTAGTTCACGCTGCATACAGTTCTTGAAAGTGCCTATGGCGGAAAAGAGATGGACTCCTCCTGCCTCTCTTCCTTTGCTACAAGGACTGAACAAAGAGTCATAAAAGAAGAAAAGCAATGAACGGACTTTAAAAAGGTCAAGGAAAGGTCCCCTGTGCAAGCACCAGTCGTTTCTGACTCTGGGGTGACGTTGCTTTCACAACGTTTTCACGGCAGACTTTTAACTTTTTTTTTTTAAGTATATTTTTTATTATTATTATTCATTATCCATTTCTCTACGTGCTTTCTAGTATCCATTTACAGCAGACTTTTAACTAACTTTACCCAGGCCCATTATATGGCCGGAAGACCCCTGCTCTACCAATAAAGAGGCTGTTCTTCAGCCCATCTGAACTGGAGTACTCTAAACTACATATCCCATGATTACTTGGCCATTTAAAGGCACAGAACTATTTTTCCTACTTCATACGCTTGGCTCTCTGCCCTGCAAAAGCACAACAGTTACCGTTGTTTTGTGAGCCTTAACACAGCATCTTTTTGTTCTGCATGCATTTCGTGTTGCTGTGATCCTTTGTGGTCGTGATCTCAGCACGAGCAGCGCAGTTCTAGATTGAATGCCACTTACCAGCTCTCCCTTGTCACCCGGCAGGCCGTCCGCTCCCGCAATGCCCTGAAAGTGAAAACTGACATCTCAGATAGTGTTTTCCTTCTGCATGACATCTGCTCTCATTTGGGGAGACTCCGGGCATCCTTATAATATACTGGAAGTTAAGGACTCTTACCTCCAGTTTGGTGTAGTGGTTAAGTGTAAGGTTGTCAAGTACAATTCAAGAAATATCTGGGGACTTTGGGGGTGGAGCCAGGAGATTTTGGGGTTTGGGGCCAGGAAACACAGGGGTGGAGCCATAAGCAAAGTTGTGACAGGCACAATTGAACTCCAAAGGGAGTTCTGGCCATCGCATTTAAAGGAACCGCACACCTTTTAAATGCCTTCCCTACATTAGAAAGGATAGGGGCACCTTCTTTCGGGGCTCATAGAATTGGAACCTCTGGTCCAATCATTTTGAAACATGGAGAGCATTTTGAGGAGAGCCATCAGATGCTATGCTGAAAATTTGGTGCCTCTACCTCAAAAAACAGCGCCTCCAGAGCTCCAGATACCCCCAGATCAATTCCCCATTATACCCTATGAGAATCGATCTCCGTAGGGAATAATGAAGTGCCCAGAAGATATTTCCCTCCCCTGCCCCCGTTTCTGACAACTCTGAAGTGGGGGATTGGCATCTCTACTCACAAGTTGCTGAACTTCCAACTTCTTCAAAGTAACACAGAGCAACCATCCCAAGAGGAAGCCTTCTCAAGCCTCCAGCAGTGGAAAGTCACATGGGGGCTGTGGGGGCGGGGCTTCCCCCCGTCGGCCAGCTGACTGGGGGCAGGAAGAAGCCTGGGAAAGCGGGAGAACCCCCACTGGGACCTGGGGATTGGCAAGCCTAGTTAAGTGTGCAGACTCTTATCTGGGAGAACGGGGTTTGATTCCCCACTCCTCCGCTTGCAGCTGCTGAAATGGCCTTGGGTCAGTGAAATCTCCTTCAGATCCCCGGACTGAAAGAAGTTCGATTGTCCACCACTAGAGCCAGAGCATTTTCAACAATAGCCCCCACTCTGTGGAATGCCCTCCCCGAAAACATCAGGGCCCTGCGGGACCTGCCACAGTTCTGCTGGGCCTGTAAGACCGAACTATTTAAGCTTGCCTTCAACAGTTAAGGGGAGGTAGCAAATGCACCACAACACTGGCAATCCCATTGGACAAATACAGATATCCAGAAACACTGATGTGCATCTTGGATTTTACGGTTAAAAATGTGTGGAATTGATTTTTTGTATAGTGTTTTTAATATTCTGCGTGTTGTTAACTGCGTGTTGTCAACTTTAACTGTTGTTAGCCGCCTTGAGCCCGTTAGGGGAGGGCAGGATATAAATTTGATAAAATAAAATAAATAAAGTAGCTATCACAGAGCTTGTCCTTAAAAGGGCAGCTTTTGTCAGACCTCTCTCAGCCCCACCTACCGCACAGGGTGTCTGCTGTGGGGGAGGAAGGTAAAGAAGATTGTAAGCTGCTCTGAGATTCAGAGTGAAGGGTGAGGTATAAATCCAATATCTTCTACTTTTTCTTCTTTTCAGAGTTGCACCTAATGCACTCTTTTGAACATGAAAAACACATCTGACAATTTTTTTTAAAAAAAAACCCTCCTCAAGAACTGCTGTAAGTCTGTAGTTATCAAAATACATGCATAGCAATAGTCATCATTAGTAACTTATAAATCACTCCTGATACTAAATTCACAAATACCCATAATACAAACGCAGCTGGAAAAAGAGAGCCGGAAACAGAAAGAGCAATTAACATGCATTGATTCAAGTTGTTAAATGTTGTACTGAGGCTCCAGGATAAAACACTGAGAGAAAAAGGCTGACGAAGGTCTGAAACCGTGAGGAATCCCGGGCTGCGATCCCTTACTCTCTCAGGGACAAGCTGTGCTGGATATTTATGAACTCCACCCAAGCAGCTGAACATAAGGGAGAACAGCAGGAAGGCAATTGCCTATGAGGAACTGTACCTTGTTATCTTCATACAGCAGACAGTGTGTGGGAGTGAAAAGAACCCTTTTTCCAGCTGTGTTTGTGAATTTGGTATCAGGAGTGGTGTATAAGTTACTAATGATGACTATTGCTATGCATGTATTTTGATAAATGTAGCTTGCATATATACTATACTGTGTAAAAGTGTTATTGTTATTCCGGTGGTTTTTTACTTTATTATTCACTCACATCGGAACCTGTTGATATTTACCATCGTAAATCTGTAGTTGGCTTGTCTTAGGAACGTTATGACTTCATTTGTGTCATATTACAGAGAGTGCAACTCATTTGGCACAACACCCCTGCAAGGCAGGTCAAATTTAAGAGATGTTTCAGCAGAAGTAAGAATTTGGAGCGTTCATTGAAACTCTACAGACCTAAGGTCAGAAGTTCAGTCTTGTTCCTACGCCTGTCATATGTACTTCTTTGTGTATATGTGGGTGGGGGGGGGGCAGAAATATGCTCTGAACATTGAGCTAACTACTTAGGAATATTTATTTTTAAAAACGTTTTTAATGTTAAAATATTCAAGAAAACAAAACAGAAGGAAAACACACTGCAGAATGTGAACCCCTTTCAACTAAATTGCATTCTTTACATCACCATGAATAATAATACCCTTATTTAAATTATGCAGTTCCCAGGAAAAAAAACCCCACATACTAAATGTTGCAATTTCAATTAGGGAAAGATGGAAGGGAGGGAGGAAGGAAGGAAGGAGGGAGGGAAGGAAGGAAGAAAGGAAGCAGGGAGGGAAGGAAGGAGGGAGGGAAGGAAGGAGGGAAAGAAGGAGGGAAGGAGAAAGGGAAGGAAGGAAGGAAGAAAGAAAGGAAGAAAGAAAGAAGGGAGGGAAAGAAGGAAGGAAGGGAGGGAGGGAAGGAAGGAGGGAGGGAGGGAAGGGAGGAAGGAAGGAGGGAGGGAAGAGAGAGAGGGAAGGAAGAGAGGAAGGGAGGGAGGAAGGGAAGGAAGGAGAGAGGGAGGGAAAGAGGGAAGGGAGGAAGGAGGGAGGGAAGGAAGGACGGAAGGAAGGAAGGAGGAAGGGAGGCAGGGAAGGAAGTAGTGAGGGAGGGAGAGAGAGAAAGAAGGAAGGAGGGAAGGAAGGAAGGAAGAAAGGAGGGAAGGAAGGGGGAAAGGAAGGAGGGAGGGAGAAAGGGAAGGAAGGGAGGAAGGGAAGGAAGGAGGTTGCTTTTAAGAGAAGGGAATATCTGGTCACTGGTCAATTATGATGCAATATTCCTCCACAGTTACTCTTATATCAGGGGGAAAAAATTTCTAGCCTGCTGAACCACTGCTGTCTGTGCGCATTATACTCTTCTATCCATTACACATTTTCATCAGAGCAGCCTTTACCTCTTTGAACCAAAAGAGGGCGCTTGCGGGTCAGGTATGTGCAAAGACCTGACAGCAGTACAGAATTTTTTTATTCACAGAGATAAGGATTTCCTGTGTCACGGGGGCTGCAAAAAGGCCTTTTGGCTGCTTTTAAGGATCGTGTCAATGCCAGTTGCAGCTCACAAATCACCCCAGAAGTCCTTTAGCTTGTGGTTTGCCAAGAGCAGGAGCTTGGCTTTTCCTGTTGCTACCATATCCTGAAATGGTTCTTAGAACAGGGGGGAGGACATTTCAGCTGAAAACAACATCCCTGTAATACCTTTGTTAGGGTAAAGGTTGCCGGCTCTGGGTTTTGGGAGGGGAGGGACATCAACCGTAGAATGCCATAGAGCCCCCTTCCAAAGCAGCCATTTCCCCCGGGGGGAACTGATTTTAATTGTCTGGAGATCAACTGTGACAGTGGGAGATCTCCAGGGGCCACCTGGGGGTTGGCAACTCTAAAAGTGCACCCATGTATGCCCTCTATCATCTGAAAATCCCATTCATAAAGGTTTTTGAAGTTAGCTGAAAGTCATAATCAGGGGACGTTTTGTAGAAAAATGTGGTGGAGCTCATTAGCATTACTCATTAGCAATCTGATGCAAGAAAGGAGAGCCCCGGGAGGGCAAGACCTGCTTGGGTTGGCTAGAGATCCAGCCAGCCCAAGCAGGCCTCGTTCACCTGGGGCTCTCCTTGACCCCCCCCCCCTCAAAAGGCCAGGAAGCCACCAGCTGCCCAAAATCACATCAGAAGTGGAGAAAGTGTGGCACGGCCTTCTCCAGGGGTTAATGAAGGCTGCTGGGGGCATGGCAAAGTCCCCGGTGGCCAGCTGGCTGCCCGCTCTCCTAATCCAGGGATTGTTATGCAGCTGCACCTACTATTCCATGGACAAGGTAGGTGGGGAGGAGGAGGGGGAACCCTCAGAAAGGTTCAGGAGCTGAGCTTCTGCTGAATTCAAGGCCTGGCCGTAATAAAGCTATGGGTGAATTACTGAGGATGTGTTGAATCGAAAGCTTTTACTTACCTGGTTACCTTTGGGACCAGAAGCTCCCCCGGGGCCCTGGAACAAGAAGAGTAATGGCGACAAATCACCCAAGGGGGGAAAACTGGTTTAAAGAAAACATGTGAGATATTACACTAAAGTAGACACAAGAAGCCCAAGGCTTATTTTGAGCAGGAACGCAGTTCCAGCTGGCTTGGCATCAGGGGTGTGTGGCCTAATATGCAAATGAATTTCTGCTGGGCCTTTCTACAAAAAAGCCCTGTGTGAAACAATAGTGATGCCAGGGGGTGTGGCCAAACAGGCAAATAAGCTCCTGCTGGGCTTTTTCTACAAGTAAATAAAACTCTGCTCAGAGTTTTTTGAGCAGGAACGCAGTTCTGGCTGGCTTGTCATCAGGGGGTGTGGCCTAATATGCAAATGAGTTCCTGCTGGGCCTTTCCTACAAAAAAAGCACCCTGGATTCAATCAAGGAAGTGACAGCCCTCAGTTTTCAAGATCTAAGCAAGGCTATTCTTGATAGGATGGAGGTCATTTATTCATAGGGTCACCATAATTCGGAAACAACTTGATGGCGCACACACACAAACAAGTCCCACTGAAATCAATGGGTCTCTCTTCCAACGAAACGGCAACTGGTTTCCCTGGATCCTCGCTGATCAATTCTCTATTATTTCCTATGGGGGTGGAGCCAGGAGACTTTGGGGGTGGGGCCAGGAGACATTGGGGGCGGAGCCAGGAGCAAGGGTGTGACAAGTGTAATTGAACTCCAAAGGGAGTTCTGACCACATTTAAAAGGACTGCACACCTTTTTAAATGCCTTCATTCCATAGGAAATAATGGATAGGGGCACCTTCTTTGGGGCTCATAGAATTGGACCCCCTGGTCCAATCTTTTTGAAACTTGGGGGGTATTTCGGAGAGAGGTGCTGGATGCTATTCTGAAAGTATGGTGCCTCTACCTCAGAAAACAGCTCTCTCAGAGCCCCGGATCCTCACTGATCAATTTTCTATTATTTCCTATGGGAATAAGTCTCCATAGGGAATAACAGAGTTCCTAGGAGACATTTCCCTCCCCTCCCCTTGCTTTCTGATGTCCCTGAAGCGGAGAAGGGCCTCCAAACTGGGGGATCCCCTGCCCCCACCTGGGAATTGGCAACCCTACCAAGGGGTGCCCAATTCGGCGGTCCCCCTAAGGTTGCCTAATGAGCGCGCTGGCCCTTACCAAGGGAGGAGGGGCCTATTCAAATGTGCGGAAACTACCCTGGGTATGTTTCTCTTTTCCCCTGATGAAGTCAGCCCTGTTTTGCTGAACGGCTCCTTTGCCAAGGACCATCGTCTTACCCTCTCCCCGTATCCGCCACGGATTCCAGTAGGACCAGGAAGGCCAGGCTCTCCGCTTGCACCTTTACGACCCTGGGGGGGAAAAAAGAGGCATTTAATCAAGACTTTTTGTGTGGATGGGGGAATAACAATTCCTCTCTCCTATGGTGCTTTCTTGTCCCCCCAGGAGCAATATGGGGGGCATTTGGGGCTACAGTGAGAGGGGAGAGCAGGGAAGTCACACTCCATGATAGCAGGCCTCTTTCGGGAGCAGGAGCTCACAGGAGTGGAGCTCTGGAGCCCCTACATTTTATGGTGCTCTTTCTTTCTCACCTCCCCCCTCCATACACTTGCTTCTGGGCTCCATTGTTCAAATCCCCTGTGAGGATTTTGCTGAACTCTAAGATTGGACAAAACGTTCTAACGTTTTTCCCCACCCCCAAAAAATGGGAAAACAACCAAAAAACGTATCAAGCAGACAGATGGAAATCGTCATCCTGCTGCTGTGGCCACATAGGAGAAAGTCATTTTAAAAAAGTATGATGGGAGTAAGGTTTCATCGTCCCAATTCTAATTCAAGAAGCCTTTTAAGGGAGATATAATTGAGCACACCTTCCGGTGATGTCAGCGGTGTGTGGCATATGCAAATAAGTTATGCTCAGGGGTGGAATTCTAGCAGGAGCTCCTTTGCATATTAGGCCACACGCCCCCTGATGTAGCCAATCCTCCGAGAGCTTACAAGGCTCTTTTTTGTAAGCTGCAGGAGGATTGGCTACATCAGGGGGCGTGTGGCCTAATATGCAAAGGAGCTCCTGCTAGAATTCCACCTCCGGTTATGACAATGAGCTCCGGCACCTCTTTTTCTACAAAATGAGCCCTGCGTAAGAAAGTGCTCCCAACGGCACACATTTTAGGTGGGGCCCAAACCAATATTTAATTGAACTACGATTAATTGTGATGCCAACGATCCGCTTGAAGGTAATCACTGAAGCACTGGTCTGCCTCAGTGAATGCTGGTTTCGTCACCGCTGCTTTCTCTGGCTTGGACCACAGAAGCCTGGCCTACCATTATGGAGAAAGAGGTGGCCAGAGAATCAGCCAGGATGTCCCTGTTCCTCTGACACATGACACCACCATCACGATTAACCGCCATCAAGATAAAATGGCTTCCACCATAGAGTTTTTGCCCAAATACTAGAGCATTCCAGCATCATTGGTGAGATGATGATGTCACTTCTGGAGTGCACCAGACGTTACATTGCTGTGATGCCCAGCTAGGCCTTCCTGCTACTGCTAAGTCCCCCCACCAGTTGCTATGTGACAACCCCATTTTGACGGATCCTAGCTAACCTTAGTTAGTAGAGCAGCCCACGTTTGGATAATCATGCAAGGCATTCTTGATTTAATGAAACAAAGGTTTCATGTGACATCCAAGGCTGCACTGGTGTGTGTGTATTGGATGAATCATAGAATCATAGAGTTGGAAGGGACCTCCCGGGTCATCTAGTCCAACCCCCTGCACAATGCAGAAAACCCACAATTACCTATCCCAAATTCACAGGATCTTCATCGCTGTCAGATGGCCATCTAGCCTCTGTTTAAAAACCTCCAAGGAAGGAGAGCCCACCACCACCCGAGGAAGCCTGTTCCACTGAGGAACTGCTCTAACGGTCAGGCAGTTTTTCCTAATGTTGAGCTGGAAACTCTTTTGATTTATTTTCAACCCATTGGTTCTGGTCCTACCTTCCGGGGCCACAGAAAACAATTCCACACCATCCCCTGCAGGACAGCCCTTCAAGTCCTTGAAGATGGTGATCGTATCACCTCTCAGCCGCCTCCTCTCCAGGCTAAACATGCCCAGCTCCTTCAACCTTTCCTCATAGGACTTGGTCTCCAGACCCTTCATCATCTTTGTCACCCTCCTCTGGACCCGTTCCAGCTTGTCTATATCCTTCTTAAAATGTGGTGCCTGTGTACTCTCACTAGATAGATTTCTAAAGGTGTCACATTGGGTGCTTTAAGCCATGGATGAAGCAAGGTTGTCCAGCCTTGGTCTTACTTAACTGACCTGGAATCCTCTCACACCTGGTGGTCCCGCGGGGCCCTGTAGACCAAGCGCTCCCTGCAGGAAAGAGAAGAAAGAAAGGACATGCATGGGTTTAGCAGGGATACTTTAGCTTGGATCTCTTCTCCCGCTGGCCAGCTTTAGGTATAATGGCCAGCTTTTGCCATTATACAATGAACTAAGGTTGCCAACCTCCAGGTGATACCTGGAGATCTCCTGGATCTCCCGGAATTGCAACTGATCTCCAGACAACAGAGATCGTTCCCCCTGGAGAAAACAACTGCTTTGGAAGGTAGACTTTATAGCATTATATTATACTGAGTTCCCAAACCCTGCCCTCTCTAGGCTCCACCCCCCAAACCTCCAGGAATTTTCCAACCCAAAGTTGGCAACCCTGCCAAGAACATAGGGTTGTTGGCCCTTGGAAGTGAAATTCCTGGGGATCTGGCGGGGGGGGGGGGACACATGAGGAGTTCTGGGCTTGGGGAGGGAAGGGAATTCAATAGGGTATAATATCCTAGCATCCGCCATTCATTGCCATTTTCTCCAGAAGAACGGATCTTTGTCATTTGCCAATCAGTTGTAACTTCAGGAGATTTCTAGGCCTCATTTGGATGCTGGCAACTCTAAGAATACATTGCACCCTAACCTACTCAGCAGTTTGGGGCCCTTCCTAGTAGGGTTGCCAAGTTCCTCTGCTGTTACGGTGAGGGACTGTTCTCTTGCACGCGGTGCAATGACGTCACCCAGAAGTGATGTCATCACACTGGGGATGTTGCGCCAGGGACGCTCTAGGACTCGCGATAAAACTCTATGGTACCATAGAGTTTTACTGAGATTCCTAGAGCATCCCTGGTGTGACATCCCCAGCATGGTGATGTCACTTCTGGGTGACGTCATTGTGCAGGGCATGTTGTGTGCTGATGGGGCTCTTTGGGGGCAGGGATCCCCCCCAGTGGACTGCTCCCTGTCGGTGGGTTGGGGCCCTCCAGACTGGAGGATCCCCTACCCCTGGTGGGAGCTTGGCAGCCCTATTTCCTTGGTTCAAAAATCTCATTCAGTTTCCCACTCGGATGGGTTTCCTCCAGCTGCTCAGCTGCTCAGCAGCTTCTCATAAGGTTGCCAAGTCCAATTCAAGAAATATCTGGAGACTTTGGGGGTGGAGCCAGGAGACTTTGAGGGTGGAGCCAGTAGCAAGGGTGTGACAAGCGCAATTGAACTCCAAAGGGAGTTCTGGCCATCCCATTTAAAGGGACAGCACACCTTATAAAATGCCTTCCTTCCATAGGAAATAATGATGGATAGGGGCACCTTCTTTTGGGGCTCATAGAATTGGACCCCCTGGTCCAATCTTTTTGAAACCTGGGAGGTATTTTGGGGAGAGGCATTGGATGCTATACTGAAAATTTGGTTCCTCTACCTCAAAAAACAGCCCCCCCCCCGAGCCCTAGATACCAGTGGATCAATTCTCCATTATTTCCTATGGGAATAATACTCCATAAGGAATAATAGAGTTCCCAGCAGACATTTCCCTCTCCCCCCTACCGCTTTCTGATCACCATGAAATGGGGAGAGGGCCTCCAAACCGGGGGGGGGGGGATCCCCCGCCCCCACCTGGGGATTGGCAGCCGTAGCTTCTCAACACAGAGGCCGCTGCAATCTGCAGATTATAAGAAGGGCCCCCAGCTCTCTCCCACTATGCTGCAGTTTCTAACACATCATTTCCCTCCTCGAATGTTTTCTTTGCTGGATGCATTTAAATATTTTAGAAGCCTCCTGCAGCAGCATTTCTGCATAGCTGCAGGACATCACAGCTTTTTTGGGGGTGGGGGGGCAGGGAGGACAGACTTCCTTTTGGTTCTATGGTGTTACAACAGCGTCATTAACGACAAGGAAGCATCTAAGATAAGTGGCGTTTCAAAGCGACTGCACTGAAATCTAGCCTCCGGCCTGTCTAGCAATGGCTCAGCGCCTCCCACAGCCTCAAGAACGTGGGCAACACTTTGATAAAAAGAACGATATTGTCACACAAAGTTGCCTTATGCCCAGTCACTGGTCCATCCACCTCAGTATTGCCTGCTCACGCTCTCCAAAGTCTCAGGGCACAGAGGTCTTACATACCACTTGGGTTGCCAAGTCCAATTTAAGAAATATCTGGGGACTTTGAGGGTGGAGCCAGGAGACATTAGGGGTGGAGCCAAGATCAAGGCTGTGACAAGCACAATTGAACTCCAAAGGGAGTTCTGGCCATCACATTTAAAGGGACCACACACCTTTTCAATGCCTTCCTTCCATAGGAAATAATGAAGGATAGAGGCACCTTCTTTTGGGGCTCATAGAATTGGACCCCGTGGTCCAATCGTTTTGAAACTTGGGAGATATTTTGGGGAGAAGCACTAGATGCTATACTGAAAATTTGGTCCCTCTACCCCAAAAAACAGCCCCCCCAGAGTCCCAGAAACCCATGGATCAATTCTCCATTATTTTCTATGGAATAATAGAGTTCCCAGCAGACATTTCCCTCCCCTCCCCCCGCTTTCTGATGACCCTGAAGCAGGGGGAGGGCCTCCAAACCAGGGGACCCCCTGCCCCCACCTGGGGATTGGCAACCCTACATACCACCTATGACCTGATCCTTTTAACTAGTAAGGTTGCCAGCTTCCAGGTGGGGCTTGTAGACCTCCAGGATTACAAATGATCCGAGAAGAGACATCGATTCCTGGAGAAAATGGCTACTTTAGAAGTGTGACTTCTATGCCACTGTACCCTGCTGAAGTCCCTCACCTCCAGGATTAATCGATTTAATTTTTCCTGTTTCGCTTCCAATACTTTATCCAAGCCAAAGCTTCCTTCCCACGGATAAATACTTTTACTTCCGGATCAATGCATTTCCTTTTTGCTCTGCACCCAGCTCTAGAGCAAAAAAGAAATGCGTTGATCCGAAAGTAAAAGTATTTATCCGTGGGAAATAAGCTTTGGCTTGGATAAAGCATTGGAAGCGAAACAGGAAAAATCAAATCGATTAATCCTGTCGCATATTTGATCTATCTGCTGCAAAAAATAGAACCCACGCAGCTGAAGAGGAGGAGTATTTTTGTGAATAATTATATATAAACTCTGTACAATATGCACTTTTCTAAAGCTTATGGCTTCTGTGGATAGGGTTGCTAAGTCCAATTTAAGAAATATCTGGGGACTTTGGGGGTGGAGCCAGGAGACATTAAGGGTGGAGCCAAGATCAAGGCTGTGACAAGCATAATTGAACTCCAAAGGGAGTTCCGGCCATCACACTTAAAGGGACAGCACACCTTTTCAATGCCTTCCTTCCATAGAAAATAACGAAGGATAGGGGTACCTTCTTTTGGGGCTCATAGAATTGGACCCCCTGGTCCAATCTTTTTGAAACTTGGGGGGTATTTTGGGGAGAGGCACTCGATGCTGTACTGAAAATTTGGTGCCTCTACCTCAAAAAACAGCCCCGCCCTGAGCCCCAGATTCCCGTGGATCAATTCTCCATTATTTTCTATGGGAATAAATCTCCATAGGGAATAATAGAGTTCCCAGCAGACATTTCCCTCCCCTCCCCCCGCTTTCTGACGACCCTGGAGCGGGGGGAGGGCCTCCAAACCGGGGGATCCCCTGCCCCCACCTGGGGATTGGCAACCCTATCTGTGGAATAAATCTGGGTTGGAATATAGACGTGTTCAAGTGGACTTTATTGTTTCTAAGACACTGTGGAGGCTGATATATACACGGAACCCGTTGGGGTCTTTTTCCTGCATTCCATTTTTCCGTGGGACTTTTTTGGTTGCTCACCACCTGGAGGTTGGCAACCCTAACTCTATGGCATTATACCGACTGGGGTCCCTCCCCTCTCCAAATCTAGGCTCCACCTCCGAGTCCCCAGGAATTTTCCAGCCCAGAGTTTGCAACCCATTTCGACAGTCACACCACCTTCTTTGTTCCCAGTTCTATTGTCAGTCTCCAATTAGCACTCGTTTCCTTTACCCCAGATTTGTGACAAAATCTGAAGATCCATAATAATACATTGTTTTCTCCCCTTTGCAAACATTAGCAAACCAGTCAGGTAGTGCCATGTCTTATTTGGACATGCGCGAACTGGCGCAGGGCATCTGCGAGAAGTCAGCTTAGATGCTGGGTGAGCTTTCTGTATTTTTTTTTAAAAAAGAAGCAAAAGCAGAAATGAGATACAGAAAACAACTAAATAAAATCTCAGGACAACCCCAGCTGCCTGCTGTGAGCAAATTGCTGGAAAGTGCTTATGAGCTGCAGGAGGAAAATAAATATTTATCTGAGCATGGAAGTGGCTTCTTTTCCAAATGATGTTGGGAGAAAAGGTTGCCCAGATGTGGAGACGGCTTTAGGGCTGAGCCTAAAGGCTTCATGCCAGTCACGGCTGGGTTTGTAGTGTCTGGCAACCAGTGGAGGGGGGGTTGTTGTGGAGCTGCAAAAAACACCAGAAGCAATAACACTTTCACCAGGGCTTTTTTTTTTTAGCAGGAACACACAGGAACACAGTTCCGGTTGGCTTAGTGTCAGGGGGTGTGGCCTAATATGCAAATCAGTTCCTGCTGGGCTTTTTCTACCCAAAAGTCCTGTGTTAGACAATGGTTATATCAGGGGGTGTGGCCTAATATGCAAATGAGTTCCTGCTGGTCTTTTTCTACCAAAAAAGCCCTGACTATCACACTGTAAATGTGTAAATGTATTCTTGTTTAGTGCAAACATAAAATAAGACAAGGGAACATGTATTGTTTGAAACCCCCCACAAAGTCACTGCACCAATCTCTCACTGGCAATTGCCTCTTCAAAATAAACTGTAGACGTGGGTGGAGTCTTTTGGTGTTCTGTTCGTGATCTAGACGGAGAGAATAAGGGACCGCTTATTAAAGGAATCCTCATGGTTTTGCTTATGAAGTTCTTCAGCCTTTTCTCCTGACATTACAAGGAGTCACAGTACTTTTTCCTATAACACAGATCAACGCATGCTCTCAACATCTGAGAGCCGATAGCAGATGTTGAGAGCATGCGTTGATCCGTGTTATAGAAAAAAGTACTGTGGCTCCGTGTAACATCGGGAGAAAAGGCTGAAGAAAAACTTGTTAAGCGAAACCGTGAAGATTCATTTAATAAGTGATTCCTTATTCTTTCCATCTAAATCAGGAACGGAACACCAAAAGATTCCACCCACATCTATGGTTTATTTTGAAGAGGCAATTGCCAGTGAGAGACTGATGCAGTAACTTTGTGATGGTTTTCAAACAATACGTGTTCCCTTGTCTTATTTTATTTTGCACTAAACAAGAACGCATTTTCACACTTACAGTGTGATAGTATTACTGCTTCCGGTGTTTTTTGCAGCTCTTTCTATATACACCGGTCCCAGTCCCAGTTGTTCTAATCCGTTCTGACCACAGAGCTGCTGGTGATTCCTAGAGCTACCCTTGTCATTTATGAGTTACTCTAGAACTCTGTGGTCAGAACTTCCTGTAAATAGACAAGGCCTTATTTTTCTGATCCTTGTAACAGTGTCTTGTGCAGGAAAAATGTTCTGGGTGACTTGCCCCATTGCCAAGGAGTGAAGAATCATTGGATCTGACCCTTGGAGGTTTTGCTCTCTCTCTCTCTCATTCTCTGGCCTTCCTTTCTTTTATCAGGCAGCCTTGTTGTGTGGCTTTAAAAGAAGCACCAGACCAACAGGGAATGGAGAAAGCAGCTGAGATCCTAAGATTGTTTGGCAGCCAAAAGTTCTAGCTCTTTTAGGGTTATGCACCACAAGGTGGTGAGCAAGACTCGCTTTTTAAAGCAAGGGACATTTCAGAGGTGGTTTGCTATTGCCTGCCTCTGCATCCCGCCCCTGGTATTCCTTGGGGGCTGTTCATCCAAATACTAGCCAGGGCTGACCCTACTTAGCTTCCGAGCTCTGACGAGATTGGGCTATCTAGGTTAGGGCGGCTTGAATGCCCCCCACCCCTGCTGGGTTAAGAACCCTGGAACTACACTTTATATATGGTATCCAACTTCATAAGTCAAAAGAGACAAAGTGGCGTAGAAAAAGAAGATGATATTGGATTTATATCCCACCCTATACTCAGAATCTCAGAATGGTCACAATCTCCTTTACTTCCCTCCCCCTCCCACACACACACAACAGACACCCTGTGAGGTGGGTGGGGCTGAGAGGGCTCTCTTAGCAGCTGCCCTTTCAAGGACAACTCCTACGAGAGCTATGATGGACCCAAGGCCATTCCAGCAGCTGCAAGTGGAGGAGTGGGGAATCAAACCCGGTTCCCCCAGGTAAGAGTCCGCGCACTTCACCACTACACCCAACTGGCTCTTAGTGATTAAGAGTGTCAGACTAGTATTTGGGAGACCCAGGTTCGAATCCCCACTCGTGCCTCGGAATCTCACTGTGTGACCTTGGGCCTGTCGTGCTCCCTCAGCCTAACCTACCTTACAGAGTTGTGAGGATTAAATGGAAGTTATGATAATGATATCAGCCGCCTTGGGGGTCCCCACTGGGGAGAAAGGCAGGATAGAAACGGATTAATCAATCAATAAGTCTGAGGTCTTAAAAATTAATTCTGGGACAGAGTCCTCACTCAGATTAGGCTCTGAAGTTACTAATCCTACATGTGGAATTAATCCTACATGTGGAATACTACATGTGGAATTCACTGCCACAGGAGGTGGTGGCGGCCACAAGCATGGCCACCTTCAAGAGGGGGTTAGATAAAAATATGGAGCAGATGTCCATCAGTGGCTATTAGCCACAGTGTGTATGTGTGTGTATATATATACATATATTTGGCCACTGTGTGACACAGAATGTTGGACTGGATGGGCCATTGGCCTGATCTAACATGGCTTCTCTTATGTTCTTATGTTCTTATCCCAGGTCCCCATGCTTCAGGATGATTGTTTGCCCCGTGTGTGGGCTGCAACATTTTGCTGGATACTTACAGAAGATCCCCTTGGCCCCGGATCGCCTCTCTCACCGGCAATACCACGATCCCCCTGGGAAGAATCATACAAAGGGAACTGTTAAACACATGACAAACACTGATGAGAAAGGAAGAGATGGTTTGAGAGACTGCCAATGGTGACACCAATGATGACACTAGCCTATTACACAAATGAGTTCCTGCTGAGCTTTTTTCCTTTTATTTTTAAAGCCCAGCTTTTAATCCTATTGGGAGTAGCAAGACTGGCCCCGGAAGTGGAAAAATCATACAAAACCATTGACGGGGTGGCACTGGGGTTTTTGCCGCCCCAGGCTGCCCCCACGCCTGCGCACCCACCCAGGGGGGTTGGAGTGAGGCCACGCTGCCTCTTTTGTCCCGCCCCGATTCCAGGCAGACGGAAGAGGCAGCGCAGTTTCGCTTTGGGCTGCCTCCCTTGCAAGAGGAGGCAGCCTCAGAGAGAGGCCGCTCTCCTCCGAGCCCAGCTAGAAAGCTGAGCACACACTGGCATGTAGTCCCGCCACTCTCAGCTTCCCGGGTCTGCAACCTGGGAAGCTAAGAGCGGCAGAGCAAGTGGAAGTTCCAGGGACTATCTACAAAGCAAGAACTGGTCGGGAAAATATCGGAGACAGCTGAGATGGACTGTTTATCTTCTTTACTTGGTGGCAAGTCTAAAGAGGAAGGAAAGAAAACATTGGGAGCCATTATATACCTGGCTCGATATTTCCAGCTGATTCTCAAAATGGTATTAACTGATGGTAATTGCTGTTGTTTACTATGGTGTCTATTGGGGGAAGCGGCCCCGTGGCGCAGAGTGGTAAAGCAACAGTACTGCAGTACTGTGATCTGAACTCTCTGCTCACCACCTGAGTTCGATCCCAGCGGAAGCTGGTTCAGGTAGCCGGCCCAAGGTTGACTCAGCCTTCCATACTTCAGAGGTCAGTAAAATGAGTACCCAGCTTGCTGGGGGGAAAGTGTAGATGACTGAGGAAGGCAATGGCAAACCACCCCGTAAAAAAGTCTGCCGTGAAAACATCGTGAAAGCAACATCACCGCAGGGTCGGAAACGACTGGTGCTTGCACGGGGGACCATTCCTTTCCTATCGAGGGTAAGATCCAATTTAGATATGTGTAAGTTTGAACTTACAGTACACATGCCAGATTTGCTATTCTAACTGTAATTGGAATTCATTAATTTATTTTTATTGCCCTTTATACTCGATAGTATATTGATATGCAGAATGTAATATTTTTAATGTATTTTTCATTCGTCTTTATTCCCCTTCCCTTTGTCCTTTCTATATGGAAACTTAATAAAACTTTTAAAAGAGAGCGGCAGAACTGTGGGAGAGGGTGCCTGAAGGAGCCCTATAGGCGAGTTGGTGCTCGAGGCGGTCATCTACCTTGCCTACTCCCACCCACCGGCCATTGATAAATGACTGAAGAATCAGACTTTGGGACTACTTCATCCTTGGGAAAATAAATAAGTATTCCTGCAGATCTCAGGATGCCTTTGTGAAGTCATGGCTTCTGATTGTCACCTATTCAACAGACATTGATAGCCTACCTAAGACTCGAGCAGATATTACCAAAATCTGATATATTTCTAATGATTTAAATCTGAGATGAGATTGGTTGAAGAAAGCTATGGATGTTTATGATATGGAGAGCCAGTCTGGTGTAGTGGTTAAGTGTGCGGACTCCTATCTGGGAGAACCGGGTTTGATTCCCCACTCCTCCACTTGCAGCTGCTAGAATGGCCTTGGGTCAGCCATAGCTCTGGCAGAGGTTGTCCTTGAAATGGCAGCTGCTGTGAGAGCCCTCTCCAGCCCCACCCACCTCACAGGGTGTCTGTTGTGGGGGAGGAAGGGAAAGGAGATTGTGAGCCGCTCTGAGACTCTTCAGAGTCGAGGGCGGGATATAAATTCAATATCTTCATCTACCTCACAGGGTGTCTGTTGTGTTGGGGGGGGGGAGGGAAAGGAGATTGTGAGCTGCTCTGAGACTCTTCGGAGTGGAGGGCGGGATATAAATCCAATATCTTCATCTACCTCACAGGGTGTCTGTTGTGGGGGGGGGGAGGGAAAGGAAATTGTGAGCCGCTCTGAGACTCTTTGGAGTCGAGGGCGGGATATAAATCCAATATCTTCATCTACCTCACAGGGTGTCTGTTGTGTGTGGGGGGGGGGGGAGGGAAAAGAGATTGTGAGCCGCTCTGAGACTCTTTGGAGTGGAGGGCGGGATATAAATCCAGTATCTTCATCTACCTCACAGGGTGTCTGTTGTGTGGGGGGGGGGAGGGAAAGGAGATTGTAAGCCGCTCTGAGACTCTTTGGAGTGGAGGGTGGGATATAAATCCAATATCATCATCTTCTTAACTACATCACATTTCAGAAATACGGAGCCCTCTGTCATTTTCATTGCTTCGCTGTACACCCACCAGCATAATTCAGAGTAATTTGTAGTTGTATGGTGCAATTTAGATACAAGAATATAAGGACTGTAGTAAATTATTCAATTAGCTGTAAGGATCATTATTAGATATAAGGTATACTGATCCTAGACAGGTTTATGATCAAATATTCAATTTGGGGATAGGTTTTAAACATGAGATTAATTGCAGTTTGACGTATGTGATTTACTGCTTTAATATGTTGAGGATGTTGGGAAATTAAAAATTAAAACAAAAACAGAATTAAAAGAAAGAAAAAGGCCCTTGAGTCACAGGAAGAGAAGCAGGTTCCAGGCTGGTATTCGGAATCCCTGCAACGCATGAAGAATCAGAGGCTGCCTGCATTTTGGTGGACAACATGAAAATGGGTGCAAGCGTTCCTTGAAGCGGAGGAAAAACAGCTCCTCTTCTCACTTCGGCACGGAAGAGAAAGGGGCAGCCCACTGGGGACTCTGCCCATGGAAACCATGCCGAAAAGCAGCAGAAAGTGCACAAGGTTTGATTCCTGTTCAAATAAACCAAAGGGCGTGCGGGGAGATACGTACAGGTATACCTGGCTCTCCTGAAGGGCCCGATTCTCCCATCTCTCCTTGACTCCCCTGCAGGAAAAAGAAGAAAGAAAATACGAGCTGGTCATTTCTATAAGATGATTTGTAAAAGCAAAGGTTATTCACTCACCCAGACAGGAAAGAATGGGTTGGACCTAACAAATCCAATTCCACTAACCAGGGGTGGAATTCTAGCAGGAGGCGGTGCTCCTTTGCATATTAGGCCACACACCCCTGATGTAGCCAATCCTCCAAGGGCTTACAAAAAAGAGCCTTATAAGCTCTTGGAGGATTGGTTACATCAGAGGGTGCGTGGGCTAATATGCAAAGGAGCTCCTGCTAGAATTCCACCCCTGCCACTAACTGTATATCTTTCCTCTGGATCACGGAGCTTTCCTATGATCTCCTTGCACCAGAGAAAAGCCCTACTGCTTCTAAAATAGCTCTGTCCTTACTGCTTCTGAAATAGGACAGGAGGATCCAGCCCAAAGCTATTTTCTCCACCAAACTGATAAGTGCAGATAAAGGTATGGAGAGGACAAAAGACATTGTCACTTTACACTTCTCAATTTGGCGGAGAAAATAGCTTTGGGTTGGATCCTCCGGTCCTATTTCAGAAGCAGTAAGGACAGGGCCTTTTTTTTTGAGCAGGAACGCACAGGAACTCAGTTCTGGCTGGCTTGGTGTCAGGGGGTGTGGCCTAATTCCTGCTGGGTGTCAGGGGGTGAATTCCTGCCGGGCTTTTTCTATAAAAAGTCCTATGTGGAACAATGGCGACATCAGGGGTGTGGCCTAATATGCAAATGAGTTCCGGCTGGGCTTTTTCTACCAAAAAAAGCCCTGAGTAAGGCTTTCCTCTGGTGCAAGGAGAGCATTGGAGTGCACCTGGAGTGTTGTGTGCTGTTCTGGGGGCCTCATTTCAAAAAAGATTTGGCCAGAATGGAGCGCGGGCAGAGGAGAGGGACGAGGACGATCAGGGGCCTGGAGACCAAGCCCTAGGAGGAAAGGCTGAGGGACTAGGGGTGGTTCAGTCTGGAGAAGAGGAAGTTGAGGGGGGACAGGATCGCTCTCTTGAAGTATCTGAAGGGCTGTCCCTTCGAGGAGGGCAGGGAGGTGTGCCTCTTGGCAGTAGAGGAGAGGACTCACAATAATGGGTTTAAATTAAGGGTGGGAAGGCACCGGTTGGATATTAGGAAAACATTTTTTACAGTAAGAGTTGCACAACAGTGGAATGGGCTGCTGAGGGAGGCGGGGAACTCTCCTTCGCTGGCAGTCTTAAAGCAGCAGCTGGACAAACCCAGCCAGTTTGGTGTAGTGGTTAAGTGTGCGGACTCTTATCTGGGAGAACCGGGTTTGATTCCCCACTCCTCCACTTGCACCTGCTAGCATGGCCTTGGGTCAGCCATAGCTCTGGCAGAGGTTGTCCTTGAACGGGCAGCTGCTGTGAGAGCCCTCTCCAGCCCCACCCACCTCACAGGGTGTCTGTTGTGGGGGAGGAAGGGAAAGGAGATTGTAGGCCGCTCTCTGTCCTTGAAAGGGCAGCTGTTGTGAGAGCCCTCTCCAGCCCCACCCACCTCACAGGGTGTTTGTTGTGGGGGGAGGAAGGTAAAGGAGATTGTAAGCCGCTCTGAGACTCTTTGGAGTGGAGGGCGGGTTATAAATCCAATATCTTCTTCAAACCCTCATCAGGGATGCTTTAGGCTGATCCTGCATTGAACGGGGGTGGATGAGATGGCCTCTATGGCCCCTTCCAGCTCTATGATTCTATATTACCACTTGGCAACTCTAGGTGGCCACACAGGACTGTGCTTTATAGCAAACAGACCATCCAGACTCTCTACTGGGTCAGTATTTGTGTTTGCAGCTGCCTAAATCCCATTCAATGAGGGTTTACTTACTAGTTGACCCTTTTCGCCTTTCAGTCCTGCTCTCCCGGGTAGTCCCTGAGGGAGGAAAGTTGTTGCCATCAGTATCACAAAATATGGAGTCAAGTAGAAAATGACATTTACTGTTTTGCGCCCGAGAACACAAGAAATCGTTCCGGAGAGACAGGCAATGTTTTCAGAAACAATTCTTCGCAGTAACAGCAAGAAACGAACCCTGAATTGTAAAGAACACCACGCAAAGTGTTTGCTCCCCACCCCCTTAACGAGGAGATGTAGTGAACACGTAGCCGCAGGGGTGGAATTCTAGCAGGAGATCCTTTGCATATTAGGCCACACCCCCTGATGAAGCCAATCCTCCAAGAGCTTACCAAAAAGAGCCTTGTAAGCTCTTGGAGGATTGGCTACATCAGGGAGGTGTGGCCTAATATGCAAAGGAGCTCCTGCTAGATTTCCACCCCTGTGTAGCACTGTTAAATTTCCCCACTTAGGGTTGCCAATCCCCAGGTGGGGGCAGGGGATCCCCCGGTTTGGAGACCCTCCTCCCGCTTCAGGGTTGCCAGAAAGCAGGGGGAGGGGAGGGAAATGTCTGCTGGGAACTCTATTATTCCCTATGGAGATTTATTCCCATAGAAAATCATGGAGAATTGATCTGTGGGTATCTGGGGCTCTGGGGGGGGGCGGTTTTTTGGGGTAGAGGCACCAAATTTTCAGTATAGCATCTAGTGCCTCTCCCCAAAATACCCCCCAAGTTTCAAAAAGATTGGACCAGGGGGTCCAATTCTATGAAACCCAAAAGGTGCCCCTATCCTTCATTATTTCCTGTGGAGGGAAGGCATTGAAAAGGTGTGCCGTCCCTTTAAATGTGATGGATAGAACTCCCTTGGAGTTCATTTATGCTTGTCACGCTCTTGCTCCTGGCTCTGCCCTCAATGTCTCCTGGCTCCACCCCCAAAGTCCCCAGATAATTTTTTAATTGGACTTGGCAACCTTATCCCCACTTGGTAGCAAGCTAAGTGAGCTGATCAACTTGTTGATGGTGGTGGCAGGACTCATCAGGTCAGTCATGGGGACACCGTGGGGTTTTCAAGGCAAGAGACACACAGAGGCGGTTTGCCATTGGCTGCCTCAGAGTAGTGACCCTGGTATTCCTTGGTGGTCTCCCATCCAAATACTAGTCAGGGCCAACCCTGCTTAGCTTCCGAGATCTGACGAGACTGGGCTAGCCTGGGACAACCAGGGTAGGGCAACCCACTTTTTAGAGACATCATCTCTTTCTTTCCATGAAGACAGTTTCAGACAGGAGCTGTGTTGGGCCTGTAGTAGAAGGGCTCGATTCAAGTCCAGTAGCGCCTTGAAGACCAACACGATTTTTGGGATAGAGAAGATAGAGAAAAGAAGGGCTTTCCCTCCTTTCTCACAATACAAGAACTCGTGGGCACTCGATGAAATTGCTGAGCAGTCTGGTTAGAATGGACAAAAGGAAGTACTTCTTCACCCAAAGGGTGATTAACACATGGAATTCACTGCCACAGGAAGTGGTGGCAGCTACAAGCATAGACAGCTTCAAGAGGGGATTGGATAAACATATGGAACTGAGGTCCATCAGTGGCTATTAGCCAGAAGATATAATTGGAACACTCTGTCTGGGGCACTGATGCTCTGTACTGTTGGTGCTTGGGGGGGGGAGCAGTGGGTGGGCTTCTAGTGTCCTGGCCCCACTGATGGACCTCCTGATGGTCCCTGGGTTTTTTGGCCACTGTGCGTCATAGAGTGTTGGACTGGATGGGTCATTGGCCTGATCCAATATGGCTTCTCTTATGTTCTTGGGGGTATATGACGAATGGAGCTTTAATTCTTCAAAGCTTATATCCTGAAAACCTTGTCGGTCCTCTAAATTTTTCTCCTGTTTTCCATTATTTCCTAAATCTTTGTCTTCAGGGAGGTCCTGAGATCCCATCTGGAGATGGTCTCCGACTAGGGTTGCCAAGTCCAATTCAAGAAATACCTGGGGACTTTGGGGGTGGAGCCAGGAGACTTTGGGGGCGGAGCCAGGAACAAGGGTGTGGCAAGCATAATTGAACTCCTAGGGAGTTCTGGCCATCACATTTAAAAGGACAGCATACCTTTTTAAATGTCTTCCTTCCATAGGAAATAATGAAGGATAGGGGCACCTTATTTTGGGGCTCATAGAATTGGACCCCCTGGTCCAATCGTTTTGAAATTTGGGGGTACTTTGGGGAGAGGTACTAGATACTATACTGAAAATTTGGTGCCTCTACCTCAAAAAACAGCTCCCCGAGAGCCCCCGAAACCTCTAGATCAATTCCCCATTATACCCTATGAGAATCGATCTCCACATAGGGAATAATGAAGTGTTCAGCAGACGTTCCCTCCCCCCCCCCATTTCTGGCGACTCTGAAGTGAGGGATTGGACTCTCTACTCACAAGTTGCTGCCAACTTCTTCCAAGTAACACAGACACCCCATCCCAAGGGGAAGCCTTTCCAATTGGAGACTGAAGCCTCCAGAGGGGGAAAGTCACATGGGGGCTGTGGGGGCGGGGCTTCCCCCCACCAGCCAGCTGACTGGGGGCGGGAAGGAGCCTGGGAAAGCGAAAGAACCCCCACTGGGACCTGGGGATTGGCAAGCCTATCTCCCACTCCTTTGGCAAGTCCACAGTGAGATGATTGTGTTGCAGACGTGACTTCTGTGGAAAATATGGGGTGTTTATGTCACAACATCAGAAGCATAAAAGTCCTATGGGATAGGCCCTGCTCTTCCTGTGAAGGAAGGCTGGCTGTAGGTTTGTAGGCCATCTCTCAGTCCTCTAGAACTCACTGGATAAGATAGACATCTCCTCGACTTACAGGAGGACTGAGAGGAGAATTCTCCCACTCCATCGGCAAGTCTACAGGGGGACTATTGTAAGCTGCTCTGAGTCCCTGATTCAGAGAGAAGGGCGGGGTATAAATCTGCAGTCTTCTTCTTCTTCTTTCTTCTTCTTCTTCTTTCTTCTTCTATCAATGTTCCCTCTAAGCCATGGAGTCTTCTGAGCGAAAATTCTACTTTGTGAGCTACTGGTATTAAAGCTGAGAGCTGCTGCATAAATTATTGTGCTCTGGGGTCATCCTTCCTGAGCTAAGACAAAAAATGTGTGAGCTGGAGGCTAAAAAAATTTGTGAGCTAGCTCACACTAACTCAGCTTAGAGAGAATGCTGGTCAGCATGAGTTGGTACCACTTTAGACAAAACAAACACTTTGTGTCTTTGTTTGGATTTTCGGGGCAGAAATACTCACAGGCAGTCCATTTGGCCCTTTTTCTCCGGGACCTCCAAAACGAGCTGCATCACCCTGTGGAAAGCAAGAAGGTGTTAAGATGGGAGATGTGCCGGCAAGGGAAATAGATGATTATGAAAACTATCAGTAGGAAATTCAGTGGCACTTAACATTAGATCTTATGGTAGTAGTAATAGCAGAAGACGACCGTAGATTTATACCCTGTCCTTCTCTCTGAATCAGAGTCTCAGAGCGGCTTACAATCTCCTATATCTTCTCCCCTCATAATAGACACCCGGTGAGGTGGGTGGGGCTGGAGAGGGCTCTCACAGCAGCTGCCCTTTCAAGGACAGAGAGCAGCCTACAATCTCCTTTCCCTTCCTCCCCCACAACAGACACCCTGTGAGGTGGGTGGGGCTGGAGAGGGCTCTCACAGCAGCTGCCCTTTCAAGGACAGAGAGCGGCCTACAATCTCATTTCCCTTCCTTCCCCACAACAGACACCCTGTGAGGTGGGTGGGGCTGAGAGGGCTTTCACAGCAGCTGCCCTTTCAAGGACAGAGAGCGGCCTACAATCTCCTTTCCCTTCCTCCCCCACAACAGACACCCTGTGAGGTAGGTGGGGCTGAGAGGGCTCTCACAGCAGCTGCCCTTTCAGGGACAACCTCTGCCAGAGCTATGGCTGACCCAAGGCCATTCCAGCAGGTGCAGGTGGAGGAGTGGGGAATCAAAGCCTGTTTTCCCAGATAAGAGTCTGCACACTTAGCCACTATACCAAACTGGCTATCTAGAAGCAGAAAGTTCACTCAAATTGCTGCTGACATATGGCAACCCTGGAAAATTTTCAAGCAGGAGTTCTATCAGGAGCTCCTTTGCACATTAGGCCACACACACCTGATGTAGCCAATCCTCCAAAAGCTTAGAAGGTTCTTTCTTGTAATCTCTTAGGGGATTGACTACATCAGGGGTGTATGGCAAAAAAGCTCCTGCTAGAATTCCACCCCTGTACAATAGCCTCAATTTAGTCATTTGACCTTCTAGGGAGAGTTAAGGCTTGACGATGTAGAATTATATTTTTGGCAGTCCAACAATATCTGCGCAATTCTCCTCCAACCTCCCACCCCACATTTCAAAGTAATCGCTTTTCTTCTGGTCAGCTTTCTTCATTGTCCAACTTTCACACTTGTACACAATAGCGGGGGATACCGTGGAATGAGTTAATTTGTTCTTGGTCACCAGCAATGCATCCTTACCTTTAAGAACCTTTTCTAGAAATCATAAGCAGCGTGCTACTACTGTTATTCATTTCCACAATCATTATATTTTTTGCTTTAACAGTTTGATGTTTTAAACATTAGGTGATTTTTTTTAAAAAATGGTTTTTAATCTGTTGCCTGCCCTTGGGTCTTAGCTGCCTGGGAGGCTGCTGGGATTATAAACGTGTGTTAAACAGATAAAATAACAGGTTGGATCCTGCTGCGAGAAAGATAATACTAATAATAAGACAATGACGACAGATTTATACCCCGCCCATCTCTCTGAATCAGAGTCTCAGAGCGGCTCACAATCTCCTATATCTTCTCCCCCCACAACAGACACCGTGTGAAGTGGGTGGGGCTGAGAGGGCTCTCCCAGCAGCTGCCCTTTCAAGGACAGAAAGCGGCCTACAATCTCCTTTCCCTTCCTCCCCCACAACAGACACCTTGTGAGGTGGGTGGGGCTGGAGAGGGCTCTCACAGCAGCTGCCCTTTCAAGGACAGAAAGCGGCCTACAATCTCCTTTCCCTTCCTCCCCCACAACAGACACCCTGTGAGGTGGGTGGGGCTGGAGAGGGCTCTCACAGCAGCTGCCCTTTCAAGGACAGAAAGCGGCCTACAATCTCCTTTCCCTTCCTCCCCCACAACAGACACCGTGTGAAGTGGGTGGGGCTTAGAGGGCTCTCCCAGCAGCTGCCCTTTCAAGGACAGAGAGCGGCCTACAATCTCCTTTCCCTTCCTCCCCCACAACAGACACCCTGTGAGGTGGGTGGGGCTGGAGAGGGCTCTCACAGCAGCTGCCCTTTCAAGGACAGAAAGCGGCCTACAATCTCCTTTCCCTTCCTCCCCCACAACAGACACCCTGTGAGGTGGGTGGGGCTGGAGAGGGCTCTCACAGTAGCTGCCCTTTCAAGGACAGAGAGTGGCTCACAATCTCCTTTCCCTTCCTCCCCCACAACAGACATCCTGTAAGGTGGGTGGGGCTGAGAGGGCTCTCACAGCAAATGCCCTTTCAAGGACAACCTCTGCCAGAGCTATGGCTGACCCAAGGCCATTCCAGCAGCTGCAAGTGGAGGAGTGGGGAATCAAACCCGGTTCTCCCAGATAAGAGTCCGCACACTTAACCACTACACCAAACTGGCTCTCAGTACACTGAATGCCAGAAAACGGTTATCACACAGTTGAATAAAGTCTATCTGCTAGCTCTGGACTGGAAAATGCTTGGAGATTCGGGAGTGGAGACTAAGGAGGGTGGTGTTTGGGGGAGGGGAGGGACCTCAACTGCGTATATACCCATAGTGTCCACCTTCCAAAGCCACCATTTTCTCCAGGTGAACCAATCCCTGTCTCATGGAGATCAGTTGGCAACACTACAAAGCAACCAGAGGTGTTTAAAGACAGAGGGTGAGCATGATATGTGGATCAGGATTCATACAGCTAAGCTGCGAAAAGGCAAGCCTCACTGCAACATAATCACAACAAACTGTAAGATAATTCAATTGTCTAATCCAGGGGTAGCCAAACTGTGGCTCGGGAGCCTCATGTGGCTCTTTCACACATACTGTGTGGCTCTCGAAGCTCCCACTGGCCCCTCAGCTGGCCTGAAAAAGGCATTACTTCTGCAGTGGCTTGGAGAATGCATTTAAAGTTAAAGTTGCTTTCTTTCCACCTCTCTCTCTCTCCACCATCTTCCTTCCTTCCTTGTTCATAGGGTTACTGTCTGTGGGTTTTTGGGGGGGGTGGAGCCTGGGGAGGAGAGGAAGTTCAGAAGGAATGTGATGTCACTCTTCAACATCCATTTCTTCAAAGACTCTATGGTATACCATAGAATCTAACCCCCCTGCCTTTCCTCCAGGGGAATTGATGTCTATAGTGCAGGGGTGGCCAATGGTAGCTCTCCAGTTTTTTTTTTTTGCCTACAACTCCCGTCAGCCCCAGCCATTGGCCATGCTGGCTGGGGCTGATGGGAGTTGTAGGCAAAAAACATCTGGAGAGCTACCGTTGGCCACCCCTGCTATAGTGTGATGAATACTTGTAATCTCCCAACTTTACTTTTTCAGCATTCGTCCCGACCCTGATCATAAGCAAGTAATTTTAAACTTCCCCATGAGAAGGATCTGTGTTGGAGATAGATGGATTTTTGGATCGATTCAGCAGTCCAATCCTTAACACTTTAAATGCCTCTTTTTAAACTGGGTTTTTAAATAGGACTACAAACCTTCTCACCATCGAGTCCGGGCGTTCCATCTCTCCCATCTTTTCCAGGCATGCCCTGAAACAATACAAGGCATTCTATTAAAGCAGTGGAAGGAAAGACAGACAAAAAGTGGACAGAAGTGCTTATCGATGCATCACAGAAAGCAAGAAGGGGTAGCTATTTATTAAAACATGCCAACCCCACCCTGCTCTCCCGTAAAAACACTGCAGAAGGGCCTGCGAGCGTGCATTGAAATAATCCAGCACAATACTTTAAACCCCAAGAGAACAGCAAGGGGTAAAAGACAAATCAGCCTAGTCGAAAGACACACACTCGCATAAACCCCTGGATACCGGATCAGATATAAGGACGTTCAGCTACCCAAGACATAAGAACCAAAACTAGCTACAAACTGTTGGTGGAACACTGATAAAGAAGATGCTTATTAGCTAGATCTCCCTTGGAAAGGCAGCCTAAATCCACGGTTCTTTCTCTTTCTCATGCAGGGGTGGAATTCTAGCAGGAGCTTCTTTCCATATTAAGCCACACCCCCCCCCCGATGTAGCCAATCCTCCAAGAGCTTATGAAAAAGAGCCCTTGTAAGCTCTTGGAGGATTGGCTACATCATGGAGGTGTGGCTTAATATGCAAAGGAGCTCCTGCTAGAATTCTACCCTTGCTCTCATGGATCTTTAGCAGGCCTTAGTGGCGGTGGAGGAGACAACACAAAAAGAGGGACTTCAAATGATGGCCTCAGCTTCTGAGTAGGCCTGTGTAATGTAAGTTATGTAAAATTACGGTTTCAGGTGGGTAGCTGTGTTGGTCAGCAGTAGGAGAGCAAGATCTGAACCCAGTAAGTAGCACCTTAAGCTGTCCAGGATACCAGTTTAGCTGTCATTTTTAGAGAAGAAAGACTTACCGGTTCCCCTAAGGGCCCAGCAGTCCCCGGTGTCCCTCTTGGCCCAGAGGCACCCTGGAAGTACATACAAGAAATTATTAATGGCCAACAGAATACTCTCCAAGAAACAAAAAGGAGACAGGCTCCTGCTGAATGCGGAAGGGCGAGAAGCATCATCGTTGCGATTCCTTCTTTTTGGTGGCGTCAGGAAACCTTTAGAACTGTAAATATGGAAGTGCAATGTTCTGGGCACTCTCTGTTGAGCATTTTGGTAACTGGGGCTTTCACCGTACTTACCGTGTCGCCTTTGGGTCCTCTGAAACCCTGGGGCCCTCTGTCTCCACGGGGTCCCTGAAAGGATAAAACCAGAAGCCTAAGAATAGCTCCTTCCTGACTAAAGGCCAGTTCACACATCAATATTTATTTAGACACATACCTAATCTGTTTTACATATGCAGTTCAAGAAGTAAAAAATGGAACAACAAATAGGCACAAATCTGTGTTTGCAAACACACATGTACTGTACAAAGCCACAATTTAAACGAGGGCTGCCAGACACCTCTTCCCCGTCCCCCCCAGTGGAGGTGTGGGGGACCCTGGTGACAGGTCCCACCTCCCTGCTGCTGATAATCTAGCCAGTGTGTGTGTGGGGGGGACTTACCAAAGAGGGAGATCCATCCAATGTGCAGCAACACATGCTGAGGAAGTGATGTCATCACAACTGGGGCATCAGGGCAACACTCTGGTATTTGGGCAAAAAACTATGGTAGGAGTCAAATTTACCATAGAGTTTTTGCTCAAATGCAAGAGCGCCACCTTGTGGTGACATGTCGCTGTCAGATGGGCCTCCCTGCTGTTCCCGGTAAGCCCCCCCTCTCCCGCCGGTTGCCAGGAGGGACCTAACAACCCTAATTAAAACTTGACGATAAACCATAGCTTGCGGAGATTGAGCAAGAATGGGGGACTACAAAGTAAATAAGTGCATGAAATTGTTATGGGAGTGAGACTGGGGGCAAGCCTCAGGTTTGGTATGCACCTCCTTCCTGTTTAAAACTCAGAGTCGGGTTGACAACCCTGACTTGGGAAATTCCCAGTGATAGGGGGTGGAGTTTGGGGAAGGCGGGGCTTGAGGGGAGAAGCTGCCTTTTCTCCTGGAGAACTGATCCGCCGTAATTCCAGGAGATCTCCAAGAGCTTGGAAATCCTAACTTAGGGAGCTTTCAGGACTTTGTGGTCTGAGTCCACTGCTCAAAGGGGGAGGGAACCCAAACATTGTTATCCTGCTTAAGTTAAACAGGTTATTGAATTATTTCAAACAAAATCTGAAGCACATTCTCTAAAACCGGCTATCCATAGGTCAGTTGTATGACTACATCCACTAAGAAAATTATGACCACCCCTAGTTTTCTGTAAGCGACTGTAAATGAGCAAATAGAATTCCAAACAGATGAGCTTTAAAGCGGCCCCGTGGTGCAGAGTGGTAAAGCAGCAGTACTGCAGTACTGTGGTCTGAACTCTCTGCTCACCACCTGAGTTCGATTCCGGCGGAAGCTGGATTCAGGTAGCCGGCCCAAGGTTGGCTCAGCCTTGCATCCTTCCAAGGTCGGTAAAATGAGTCCCCAGCTTGCTGGGGGGAAATTGTAAAAGACTGGGGAAGGCAATGGCAAACCATCCTGTAAAAAGTCTGCCGTGAAAATGTTGTGAAAGCAACGTCACCCCAGAGTCGGAAACGACTGGTGCTTGCACAGGGAACCTTTCCTTTCCTATCTTTCTTTTTAGGCAAAAACTAGTTTCCTAAGCAGCTCACGGGAATCAATACGCAGGGCTTTTTTTTGTAACAGAAACTCATTTGCATATTAGGCCACACCCTCCTGATGCAGCCAATCCTCCTGGAACTTATGGTAGGCCCTATACTAAGAGCCCTGTAAGCTCCTGGAGGATTGGCTACATCAGGGGTGTGTGTGGCCTAACATGCAAAGGAGTTTTTGCTACAAAAAAAAAAGCGCCCTGTCAATAGATAATACAAATGGCAATTAAAGTTGGACAGGGGGCTCTTGGGCTCAAGCACCGTGAAGGGATATCTACTTTCCTCCTGTTTCTGTGGCTGATTTGATAATGAAAATTCAACAAGAATTTGTACTTAATTAAGCCGCAATCTTAAAGCGTGATCGTAGCTAGACAGAAAGCCTGAATGTACACGGATAGCGTTGTTCTCTTATTTGTAGTCATTTTGCTAGTAAAAAAAGTGTAACAGTAGGGTTGGGAAAGAGAAAGAAAACCAACAGAGCAGAAAGAGATAACTGAATTTCCTGAAACGAATGAGTCACGTTTACATAGCTGTCTTCCAGGGATGCTAAGCACCGGTCGTTCTAGCCCAGAAGGGTCTGCTTTGCTTCCAGCTGGCTATCCAAGATGATGGACAGATGTCCTTTCTGGTGCTACCTGAGATCACCTTTGGACACTCACGAGAAAATCTAGCAATGTAAGAAGAGCATCATACCGCTTTTCCTGGAGGTCCTGGAAGTCCTGGCGGCCCTCGAAAACCTAGGGTTCCCTGAAAATGAGGTCATAAATGCCTGGTTTAGAAGGTGAAATCGTCTTTAAGGGAATTGCTGTTAGAAGGCATAAAAATGTGAGAAAGGAAGACCGATTTCGCACTCACCTAACGCTGCTCTCACGTTCGTCTTCTCAGCGCAGTTTCCCCCCCGATTTCCCACTATCTGCCTCCGGGCTGCAGCAAGGATCGGCGTTTTCACACAGCAAACAGAAACTGGGTTTTAGCGGTTTCTGTTTGCTGCACGAAAACGACGATCCTTACTGTAGCCCCGGGGCAGGTAGTGGGAAATCGGAAGAAAGCCGCGCTGAGAAGATGACGTGAGAGCGGTGTAAGGTGAGTGCGAAATTGATCAAAGTGTTTGACACATCCTGGTAATTCATAGAGTATTCCTGAAAAGTCGGCTGGCTTTACTGCTCAAACTGATTAGATCACATATCTCATTTCCTTCTGCCCATAAGATGCAAAGGACAGACTTGTGCTGCCTCAATTCGCCTCAGGACCATGCGGGGAAGGGAAGCTGCATTTAACCCTTCACTTGTTGTCCCTCTCCGAATTCCTGTTTTGTTATTTGCATTTTTAAAGACATATCTTTTGTCCCCTAAAATGCTAATATAATGAAGTCGCACAAATCAGATCCTTAGTCAATCTAGATCAGTATTGTCTACTCGGACTGGCAGCAGCTCTCCAAGGTCTCATGACCTGCTAACCAATGTTCCCTCCAAGATGCAGAGTCTTGTGAGCAAAAATTCTACTTTGTGAGCTACTGGTATTAAAGTTGTGAGCTACTGGCATTAAAGTTGTGAGCTACTGCATAAAGTATTGTGCTCTGGGACCATTTGTCCTCAGCTAGTACAAAAATGTGTGAGCTGAAGGCTGAAAATCTGTGAGGTAGCTCACGCTAACTCAGCTTAGAGGGAACACTGCTGCTAACTGGTCTTTTTAAAATGGGAGATACTAAGGACAGCTGCAGTCTGTGAGTGTTTTGTTAGAGCTATCTTTTAAATAATTGTTCTTAATTTGATTGGATTTATTCAATTTTTAGCCCGCCCTTCCCGCGAAATAATGTTATTTCATATCACAATCCCTTACTGACGTTGGTCAATTTTCTCATGTTTCAATTTTTCTCTCCCTTAATTTATTTACCCTATTTTATTACATTTTTATTTATCTTCACTGCATTTGGAAGCCCAGGACCTCTGACCTTTCCCATCATTCTTCAAACTATCCAGGTGGTTCAAGTTCCCCAAAAGAGAGTCTAATTCGTTTACTAAGCTAGGCCTCTCTCTGTTCAACTCCTCTCTCATTCCCCCCTTCATTCTGTAATTTTCTGTGAAAATGAGATGCCTTCTATCTTCCCATTATGTCCAAAGAAGCGAGCTCTTTCTCACAAAAGCTCTTGCTGGATTAAATTGAGTTGGTCTTTAAGGTGCCAACGAGTGTTCTATTTTGCTTTGTTAAAGAATTACAGGTTCAAGATTGTTGGAATATTTAGCAGCATAACGAAGGCAGCCCCACACGTGTGTATTAGTTTAAGAAAAAAAAAAAACTATATAAAGGAGAAAAAGGGTTACATTTGGAGAAAAATAGCAAACATCCTGTCTAACTAGTTCTAAATTTCTTAACAGCTTCCCTACTTCCTGCATAGGTGCCCAAACACTAGGGTTGCCAAGTTCTCTTCATCCCCCGGCGGGGGACATTCGCGTGCGCGATGCGTGCATGATGAAATGACTTCACCCGGATGTGATGTCATCAAAATGGTGGCACCTGTGCGGGGCTGCTCTAGGCGTTTCCGGGAAAAAACTATGATTTTCCCAGATGCTCCAGCCATTTGGGAGGTTAAAACTCTATGGTACCTATTGTACCACCATTTTGATGACATCACATCCGGGTGACATCATTGCGCCAGCGATGCAGGGGGAGGTTCCCCTTGCCGGCCCAATGTGGGCCAGCGGATTGAGAACCTCCCGGGCGGGAGATTTCCCATCCGGACCGGGGGTTTGGCAGCCCTACCAAACACACATAGCACCTCAATAAAACATGAACTGCCAATAGACATTGTAAAATTCTATTTGTCAGGGGTGGAATTCTAACCAGTGCTCCTTTGCATATTAGGCCACACACCCCTGATGTAGCCAATCCTCCAAGAGCTGACAAGGCTCTTTAAGAATTGGCTACATCAGGGGTGTGTGGCCTAATATGCAAAGGAACTCCTGCTAGAATTCCACCCCTGCTCTTCATTAGGAATAATATCACCATTAGGGTTTGTAGAATCTTTCGGGATCAAGTGCCGTGTTCTACTGGAGAAAGTTTTCCTACCAGACGTTTCGTTCTCAGCTGCGGAGAACATCCTCAGTGGCGCTGCAGCCGGAGCAGGCGCTCAGACCTTCTTGGCTGCTGTGCATCACTCAATGCACAGCAGCCAAGAAGATCTGAGCGCCTGCTCCGGCTGCAATGCCACTGAGGATGTTCTCCGCAGCTGAGAACGAAACGTCTGGTAGGAAAACTTTCTCCAGTAGAACACGGCACTTGATCCCGAAAGATTCCAGAAATCCTAATGATGTTACCAGCCGTGAAAACCTGAAATCTTTGATAATAATGTCACCTTCTTTCTAGCTATATGTGTAAGAGTGCATTGGTCCTAACCTCAATAGCAAACATTACCATGCCAACATTAATAAGTTAAATCTTTAAGGATGAACTTGCAAACTCAAACATAGGTAGTGGCTTGCGAACTGGTGGCCTGGCAAGAGATCTGGATTTAACCTTTTCCCACCTCCCTCTCTTAACCACTACAATACACCAACCTACTGCAGAGTCACCAGAATTCTTGAACAGAAAACCATTGTTTGGGCAATAAGTACATGGATCTGAGGGGAAAAAACAGAGGAAAAAGAGCCAGACTTACTCTGTCACCAACCGGACCGACTGGTCCAATAAGCCCTCGTAATCCTCTTGGCCCCTGAGGAAGAAAGACAATTGAGAACAAGGTCTTTCAGTTGAGTATCACAGCTGAGTGGGAACTCAGGTCTTATCTGATACCCTAACCCCTACACCATACTGAACTACAACTAAATTAGAGGATTTGTAGCAAAGTCAATAGGTAGGGTTGCCAGATAGACTTACCTGGCCAGCAGGGGGTCTCCTGACGCCCTTCCGGGAAACTGGAACTGATATTGGGCATTTTTGGACCTCCTTCTGGTTTCAGGCCTACTTCCAGTTTGGGTGACACTGGTTTTTGGACAAAACTCTATGGTAAATTTAGCTTCAAACTATAAAGTTTTGCCCCAAAACCAGAGCATCGCCCCTAACTGGAAGTAAGCCTAAAACTGGATGTAAGTCCAAAAAAGTCAATTTGGGGTGAGATTCCCCCCCCCCCGGCTAGCTAGCCAGTAGTGGGCAAAAGTCTATGAAAGTGGGGATTCCCCTGCTGCCACGGGGGCCTGGCAACCCTATCCATGGGCTTAGAAGGGTGTAACTTTGTTTAGGATTGCACTATTACCTTCCAGGTACATCAGACTTCCAGAACATTCTCTTTTATGACTTAAGCACGCTAAAAAATTAGGGGTGCCTTGAAGGAAAAATTAACAGGCCACAGGCATTTAACAGGCAGGCTTCTGGAAAATGAGATTTTAAGCAGTGTATGAAAAGGCTGGATACAAAACCATTGGCAGCTATAATGTATGCAGAGTGGTGGGACAGAGGAAATCTTGAGTTTAAGTGCAGAGGGGAAAGGGTAAAGAGTAACATGTAGAAGGCCAAGAAGTAGATTTTGTCTCGATGCTACAAAAGGCCGGACCGAAAGGGCTCCAGAGAAGGCACCCTGGTTGCTGAGGTGGATGCATTTGGTGTAATTTCGCCCTACCTGAGGGGTTGGCAGACCTGTTCCAAGGCCTCATTCACACTGAATATATGTATAATCAGAGTACACTTTATTTTCCTTTACATGCACATCAAGCAATTCTCACATCACATTCAGTGCATGTCCATTAGAACATGTGATTAAAACCTCATATTTATCCAGCTACTGGGCCCTTGTTTCATTTATAAAGTGAATATACCTTTGGTCTTTCTTTAAGCAGTCACCCCCTAGCATTTCTCACTTGCTCTAATGAAGCAGTTTCCATGCCACCTCTGCATCCCGACTCCTTTCTCTGCAATGCCCCTTCGGCCCCCTGAGATATAAAGACGCAAGGGCCTCCATTCCTGCTTGTATCTGACGAAGGCCACGTTGGCTCTCGAAAGCTCATAACCCAAAAATCTTGTTGGTCTCCGGAGCTTTCTTGGCAGAAAAAGCCCAGCAGGAGCTCCTTTGCATATTAGGCCACACCCCCATGACATCACCAGAAATGGCATCACCTGTTCAGTAGGTTACTTTCCGCATATTAACACAGAACAGTACAGTGCCATCAGCTGCATTTCAAGGATGTGTGTTCTCACAGCCCAATGAGAGATCTTGTTTTGCCCCCCCACCAACACGGCCAGAGAGAGAGAGCCACGTGCAGTGGAGTGGGCAGTGGCAGGCCCAACGTATCCTGGGAAGGGGCACTCATGGGTGGCGCCATATCTCTCGCTCACTTCGCAAGCCCAGGGCTCTTCTTCTAGCAGGAGTTCCTCTGCATATTAGGCCAAGCCCCCCTGATGTAGCCAATCCTCCAAGAGCTTAGAGGGCTCTTAGTACAGGGCCTACTGTAAGCTCCAGGAGGATTGGCTGCATCAGGGGTGTGTGGCCTAACATGCAGAGGAGCTCCTGCTGGAAAAAGAGCCCTGCGCAAGACCATTGGAGGCAGGACCGGATCTACATGTTTTTTGAAAGGGGGGTGGAAATTAAAAAATAGCACCCCCGTATGGGCCCATTCTACCTTATGGGCCCATAGAATAGAATGGACTCCATACCCAATTTGGCGCCCCACCTCCGGTGGCGTCTGGGGCAAGCAATTGGAGGATGGAGGCGACAGAGAAGATGGAACGTGCAGTCTGGGAGCACGTGGGTGCCTAGTGTCTTCCCTCTGCCAGAGTCCTTTTTTTTGAGCTGGAGCCCTGACCAAGCCAGCTGGAACTGCGTTCCTGTGCGTTCCTGCTTTCAAAAAAGCCCTGTTGGTCTCTAAGGTGCTGCTGGACTTGAATTTAGATGACTGCATGGGCATGGAGGGACAGGGCGTAACTAAGCCACTCACAGACAAGGCTTAATCCCATCACACTTTCAGTGAGCGGACATTCTAGCCATCAAAAAAGGTTAATTGTGCAGTTGCTGACAGCTGAGGCTGAACACTGCATCATGGAAAGGCCTTGGGCAGCCAGGCCCTTTCAAACAAGGCATCCGCAGCCAGTCTGTTTCCAGTTCACCGCTATGCTGTCGGCAAATGGTTCGTGCCGTTGGCAGCCCTGGTGGAAACTGCTGATAAGAAACCACAGGCGGCAAGGGGGCCAGAAGGTTGTTTGGACACAAGCATTTCCAGCTGGTGAATTCTAAGAAAAGGCCCAGGGAAATCCTAAGATGTAGGACATCGGTTTTACCTGCAAGCCAACACTTCCTGGAGGTCCCGCAGGGCCTGGCGGTCCTGGTGGTCCCTGAGAGCAAAGAATAACACAACACATGAGACAAGGTGCATTGGCAAGCCCCGTGTCTTCAAAACGCTTCCCAGTTTTCCTCTAATTTCATCATCCCAACCAATGCAAGAGGTAAGAGCTTAGGTGCATGGCATTGCCTTGTCCAATGCCATCTACGGATCAGACAACCACATGCAGCTGAGTTCTTAGGGTTGCCAAGTCCAATACAAGAAATATCCGGGGACTTTGGGGGTGGAGCCAGGAGATGTTGGGGGGGTGGAGCCAAGAGCAAGATTGTGACAAGCATAATTGAACTCCAAAGGGAGTTCTGGGCATCACATTTAAAGGGACCGCACACCTTTTCAATGCCTTCCCTCCATCAGAAATAATAAAGAATAGGGGCCCTTTCTTTTGGAGCCCAAAGAATTGAACCCCCTGGTCCAATCTTTTTGAAACTTGGAGGGTATTTTGGGGAGAGGCACTGGATGCTGTGCTGAAAATATGGCGCCTCTGTCTCAAAAAACAGCCCCCCCACGAGCCCCAGATGCCCACAGACCAATTCTCCATTATACGCTGTGGGTATCGGTATCCATAGGGAATGATGGAGTGCCCAGCAGATATTTTCCTCCCTCCCCCCCGCTTTCTGATGACCCTCCAAACCAGGGATCCCCTGCCCCCACCTGGGGTTTTGCAATCCTAGTTCTTCTAGGTCTCCATCAAGCCTGGAATGATCTACTATGACAGACAATGGCCTCTTGATTCAGGCTAGACTGCTCGAGGTCCCTTCACCAGATATGTCTGGATCTGAACTCAGGACTTTTTGTAGGCAAAGCAGGTGCACCACCCCTCAGACACAATTTCTTCCATAAACATATAAAGCTGCTTCATGCTCCAAGCACAGAAAGCTTGAAAAGGGGAGGGGATGAACATATGGAGCAGAGGTCCATTAGTGGCCATTTGTAGGCCACAAGATGGGGCACTCTGTCTGGGGTAGGGTTGCCAATCCCCAGGTGGGGGCAGGGGATCCCCCGGTTTGGAGGCCCTCCCCCCACTTCAGGGTCGTCAGAAAGCGGGGGGAGGGGAGGGAAATGTCTGCTGGGAACTCTATTATTCCCTATGGAGATTTATTCCCATAGAAAATCATGGAGAATTGATCTGCGGGTATCTGGGGCTCTGGGGGAGCTGTTTTTTGGGGTAGAGGCACCAAATTTTCAGTATAGCATCTAGTGCCTCTCCCCAAAATACCCCCCAAGTTTCAAAAAGATTGGACCAGGGGGTCCAATTCTATGAGCCCCAAAAGAAGATGCCCCTATCCTTCATTATTTCCTATGGAAGGAAGGCATTGAAAAGGTGTGCCGTCCCTTTAAATGTGAGGGCCAGAACTACCTTTGGAGTTCAATTATGCTTGTCACAGCCTTGATCTTGGCTCCAACCCTAATGTCTCCTGGCTCCACCCCCAAAGTCTCCTGGCTCCACCTCCAAAGTCCCCAGATATTTCTTGAATTGCACTTGGCAACCCTAGTCTGGGGCAGTGATGCGCTGTATTCTTGGTGCTTGGTGGGGGGCAACAGTGGGAGGGCTTCTGGAATTCTGGCCCTACTGATGGACGTCCTGATGGCACCTGGTTTTTGGCCACTGTGTGACACAGAGTGTTGGACTGGATGGGCCGTTGGCCTGATCCAACATGGCTTCTCTTATGTTCTTATGTGACACAGAGTGTTGGACTGGATGGGCCATTGGCCTGATCCAACAGGGCTTCTCTTATGTTCTTATGTGACACAGAGTGTTGGACTGGATGGGCCGTTGGCCTGATCCAACATGGCTTCTCTTATGTTCTTATGTGACACAGAGTGTTGGACTGGATGGGCCACTGGCCTGATCCAGCAGGGCTTCTCTTATGTTCTTATGCTATTTCAAGTCTGAGAAGGGATTTGGACTGGGTATCTCCCCCGTATCTCAAGCTAATAGCTTATTCTATCCTGCAAGGCCTCTCTCTTTCTTTATCCAAAAATATTTTCCAAAACGTCGCCTGTTCTTTCTACATCCACTGCTGTTGGGTGACAGTCTGAGGAAGGGTTCTATTTGTACATCTGGAGAGGGGCCTTGATATTTGTCATATAATTTTATTGTTAAATTTAGGAGTTTTTTTTCATATTGTCTCATTCTCAAGGTGTGTCTGAAGAGAAAATTCAACCATCACACAAACAAAAAAAAATAAAAGCTATGAAACTAGCAGTAGTATTAGCACAAAGGCAATAAAAGCAACTATAGTAAGGATCTGTTGAATATAATATTACTCTCATTTTCTCTCCCACAATTCAGCCCTTATTTGAGAGTTGGTGAGTTACGTATATAAAATAGCTGCTGAGGTGTGCACAACATTAGTGTTATTATACAAGTCCTTAGACACATCTGAGCATCCATAGATTTGATACTCTAAAATTACTGCTTTCTCGTAAGAACATAAGAAGAGCTTTACTGGATCAGACCAGTGGTCCATCTAGTCTAGCATCCTGCCTCACACAGTGGCCAATCAGTTCCTCTGGAGGGCCAACAACAGGGTATAGGAGCTGAGGCATTTCCTTAAGGTTGCCTCCAAGGAGACAAGGAGGATCATAGCAGTAGTGACAGACAGTACTGGTTGCATTATCTGAGTTGTGTGGAAAGAAAGTCATCAAATTCCCTTTCAAGCCAGACATCTGCCACATTCTTTATTCTGTCTTGTTCCTAAAAATAACTACTGACTATTATCCAAGGCTGAAATTCTCACAGGCAGATGGCGTTCCTCATAAGTATGGTTACAATGGGCAGCTCTAGGAATTGCCAGAAACTCTATGGGTTTACCATAAAACCATAGAGTTCCAGCAATTCCTAGAGATACCCATTGTTAATTCCAGGTTGTGCAATCAACGGGAGGCCTGGTACTCCTACTCATAATGCTGTTGATTCTGAAAGTCTGCCTGGTCCTACACAAATCAGTTAAAAACATCTTCAGTGCCCTCCCCTACTAAGGGTGCCATATACCCACCACTGCAGTGTCCCCTGGGTGAAAATAAAAACCATTTTTGATTGCAAGACATCACTTCCCATATAAACCTGGACATGGCATCATGCTTTGCTAGGAATCACTGGAAACTCTATGGTGAAACCATCACATTTTTGGCAATTCCCAGAGAGGACTGGCATTACTTCTGGGGAAAACCAGTGATTCCTAGAAAGGTGTGATGTCACTTCCTTTTTTCAAGAAGTGACATCATGATATTGCTGACAGCCACCACCACCCCACCCCACTCCTGCTGGGTGGACATATTGGAATACAAGCAGAAGTCACTCAAGACTGTGCAGCAATAAACTACCCAAACAGGTTACAGTGACCAAAAATTACTTAAGTGTAATGTACTACAATTTACAACATTGACAGGCAAAACATAGTTCATAAGAACACTCTCAGTGTTAGATAAAGTCCCACAAGGGAGTTTCCAATAGGGTTGCCAAGTCCAATTCAAGAAATATCTGGGGACTTTGGGGGCGGAGCCAGGAACAAGGGTGTGGCAAGCATAATTGAACTCCAAGGGAGTTCTGGCCATCACATCTAAAGGGACAGCACACCTTTTTAAATGCCTTTCTTCCATAGGAAGAATTGGACCCCCTGGTCCAATAGTTTTGAAACTTGGGGGGTACTTTGGGGAGAGGCACTAGATACTATACTGAAAATTTGGTGCCTCTACCTCAAAAAACAGCTCCCCGAGAGCCCCCGAAACCTCCAGATCAATTCCCCATTATACCCTATGAGAATCGATCTCCAAATAGGGAATAATGAAGTGCTCAGCAGACATTTCCCTACCACCACCACCCCATATCTGGCGACTTTGAAGCGAGGGATTGGCCTCTCTACTCACGAGTTGCTGCCAACTTCTTCAGACACACCATCCCAAGAGGAAGCTTTTCCAATCGGAGACTGATGCCTCCAGAGGGGGAAAGTCACATGGTGGCTTTGGGGGCGGGGCTTCCCTCCGCCGGCCAGCTGACTGGGGGCGGGAAGGAGCCTGGGAAAGTGGAAGAACCCCTGCTGGAACCTGGGGATTGGCAAGCCTAGTTTCCAATGTAGTGTAGAGTTCCAATGTACAGGAGGTCGACTTGCTATCCTGCCTCGAGGTTTCTTCCAGCAAAGGTATACTCTACAATCTTTTCTTCAATGAAGACAACTTCAGTGAATTCAAGACCACTCCAATTGGAAGGCAACTTCAAGTTCTTCCTCCTCCAAATATTGTAACGGAAGTCTCATACAGTACATTCACAAGTGGACACAAAGTCTCTGTATCAATTCTCAAATGGCAACAGCTCAGAAACGGCTCAAGGTGTCCATATTGGCCAGGCAACCAAATTCTCTCCTTTCAGAAGTGGCTGTTGGCTGATATTCTCAGTTTATGGAATTACCTACTAGCCAAGCACCTGCCCTTGATTATTTGGCACCAGGTGAAAGAGATTTTACTGACCTAGACCTCCCTCTGGTAGAACCTAAGCAGATCTTCTGGAGTTCCACAACAGTTTGCGCTTCTGCTGTCTTATTAATTTAATGTTCTGATGCACTTATTTAGTTTTATTATAGCAGATGGTAACCTGCCTCGAGACCCCACTAGATTGTTAGGCAGAAGATACACATTTTAAATAAATATGTTCCAGCTTCTGTTCTTTTTCAAACACAATTTTTTTCGAATTATTCACCAGAAACAAAACTGATGGTTTAAAGCCTTACCTTCTCTCCATCTTTGCCTGTTTCTCCAGGCTCACCTTTGTAACCAGTATGGCCCTAAGAATAAAGCCACAATAATTAGAATCACATTCACGTGACCATGTGGATCATTTGACGAAAAGCGAGGGCTAGGGCTAGTGAGGGTTTTAGAACACTTTTAGAAGAAGAAGAAGAATTGCAGATTTATACCCCGCCCTTCTCTCTGAACCAGTCTCAGAGCGGCTTACAATCTCCTATATCTTCTCCCCCCACAACAGACACCCTGTGAGGTGGGTGGGGCTGGAGAGGGCTCTCACAGCAGCTGCCCTTTCAAGGACAGAGAGCGGCTCACAATCTCCTTTCCCTTCCTCCCCAACAACAGACACCCTGTGAGGTGGGTGGGGCTGGAGAGGGCTCTCCCAGCAGCTGCCCTTTCAAGGACAGAGTCTCAGAAAGGCTCACAATCTCCTTTCCCTTCCTCCCCCACAACAGACACCCTGTGAGGTAGATGAAGATATTGGATTTATATCCCACCCTCCACTCCAAAGAGTCTCAGAGCGGCTCACAATCTCCTTTACCTTCCTCCCCCACAACAAACACCCTGTGAGGTGGGTGGGGCTGGAGAGGGCTCTCACAGCAGCTGTCCTTTCAAGGACAACCTCTGCCAGAGCTATGGCTAACTCAAGGCCATTCTAGCAGGTGCATGTGGAGGAGTGTGGAATCAAACCCGGTTCTCCCAGATAAGAGTCCACGCACTTAACCACTACACCAAACTGGCTCTCTTTAGTAAGATTGAAACAAAAGACTGTCAGTTCAGCTTATTAATTGAAAAATTTCATTCTTCCCTGTACGAACTCAAATTTTGGTGGTGGTGATGCCGTTTCGAAGTGTTTTAAAAGTTCCCCATCATTTATTTATTTTTTTGAAATAAAAGTTCTCCAGAAGTCAGAGCAAATGCTAAGGGCAGAATCAAAACACCATGCCATTGGAAGCTACTTTAGACAAAGACTGATTTCCCACTACCCTTATGCCGCTCTCACTCTCCTCTTCTCCGCGGGGTTTCCGTCGGATTTCACGCGATCTGCCCCGGGACTGCAACTCGCTCCACCTCTTTCACACAGCAAACAAGATCCTTTAAAAATCAGTTTCTGTTTGCTGCGCGAAAAAGGTGAAGCTAGCTGCAGCTCCGGGGCAGATAGTGTGAAATCCGACGGAACCCCTGCGGAGAAGAGGAGCATGAGAGTGGCATAAAGCTAGTGGGAAAGTCAGACCACATGGGCTTTTACCAAAGAGTTTTTGCCCCAAAAAACTGAATGTCACCCCTGACATCCTCATTGTGCCAACATCAGTTCTGGATCATGTAGGCATGTAATTCCCCACCACCACCAGCCAGCTGGCTGGTAGCAGAGAGGTGCAGCCTGGCAGAGGGAGACCCACTTCCCCAACTGGGGGGGTCTGGCATCCCTGTTAGGGTCTGTACTACAATGTACAGCTTGCTGAAAGAAGGATCCTACTGTGGAATTTTGCATCGTTTCATGTGTTGCATTAAGACTTATGCTTTGCTGCAGTTCTGTTTTCAGACTTCTGGTTGGTTCTATGACCCCAGTCTTATTTCATTGTTTATTGAATGCCCTGTCTTGTTTTTTTTTTTTGTAATTTTTATGTGCATGTGAGTTTGTGTGTGTGCACCTGGAAGTCATGGTGACCTCTGGTGACTGACCCCTACTGGGGGCATGGAAGATATTCAGAGACGTGGCTGAATAAAGCCTGCCCCCCCTCCCAACCGCTGGTATTCCAAGGAGGTCTCTCATTCAATTACTCGCCAGAGTTGACCCGGCTTAGCGCCCGAGATCTGACCAGATTAGGCGTGCCTGGGCTATCCAGGTAAAGGCAAACGTCACATCTTGTTGATTGTATCGGCTCACTCCTTACAATCCACCTCGAGCCCAAGGGAGAAAGGCAGACTATAAATGATATAAATACATAAATATTGTACCCAAATGTCTCTTTACCTTGAATCCTGGTACTCCTGGTGGCCCTGGAGGGCCAGGAGGACAGAGGGCCGGACACTAAAGCATAAAACAAGAGAGAAGAAGTCATATTTAACTATCACAAAAGAACCCACAAGAGGTTCTGTCTTCCCTATTATCCCTTCTGAGGAAGAAAGAAGGCCGTCATGTAAATGACCCACCAAACATTAACTGCAGAAAGGAGAACCTCATGAGAAGAAGATGATGTTGGATTTATATCCCGCCCTATACTCTGAATCTCAGAATCTCAGAGCGGTCAATCTCCTTTACCTTCCCCCCCCCCCCCCCGCACACACACAACAGGCACCCTGTGAGGTAGGTGGAGCTGAGAGACCTCTTACAGCAGCTGCCCTTTCAAGGACAACTCTGAGATAGCTATGGCTGACCTAAGGCCATTCCAGCAGCTGCAAGTGGAGGAGTGAGGAATCAAACCTGGTTTTCCCAGATAAGAGTCCGTGCACTTAATCACTACACCAAACTGGCTCTCACATCAAACTTGAGCAATCTTAGCAAAGTGGAAAGATGGTAAAGCCACCAGTGACCACTACTGTGAAGAGTCTCTCGATTTTCTGTATTATATCCGAAGTGTACATAGTTATTCCACCCCCTGCGCTGCCTGAATTTGATCACACGGACATGTGATGCTGCCTTATACTGAATCAGTCAAAGTCAATGCAAATAAACTGTGATCACAAAGCGCTAATAAAGTACGACAGCATTTACGGGCAAGTAACAGACAAAGCAGTCCTCTTAAATAAGCACACAAATATATCAGAATTTCAATAATAAAAGTCCATAAAAAGTTTCAACAGCATAGAGGCAATGCATCCATAAAGGAATCCACCAAATTATACATGCATTCCGGATTAGGGGTGTGAATTCTGTTCAGCCAAACTAAATACAACCCTGCAAAACAGTTGATTCTGGCCGCGTACAGCCGAATTCTGGCCATATACAGCCGAATCAGATTCTCAGAAAGTGCTTGTGCAAAGTCTTCTTCAATAATTGGTGCCAAAAATGGAGCATTGTATTGGACCTCCTAAACCAATCTTCTTTATTGGATGAGTACCACAGCGTTGGAATTGATTGCGCTGAAAAATCATTTGGACTAATGTGTATGAACTGTGATTGACTTTGCACGAATATGCTTTATGAAATAAGAATAGCAAGTGTCTTTAGTAATTAGACCATGGTCTTATCTTTGTATTTGTGCTGAACCTTTCGGTGGTGGCTGGAGATCTCCCACTATTACAATTGATCTCCATCCAGCAGAGATCAGTTCCCCCAGAGAAAATGGCTGCTTTGGACATTGGTGGCTACGCAGGGGTGGAATTCTAGGAGGAGCTCCTTTGCATATTAGGCCACACACCCCTGATGCAGCCAATCCTCCAAAAGTTTACAAGGCTCTTTTTTGTAAGCTCTTGGAGGATTGGCTGCATCAGGGGTGTGTGGCCTAATATGCAAAGGAGCTCCTCCTAGAATTCCACCCCTGTGTCTACGGCATTATGCCCTGCTGAGGACCCTCCCCCAACCTGGCTTTTCCCAGTCTCCACTCCCCAAATCTCCAAATAGTTTCCAAGCCCACATCTGTCGACCCTCCTCCCGTCACGTCCCATCCCCAAACCCTTCCCTTTCCAGGCTCCGCCCCCAAATCTCCAGGAATTTCCCAATTGAGTTGGCAACGCTATTTAAGATTATTAATGTTATATACAGGAATGAAATATAGAGGCTCTTTTTGAGCAGAGACATAGAGTGATTCCTCACCGGCATTTGCTCCGCCCCCATGCTTCTCCCTGTACCGGCTCAAACGATGGATTCCCCATTAGTTGCTCCGCGGACGCCTCTTACATCGTGGCTACTTCCTATTACTGTCGCAGTAACAGGATGCTGGTTTTTTGGAGTTCCAGTTGCTGCAACGGGAAACGGAAGTAGTCCGGAAGCAAGAGGAAGTGCGGAGCGACTGGTGGGGAATCGATGGCTTGTGCCAATGCAAGGAGAAGCACAAATGCGGAGCAAAGGCCGGTGAGGGATAATCACCCATAGTTTTCAGCCTTGCTTATCTTTGTCGGAAGTCAGATGTGAGATTAGCTATATTTTGGGGAGTGGTTGTACAGTAGCGGCTGAACAAATCCGCTGGAGTAAAAACGAGACATTTCCCCAGTGTCTTTTGTCTTCCAAGCATGTAATTTCATGCCAGGGGTATAATTTTCGATTAACTTCTACAGGATGTTCTTTTTGTAAAGAGAAAAAGGAAAGAAAATGCTGTCATTTCCCACCCAGCCTCTAGAAGATTTTTCAATAAGGCGGTACAAGGAAATTATCGGCTTCTCCTCGAGTGCTCCAATTAGGAAACTAAAGAAGCTGTCATAACAGCAGATGGGAAATTCTTGAAATGCAGCTCGCTGGCTCATTAATGTCATGTTTGTTTCATCGCGAACCATCCAGACATTTTTTGCTCAGAACTGAAAAGAACAAACAACAATCGCCACCCCCTCCCCGCTTGGCTCCTGTCACCTCCAGAAACAAACCGCTAAATAAATCTGACTTTTCCCCAATTTCAAAGGTGAGCTTGAAAGGGAGGCCTTAAAAAAAAAGAAGAGATACTGTCGAGCGATAGGCTTCTTTATCAAGATGCCAACTCAAGATATGCAGAACCAGCGCTAGCCGTCATAAATCATATTTCATGTTTTCTGGCCTGAAGTGAACACCTGCATTTTGGAAAGGATCCAAGAATCGTTGCGGGAATGAACTGGGGGATGGCAGGAGGAGAGAGAAAACTCTTTGCAAAGCATCCTTACAACAGATCTCTCTCAGCATATGCAAAGCATACTTCTCTCTCCCCTCCCCCCCCCCCAGGCTTGCCAACTCCGTTGGAAAATTCCTGGAGATATGGGGATGGAGCCTGGAGAAGGTGGAGTTGGGGGAAGGAAGGGATGATCTTGAGAGTCCCTTAGACTGCAAGATCAAATCAGTCAGTCCTAAGGGAAATCAACCCTGACTGTTCCCTGGAAGGTCAGATGCTGAAGCTGAAGCTCAAATACTTTGGCCACCCAATGAGAAGGGAGCACTCCCTGGAGAAGACCCTGATGCTGGGAAAGAGAGAAGGCAAAAGAAGAAGGGGATGGCAAAAGATGAGATGGCTAGACAGCATTACTGATGTAACTAACACGAATCTGAGCAGACTTCGGAGGATGGTAGAAGACAGGAGGGCCTGGCGTGACTCTGTCCATGGGGTCGCAAAGAGCTGGACTCGACTGTGCGACTGAACAACAATAACCAATGTGCAGGAGTTTTTGAGATGGAAGGAAGATGCATTCAAATATACTCTTCCTCCAAACCACATGCCTTCTGGAAACTTTGCAAACTCTTCCCAATGCCCTGCTGAACATTTGCTATTTGCTGTCATTCTTGCTTCAAGACAGAACCAAGGGAGCTGTTAGCTGAGATCCCCCATTCCCCTTGAATCCCAAATCAAAACCCAGTTCCACCCAAATAAGCCTGTCTGTGATGCAGGAATGGCTGTGACCTTATTTTGCATAACCACTTAGGCAGAGATTAGCTTGATGGGTATGCAGAGTAGGGCCCTTTCAATGGCGGACCCCAGACTTTGCGACGGTCAGTGCAATATGTCGATGTGCAATAGCTCAAAAACTTTTGCGCAATACGTCAGTGCATAATACCTCAAAAACCTTTTGCGCAATACAGCAGTGCGTAAAACCTCAAATGCTTTTGCGCAATACGTCAGTGCGTAATACCGCAAACGCTTTTGCGCAATATGCCATTGGGTAATATCTCAAAAACATTTGAGCGGGTATAAGAAGAAATGTTACCTGAAGGTCTCCGTTGCCATCAGGAAGAACTCCAGGCACACCCTGCAACCAAGAAAATTTGAAAGTTTTATTCATCTACATCCACAAAGTATGTCACAGACAAAGGGTATTGTAGCAGTTACGTGTACACAGCATTGTTCAGGATGTCATTGTCACTGCACTCAGAGAACAGAGAATCCTCTTATCAAGTCTGAACACTCATATGAACATACAAAGTTGCCTTATACTGAATCAGACCATCTGTCCATCAAGGTCAGTACCGTATCTACTCAGACTGGCAGCAGCTCTCTAGAGTTTTGGGTCTTTCCCATCACCTACCACCTGATACTTTTAGCTGGAGGTAGCAGGGACTGAACCTGGGACTTCCTGCATGCCAAGCAGAGACTCTTGTACTGAGCCACAAGCCCTCCCCTGAAGTTCAGCTTCCAAAGAATCGACAACTGTGAATGAACACAAGGTCATCGAACAGCCTTCAACTATGAAGCAAGACCATCCACCAGCCCACCAGCTCAACAGGCCAGACCACAAGGGAATATATGTAGGCGACCCAGCAAAGTCTCACTGTATCATGGATGTCTAGTCCTTATAATTCCAAAGACTGTACTCTTCAGTTCTTGAGTCAGCCAGTGTATTTCTTTCCAATTCAACAGCACCGAGGTGCCCTGAAGTCTATTATGGTTGTTCATCAGCTGCTGCTATACAGAAAACAATGCTCTTATGCAGGGGAGGAATTCTAGCAGGAGCTCCTTTGCATATTCGGCCACACACCCCTGATGTAGCCAATCCTCCGAGAGCTTACAAGGCTCTTTTTTGTAAGCTCTCGGAGGATTGGCTACATCAGGGGTGTGTGGCCTAATATGCAAAGGAGCTCCTGCTAGAATTCCACCCCTGCTCTTATGCTAAGTAAAGGAAGTGTAAAGGAAGTGAGCCTGCCCCGGCGAGGAGGGCGGGATATAAATAAAATTATCTATCTAATCTAGTTGGGCATGGATGTTAGGCACTGAATGGATCCATCAAGTTGTCAGTACACTGCAATGATCTAAGAATCTTGACTTACTGGTGGACCTGGAGGCCCAGGTGGTCCAGCAAATCCTGGAAGTCCAGATGGTCCCTAAACAGAAGGAGAAAAGGACAAATTCCAGTATAACCACTTTATAATTATCTAATGACCATCTTCTGCACAAGCCAGGTAGAAAACCCTAGGTAGATGAAGCACATATGATACTTTGGGGGTCCGTCAGCCATTTTTCTCCAGGCCAGTTCGGCAAGGGATCTTGGAGGTTTTTGCCATCTTCTGAGCATCCCCTGGGTCACTGGAGATATAAGTGTGTGTGTGAGGGTGGTATTTGTGAAGTTCCTGCAGTGTGCAAGGGATTGGACTAGATGACCCTGCAGACCCCTTCCAACTCTATGATTCGATGATATGGTAATAAGAACATAAGAGAAGCCATGTTAGATCAGGCCAATGGCCCATCCAGTCCAACATTCTGAGTCACACAGCAGCCAAATATATATATATACACACACACTGTGGCTAATAGCCACTGATGGACCTCTGCTCCATATTTTTATCTAACCCCCTCTTGAAGGTGGCTATCCTTGAGGCTGCCACCACCTCTTGTGGCAGTGAATTCCACATGTTAATCAACCTTTGGGTGAAGAAGTACTTCCTTTTATCTGTTTTAACCTGTCTGCTCAGCAATTTCATCGAATGCCCACGAGTTCTTGTATTGTGAGAAAGGGAGAAAAGTACTTCTTTCTCTACTTTCTCCATCCCAAGCATTATCTTGTAAACCTCATCATGTCACCCCGCAGTCGATGTTTCTCCAAGCTAAAGAGTCCCAAGCGTTTCAACCTTTCTTCATAGGGAAAGTGTTCTAGCCCTTTAATCATTCTAGTTGCCCTTTTCTGGACTTTCGCCAATGCTATAATATCCTTTTTGAGGTGCGGCGACCAGAACTGCACACAGTACTCCAAATGAGACTGCACCATCGATTTATACAGGGGCATTATGATACTGGCTGATTTATTTTCAATTCCCTTCCTAATAATTCCCAGCATGGCGTTGGCTCAAAATATATAGATGACAGAAGTCCCCAGAATGTTTAGTTGCTAACAGTGTTCCCTCTAAGTAGAGTTAGCATGAACTAGCTCACAGATTTTTAGCCTCCAGCTCACACATTTTTGTCTTCGCTCAGGAAAAATAGCCCCAGAGCAAACCAATTAATGCAGTAGCTCACAACTTTAATGCCAATAACTTTAATACCAGTAGCTCACAAAGTAAAATTTTTGCTCACAAGACTCTGCAGCTTAGAGGGAACATTGGTTGTTAGTTGTTAATTGTTTCTAGCTGCTTCTTCTTAAGATAGGGTGAAGGAGGAGGTCTGCTAGTTTATGCTTCACCCAGAGCCAACCCGCTCTTTAATACCGTCCTGCATGTGATCCATGTTCAGAGAAGGAGGAGGAGGATTTATACCCTGCTCTTTACTCGGAGTCATAGAGCAGCTTACAATCTCCTCCCTTTCCTCTCCCCACAACAGATACCCTGTTTGTCTGGCATCGTGTGTGTATGGGGGCATCATATTTCCAGGAGAGATCTGCAGAGACATGTGACTCCATGGGAGGCCATGAGGATAGAGGGAGAGAACAAAGGGAGAGAGTGGAGGAGGTCAGAGGGCAGCTCCCAGGTTAAAACCATGAGAGGCATCCCATTCAAGGAGGCAATGCCTATATGCACTTAGAGTGATGTAGCACCTCCCAAGGCCCAGGCATGCTAAGTCACTACCTCCAACACTGGACACCCATCTAATTCCAGCATTGGGTTTTCTACAGAGCCCAACTAGATGCTTTTGAGAAACCAACAATCATACAAAGGCCTCAGCTGGCTCCAGAGCTCTTTTTCTAGCAGGAGCTCCTCTGCATATTAGGCCACGCCCCCTGATGTAGCCAATCCTTCAGGAGCTTACAGGGTAAGCTCTGTAAGCTCCTATTGTAAGCTCCAGGAGGATTGGCTACATCAGGGGGCGTGGCCTAATATGCAGAGGAGCTCCTGCTAGAAAAAAGAGGCCTGGCTGGCTCCACTATGAACCCCCAATCTCCTTCTCCTCTGCCAGAGCTGGAGTTTGAGGAGTAGGGTTGCCAGGTCCTCTGTGACCTCCATAGAGTTTCCCTCCCAAATTGCTAGAGCATCTGGGAAAACCATAGAGTTTTCCCAGAAGCTCCTAGAGTGGGAAGCACGCAATGTCACTGGCACGATGACATCATTTGCGAGTGAGGTCATCGGGTCGGCGACGTCGGGAGGGGATCCCCCTGCTGGCTCAATGCAAGCCGGTGGGTTGGGGACCTCTGGAGTGGGAGAACCACCTTTCTGGGAGCTTGGAAGCCCGATTGAGAAAGTATGCTCAGGGGGTGCTGGGTTGAGGAGATACATGAAGATGGCCGATGGCAGTGAAGAGGCTGGCAGCAAGGGGATCAATGCAGACAGGAAACTTTGGTAGAAAGAGACACTCACCGGTGGTCCTTGAAACCCGTTTGCACCTGGGAGGCCACTGGGTCCAGAAGGTCCCTGTAAAAGAGAGACAACAAAGCATCTATCACAAAATAGCCACAAGGAATCTTCAGCCTGAAAATATGTCACATCTAGATTTCAAACTGGGCTGGTTTCTCTTTTCAGTCCTCACAACTGATGACTGGGTAAGACCCAAGAGAGTATACGTTCTATTGCAGGGCGCTTTTTTTTTGTAGAAAAAGTCCTGTGGGAACTCATTTGTATATTAGGCCACACCCCCTGATGTCACCATTGTTTCACATAGGGCTTTTTTGTAGGAAAAGCCCAGCAGGAACACATTTGCATATTAGGCCACACGCTCTGATACCAAGCCAGCCAGAACTACGTTCCTATGCGTTCCTGCTCAAAAAAAGCCCTGGTTCTATGTATTTTTAGAGGTGTGCTTCCACATCTTTGTTTCTTCCTCCCAAAAGGCCAAGGGTGCAAGGTGAATATGTCGCGGTGTAAGATGCGCTCCTATTTTTGTAAGTAAAATTTCTTACTCTTCTTATCCTTGGAGTCAGATCATCTCTGTCATTTGTCTGAACAGCATTTTCCCCTTAACTGGGAAACATGGAGGATCAAGCATAATATGTAAAGCTTCTGTGCTTCCAAGGCAAATTATATATATATAGATTTACATTTAACCTTACGAGAACAAGGATAGAATACACAGACTTTGGGGACCTGCTTAGAGACTCTGTAAAAGGAAATGCAAAAATGTGAGCTTACACAATGTCATTATCCAACGATATCATTATCAAAATCTCCTTTCTAAAGAGGGCTGGCCTTACTTACCGGAGGTCCTGGGAGTCCTCTGTCCTGCAAAACAGGTTAAAATAATATTTTAAGAAGCACACCACTTTTTGCAAAACAGGCCACCATTTGCAAAGTCATCCCCTTTCCCTTCCTTTTACAAAAATGGACAACTGGAAATGGCTCTTGAGGAACCTGTTAGTACTTTGCATGACCTGAATGCTAAAGGCTTTTACCTGGCAGTGAATTCCATTCTTTTTAGAGGATCTTAAAAGATAGGATTCTGGCATATGGGTTATACTCGGAATCTGCCATTTTAAAGTGGGGGGGGGGGGATTGCCTGCATAGTTCATGGCTATTCCCCAGTTACAGTCATGGGAGATGTCACTCGAGTCTCTAATCTGTCCAGATGTTATACAAGGACTCCCAGTCTTATCCGTTCCACTTTTAATCAACACAATTTTTGTTTCAGTTTTGATAAAGGAAGTTGGAACACACAGGATCCATCCTACGAGCAGTTTCCCTTTCCTCTGGGGCAGGCAGCCTTGTCTCAGTGGAAGAGGCTCATGTGTCCAAGGGAAGGCCCCTTCCCTTCCACCAGAGGAAAGCGTCACTGCTACTGGCACAGGTCCATGAAACCCAGCCCACAGTGCTTGGGAGAAGTCAGAGGCTTGCAATAAGCATTAGAAGCTAAATGTGCTCAAGTGGGCTTGGTGCAATTCCACTCCCCTTCTTTCCAATCAGGGCTGGGTTAACAATTAGGCCAAGTAGGCACTGGCCTATGGGCCCCCACGCCCCAGGCCAGCTTTCCCCCCTGCTTGCAGCCCTCCCAGCCTGCAAGTGCAGCCAGCAACTGAGCCACTCTTTGCCTGCCTTGCCTGATGTGGCTACTGCTGGTGTCGTCACCAAGTTTGCCTCTCTCTGCCTCTCCCCTGCAGCTTTGTCAAAGGGGCTTTGGAGAAGGTGCCTGCAGGCTACAGTGAGAGCTGCGAGTGGTTGGGTGGGTGCTCCAACTCTGAAATAATTTGCAAGATGCCCCCATGATTTTGACTGCCTAGGGGCCTCCGTAGGGTTTAATCCGGCACTGTTCCCAATCCTGACACTTAGAATCATAGAGTTGGAAGGGACTTCCAAGGTCATCTAGTTCAACCCCCTGCACAATGCAGGGAAACTCACAAATACCTCCCCTAAATAAAGCTCCGTGGCGCAGAATGGTAAAGCTGCAGTACTGCAATCGGAGCCCTCTGCTCAGGACCTGAGTTTGATCCCAGCGGAAGCTGGGTTCAGGTAGCCGGCTCAAGATTGACTCAGCCTTCCGTCCTTCCGAGGTCAGTAAAATGGGAACCCAGCTTGCTGAGGGGAAAGTGTAAAAGACTGGGGAAGGCAATGGCAAACCACCCCGTAAAAAGCCTGCCGTGAAAACGTTGTGAAAGCAACGTCACCCCAGAGTGGGAAACGACTGGTGCTTGCACAGGGGACTACCTTTACCTTTAAATTCACAGAATCCTCATTGCTTCCCCTTGCAAAGATAACTGTGGAAATCTCAGACAACTCAGCGTACCAGACTGCCCACTGCTCTTCCTCTCTAAGATTTACATCCGCTACAGATTGGCCCCACGTCTATTTATGACAATAGGAAGAACATTCCCAATTGCTCCTTGTTAACCAGCAACAAGTAAACATTTGCACAGTTGATGTCCTATCTCATTATGGAAAATATATCCAGTAGGGAGGATATTCACTTACCGCTGGTCCAGCTGGTCCCGGAGGCCCAATGGCTCCCTGAAGAATTGAAACAGAACAGTTAATACTGAGTTCCTGAGAAGGTCCATTGTTTGGTGAGGTTTTGCTTTTTCACAAAGTTGTCTTTTCAGGGAGGGGAGAGCAGAAAAGATTGCAGGGGGAGAAACCCTACCGATCTCAATGATTTTCATCTGGACTGACTTTGCACTAGGGCTTGTTCCGAGCGGCGAGCCCTTTTGCTCCCGAGTCTTCTTTCCGTTTTCACGCAAGTTGCCCCTGGAGCTGCAAGTTGACACGGAGCTTTTCCACAGCAAGCAGAAGCCTCTTCCAAGCAGTTTCTGCTTGCCGCAGGAGAATGGCATGCTAACTGGCAGCTCCGGGGCAACTTGTGTGAAAACGGAGAGAAGCCCCAGGAGAAAAGGGGTTCTCCACCCGGAACAAGCCTTGTGCAAAATTGGTGCTGGTTTCTGAAGATTGCTGTCCTTCATGTGATCTTTGTGTTTGCGGAGGTTCCCTTTGGTCCCTAGTAGCCACTAGTAGACCTCTCCTCTATGAATCTATCTAATCCCCCTGTTGTGTCCTAGGCTCAAATGGGAGAACTGTTACTTTTGGAGGGAACTGTTACTTTTGGAGGGAAGCCGAACAAGCCAGAGCTTGAACTCCACACCAGGGTTCCAGAGAAGGCCTAAGAGTGCCCAATCAGGGGAAGGATTGAAACATAAGTAGCCAATCAACATCCAGGCTCATACTGTACCCTGATAGGCCCTTAGGGCCCTGTAAATAGCCAATCCGTGTAGATAGTTAAGGACCAATCAGAAGGGGGCAAGAATTGTATAAAGGAGCGGGAAGTTTGAACAGAGCTCAGTCTGTGTGTGTGTTCCTGAAGTAAAGCTTGCTGAAATCACTCTCTGACTCTGGTCTCTTACTGCGCCGACCCCAGTACTTTACATCCCCATTTAAAACAGTTTATTTCTTTGGCCACCGCTACATCCTCCAGCAGCGAATTCCACATTCAAACCACTCTCTGTACAAAGTAGTCTTTCCTTTGTCCATCCTGAATCTCCCTCCCATCAGCTTCACCGGATGCTCTCGAGTTCTAGCTTTTTGGGAAAGGGAGAAAAAGTTCTCTTTGGCAACTCTTTTCCTCACCCCAGTGCATAATTTTATACACCTCTAACCTAAGAACAATAAATTGCCGGCAGAAATTTTACAATTGCTTGATTAAGCAAAGTTGTAAATCTCCGCACTTCTTTCTCCCTAGGTGCTCACATGTAATACACCTCTAATACCACTGTTATTTTCTTGCAATTGGTGCTATTTGATCCTTCACGCAGGGCCTGCAGCTGCTGATCTTTGGCAGCATGTACCTGCGCCGAGAACATTGGGCAATTGGGATCGTTATTTCATTGGACTCCCTTAAATTTTCAGACTTGACAACCAGCAGATGGCTAGATTTGTAAGCTGGCCATAGGACTGCCCGCCGGTTGCGCTTTCCACATCCACAACCATCTCATTCTGAGCTCAGCACTGCAGAAAGATTAGGGGAGGGACGGTGGCTCAGTGGTAGAGCATCTGCTTGGGAAGCAGAAGGTCCCAGGTTCAATCCTTGGCATCTCCAAAAAAGGGTCCAGGCAAATAGGCGTGAAAAACCTCAGCTTGAGACCCTGGAGAGCAGGGGAGGGATGGTGGCTCAGTGGTAGAACATCTGCTTGGGAAGCAGAAGGTCCCAGGTTCAATCCCTGGCATCTCCAAAAAAGGGTCCAGGCAAATAGGTGTGAAAAACCTCAGCTTGAGACCCTGGAGAGCTGCTGCCAGTCTGAGAAGACAATACTGACTTTGATGGACCAAGGGTCTGATTCAGTATAAGGCAGCTTCATATGTTCATGTATGTGTGCGCGTTCAAAGATTCACAAGCTGTTCAGGTTTTCTACCTGTTGATTGCACCTTGAGGTCAAAACACCTTCTTCCGTTCACTCCTTCGGATTCTTGAAACTAAGCTGTGCTTCGGAGAGCGAGTTTGCGATCTAGAATCTGACTGCGAATTCAAGTTCACGGTTCAAGTGCATTAGTTTGTGTCTCATTAGGCTGTGGTCACACATGTTAAATAACGCCTTTTCAATCCACTTTCAATGCACTTTCAAACTGGATTTTGCCAGTTCACACAGTAAAATCCAATTGAAAGTGCACTGAAGGAGGATTGAAACTGCACTATTTAGCACGTGTGATCGCAGCCTCAGAATCATAGAGCTGGAAGGAACCTCTGGGGTCATCTAGTCCAACCCCCTGCACAATCCAGGAAATTCACAAATGCCTCCTTCCCACACCCCCAGTGACCTCTGCTCCATGCCCAGAAGAAGGCCAAAAAACCCCCACACCCTCCAGGATCCCTTGCCAAACTGGCCTGGAGAAAAAATGCTTCTTGACCCCAAAGGACAACCAGCATTTCCTTGGACATGTAAGAAAGAGCCACAAGAACGAAGCACTGATGCAACCCTTCCTGCCCTCCTTCTCATGATCTAGGGTTCCCAGGTCCAACTCAGAAAATATCTGGGGACTTTGGGGGTGGAGCCAGGAGACTTTCCTGTTCCCTAAATTAAATAAATAAATTTTTAAAACACAGTAGTGCAGCTCCCCTGAATACAGTCATTATTTCCTTGTCCCCCAGCAGCGGGCTGCACTTCCACTAAATGAAACTGAACAAAGCAGACAAAATAGACAAAATAAGCACAATTTTGCAAGCGCACACTTTTGTGATCTCACTGGGGCAATTTACTCATGAGAATTGTTGAATGTAACCATCTACTGTAATTCAACCACGTTCTTCAGACTAATGCTTGGAAATGAAAGGTTATTCTTTACTATCTATTTTACTGTGCAAATGACTTCTGAAATGAATGCAAAACAAATGGAAGGACTGGGTTCCTTCCTTTCTCACTGCTTCACAGACTCACCAGGAAGACATATATTACTCTGCCTGCTAGCCCCACCCCCATACACCCTCTTCTAGCAGAGATTTAAAGGCACACACACCTTCCAAAACACAAGGACTTTCCAAGCTTCTTCTAAGCCTTCCAAGCACATGGGGGCTGTTGGGGTGGGACTTCCCCCGCTGGCCAGCTGGCTGATGGTAGGGAGGAGCCTCCAAAGTCATGGCAAAACTTTAGCTGTTGCACTTGGTCAGTGCTTTGAAGCATTCTTACCATGTCATGATTGTGAAAAATTCAGCTACAGAAGAAGCAATTGTGAAACGGGGACAATGGAGTACTATCCTGTCCACTAAATAACTCCTTTGCATAGCTGTGTGGAAACTTTATGCTTCAGTGCATTTGGAAATATCATTGGAAGATTTGTCTTCGTTATCATTGGACTGGAAATTTTTGAATTTGCATCCTTCATTGGACTTTTACAGACTTTATTGAAAGGTGGTTCATCCCACTGTGTGAAGTTCCCTTCTTTATTAGTTTGATGTGGTTTACTTTCAATTATCTGTGGCTTAATTTCCAAAGTTAATATGTGGCTTTATTTCATATTATATGAGGCTTAATTTTCTACTTGATTATACATATTTGGGATGGCCTTTACCTAACTGAACGACTGATAATTCGCCTTAAATGATTCCACCATAGTATTTACACCTAACAGAGTAGCACTAGGATTGTTAATTTTAATTGGAATGTTTTTAAGTGAATGTGATTTTAAAACCTGTTGTATAATTTATTGTATGGATCGATGTTGTTAGCCGCCCTGAGCCTGCTTCGGCGGGGAGGGCGGGATATAAATAAAATATTATTATTATTATTATTATTATAAATTTTCTACAGTCTTGTTTCTTTATTGAGGCTGCTTACACAGAACCTTTGGTTTTTCCTTCTCCACCTGGGGATTGGCAACCGTATTGCCAAGATCGCCTCTAGCACGGCCAGTTTGGTGTAGTGGTTAAGTGTGCAAACTCTTATCTGGGAGAACAGGGTTTGATTCCCCACTCCTCCGCTTGCAGCTGCTGGAATGGCCTTGGGGTCATCCATAGCTCTCATGGAGGTTGTCCTTGAAAGGGCAGCTGCTGTGAGAGCTCTCTCAGCCCCACCCACCTCACAGGGTGTCTGTTGTGGGGGAGGAAGGGAAAGGAGATTGTAGGCCGCTCTCTGTCCTTGAAAGGGCAGCTGCTGGGAGAGCCCTCTCAGCCCCACCCACCTCACAGGGTGTCTGTGGGGGGAGAAGATATAGGAGATTGTAAGCTGCTCTGAGACTCTGATTCAAAGAAGGGCAGGATATAAATCTGCGGTCTCCTTCTTATAGGAGATGCATTAAAAAATTGTTGTGTGTCACAGAGCCACATATAAACAGCCCCTCGACTTCCTTGAACAGACAGCAGGAGCTTCATTTACGGTATACTCAGAATCACAATTTTATGACTGGGCAAAACCCTGCTATATGCATCACATATCCCAATACACAGTATGAATAAAAGCGCCTTTGGCTGTCGATTTGTACCCAAGTCACAACAAACAAATCCCTGCTACTCCTATGGGGTTTTCTCATAAACCTGACAACGGAAGACCTTCAAAACGACGCAAACACCGGCCTCTCAAGGTTACCGGAACAAAAGATTTTAATGATCGTCTTTGAAATAATTCTGTGGAGATACTTTTGGATCTTAGGGGAGAGGGAAAGCAAGCAATGTTATCCAAAGTGTCAGTGGACAGAGACTCAGTTTTGGGAGAGCATCCAAGTAACCGTTGGTTTTATCTGGAGATCAAAAGCAAGCACCCCGGTATTCTGCATACCAAACCAGATTAGCGATGCTTTTGTTTCCTCATTGGATTTTAAAGAGAGACCTAAATCAGAGGGACCGATTTGGAGATTCAAAAAGCATAATTAATTTCGCACCCCCCCTCACCCCTTGAAGAACAAGCTGTAATCCTGTAAAGATCAACTAGTAATTTTTGTCCGGGATTAAATTTACAAGAGACCACTGGAAGCCACTCTTTCTAACATAGAGCTGCCAGTCCCCAGGTGGGGGCAGGGGATCCTCCACTTTGGAGGCCCTCTCCCTGCTTCAGGGTCATCAGAAAGTGTGTGTGGGGGGGGAGGAAATGTCTGTTGGGCACTACATTATTCCTTATGGAGACCGATTCCCATAGGTTATAGTGGAGAATTGATCCATGGGTATCTGGGGCTCTGGGGCAGTTGTTTTTTGAGGTAGAGGCACTACATTTTCAGCATTACATCTGGTGACTCTCCTCAGAATAATTCCCAAGTTTCAAAATGATTGGACTGGGAGGTCCAATTCTATGAGCCCCCAAAGAACGTGCCCCTATTCTTTATTCCAAACGGAGGGAAGGTGTGAGGGGGTCGCTTTAAATGTGGTGGCCAGAACTCCCTTTGGAGTTCAATTGTGCTTGCCACACCTCTACTCCTGGCTCCACCCCCAAAGTCTCCTGGCTCTACCCCCAAAGTCCCCAGATATTTCTTGAGTCGGACTTGGCAACTCTATTCTAGCAAGTACACCAAGAGGCCCACATATTAGACAATATGCACCATCAGTACAGACAAGGAAAAGCTTCAGTCTTTTGGGTCAGCCACAAGTTCTCTCAGAGTTGTTCTGCTCGAGAACAGTTTTTGTCAGAGTTCTCTCAGCCCCACCTACCTCACAGGGTGCCTGCTGTGGGGAGGGGAAGGGAAAGGAGATTGTAAACCACTCCGAGACTCCTTCAGAAAGTGAAGGGTGGGGTATAAATCCAATCTCCTCCTTCCTTACTCTTAGGGTTGCCTGGTCCAATTCAAGGAATATCCGGGGATTTTAGGGGTAGAGCCAGGAAACTTCAGGGGTGGAGCCAGGAGCAAGGTTGTGACAAGCATAACTGAACCCCAAAGGGAGTTCTGGCCATCACATTTAAAGGGACCGCACACCTTTTCAATGCCTTCCCTCCATTGGAAATAATGAAGGATAGGGGCACCTTCTTTTGCGGCTCATAGAATTGAACCCCATGGTCCAATCTTTTTCAAACTTGATAGGTGTTTTGAGGAGAAGCACTGGATGCTGTGCTGAAAATTTGGTGCCTTTATCTCAAAAAGCAGCCCCCCCCCCCAGAGCCCCAGATACTCACAAATCACTTCTCCATTATCTCCTATGGTAATTGATCTCCATCAGGTATAATGGAGTGCCCAGCAGCATCCTCCCCCCCCCCTGGTTTCTGACAACCCTGAAGTGGGGGGAGGGCCTCTAAACCACAGGATCCCCTGCCCCCAAAAGGAGATTGGCAACCCTAGTTCTAGCCTTTTCCTATCATGATAGTTCCCTATATAGAGGTATTTCTGTTTACTACAGAGCGGCAATTAGTCATATGAGCCCTGCCCCGTCTGAAATGGGTAACAGTCCAGACACTTTGGTGAGAATCAGGGGTGGAATTCTAGCAGGAGCTCCTTTGCATATTAGGTCACACCCCCCTGATGAAGCCAATCCTCCAAGAGCTTACAAAGCTCTTTTTGGTAAGCTCTTGGAGGATTGGCTACACCAAGGGGTGTGGCCTAATATGCAAAGGAGCTCTTGATAAAATTCCACCCCTGGTAAGAACTATTTCTATGTCACATACCACTGTCAGGCCAGTACTGGCAGCCAGTGGGGGACTGAAGAAGAAGGGACATTACCTGATTGGGGAATTACCTGACGAGTGTCACAACAATAGCAGGGCATTGCTAGCTCCAACTGGAAGTGGCATAACTAGGTCAGTGCAATGCTTAACCATTCACCATAGAGTTTGGGTGAATCCTAGAGCGATGTACCAACATGATGGCTCATGCCAAAAGTGATGCGGTGGGATTGGCGTGACACTATATCACCTACACATTTCACTCTTCTGCCACACTAGAAGACCTGTAACACAAAGGTGAGCTACACAGTAGCAAGAACAGTCATCCAAAAGAAATCAGTGTGATCCACTTCAGAGGACTGTTGAAATTATGTCCCAGTTGAAATTATAAGAGAGTGACTGCCTGGAACCAAATCTAAACAAACCAGAAAACACCAGATATCTCCCTTGTATAATGAAAGCAATGTACAAATATCTCCAGCACATAAATAATACACATAACACTAGTATTAATTATGAGAAAAATTCAAAATGTTGTAACACACACACTGTTGCCAAGAAATACAATATCCAGAATAACATAAACCAAACCACCAAGTTCCTTTACAGTTCCAGGTTTCCAAGGAATATGTAAAGACTTGCGCAACACTCAAAGGTGATATAAATATATTCTCCAACTGTGCATAAAATATGTTCTCAATGGAATTTGGAATCCTTCTTCACCACATGTGGAATTCACTGCCACAGGAGGTGGTGGCGGCCACAAGCATAGCCACCTTCAAGAAGGGTTTAGATAAAAATATGGAGCAGAGGTCCATAAGTGGCTATTAGCCACAGTGTGTGTGTGTGTGTGTGTGTGTGTGTGTATAATTTTTTTTGGCCACTGTGTGACACAGAGTGTTGAACTGGATGGGCCATTGGCCTGATCCAACATGGCTTCTCTTATGTTCTTATGTGACACAGAGTGTTGGACTGGATGGGCCACTGGCCTGATCTAACATGGCTTCTCTTATGTTCTTATGAATTTACATATTCCTTGGAAGCCTGGAACTGTAATGGGACTTGGTGGTTTGGTTTATGTTATTCTGAATATTGTATTTATTGGCGACAGTGCATGTGTTACAACATTTTGAATTTTTCTTATAAGTAATACTAGTGTTATGTGTATTATTTATGTGCTGGAGATATTAGTACATTGTTTTCATTATACAAGGGAGTTATCTGGTGTTTTCTAGTTGTTGTCTTTCTCCCTGCCCCTGTTTTTTCATTGGAACAAAATCTAATCAGATCGGCTCTTCAAGAAAGCATATGGGAAACGTGTTTGGAATAAGCTAGCATTCACATCAGAGAAAGAAGGAAGATCTGTATGGTGAAGAAGAAAGTTTTGCAGACTAAAATTAAATACTTAAGGAGTTGTTCCTAATACTGTGACTTGGAACTACTATACTCCTTCTTTATGTCCTTTGAAGACAATTTGTATATTTATCTGTATGGTACAGTCTTTTCAAACATACAGAATTGTAGTGTATACTAATTTGTAATATAATAATTGGGATTTTATGTACAGTATCAATGCATAGTTCTTTTGGATTACTATACCAGAAGACTTGGCTGCCCTAATGTCACAGCTGGACTCATAGGCTACCTGGTATTTTTTTCTAGGAGTGCCATAAATTTACCACTTTGGGTATCTTTGCCACAGGTTGGTGACCTGTTTAATAGGCTAAAAATTTCTATGCTTGCCTGTAATGCTGTTAAACAAGGTGTCTTCTGTGCAGGCTCACATTGAGGCTGCGCTCGCACAGGCCAGCCACCGGAGGCTCTCTTCCAGCTAGTCTGGTATTTCTTTCACACTCCAAAGGGATCCCACCCCTACACAGCTCATTAGAGGTTGTCTAATGGTCACCTGCCCTGCATGGAGGAGTCTCTCCCTTTCCCTTAGTCTTTCTGAGCTGCTGCAAGTGTCATGAATGTAAACTGAATCCTATGAACTCACAGCAGAGTAGGAGGGAGGAAATGTGTGCCTTCACAGAAGACACCTTGCTGAACAACAGTTACAGGTAAGAGGTGGGAAGACAGTCTCTAATGAGGTCTACAGGGGAGGGGCTCTCCTTGCGGTGTGAAAGAAATACCAGAGTAGCTGGAAGATAGCCTCCAGTGGCTGGCATGTGCAAGTGCAGTCCAATGTGGAACTGCACAGAAGAATGAAGATGAACAGATTACTATTCTGATTCTACTGCAAGGGGGGGAGGGCGGATAACATTTTGCGATGGGTAGTTCTGGTTCCTTCTTCCCTCACCAATAAGGTCATGGCACTTACTCTTTCTCCAGGTAGTCCAAGAGGTCCAGGCGGGCCGTCCACCCCTGTTAAACCCTGAGAAAAAGAAGAAGGCAGAACAGCAGCAAAAACAGGGTTAGTAAATAATAGTTCTAAGAATTTTCATTTGTTTACATCTCCCTCATATTTCCCCCCACAAAAAGGGCCTGCTTAGAACTTTTAAAGAGGTACTCAAGGGATTAATAATAATAATAATAATATTTTATTTTTATCCCGCCCTCCCCACCTCGGCAGGCTCAGGGCGGCTAACAACATTTCATAAAAACATACAATAATAATCAAAACAGTTAAATTTAACAATATAAAACAGTATAAGACATTAAACTTAACAATTTTAAAAACCAGTCAATACAATTAATACAATTAACTTCATCTTCATCTGCCAGTACTGATGGAAATTGACGCTAGTTCTGCTAATACCAGCAGTGCGGTATAGATCTTTAAACCGCATTTGGCGGATCCCTGTTTTATGGTCCTCTCTGGCAGTCCGAATGTGCAAGTCTGAAAAGGGAGGTCTTGCAGGCCCTGAGGAACTGGTCAAGGTTCCGCAGGGCCCGCACCTCCTCAGGGAGTTGGTTCCAAAGGGCGGCGGCCGCTATTGAGAAGGCCCGTGCTCTGGTCTTTTGATATCTAATCTCTCTCGGCCCCGGGATGGTCATTAGATTTTTTCCGGTTGACCTCAGTGCTCTCTGGGGCTCATATGGGGAAAGACGGTCCCTCAGGTAGGCAGGTCCTTGGCCATATAAGGCTTTAAAGGTAATAACCAACACTTTGTACTGGACCCGGTATATAATCGGCAGCCAGTGCAGTTCACGCAGCCCCGGCTGTATATGTTCCCATTTCGGGAGTCCCAACAACAGCCTGGCCGCTGCGTTCTGCACTAGCTGCAGTTTCCGAGTCCGGCACAGAGGTAGCCCCAAGTAGAGGGCGTTACAGTAGTCCAATCTTGAGGTGACCATTGCATGGATCACTGTTGCGAGGTCCCGGCGCTCAAGGAAAGGGGCCAGCTGCCTCGCCCGCTTCAGGTGGAAGAATGCTGACTTGGCAGTGGCTGCTATTTATTTATTTATTTATTTGGGATTTATATCCCGCCCTTCCCACGGATGGCTCAGGGCGGCTTCCAACAATTAATCAACATAAAATTTAAACAATTTCAGGTATAAAAACAATTAAATATTTAAACAGTTAAAACTTTAAAACAGAATATTTCAATTTACTGTAAACAGATGGCTGGCCAGTTACATCAGTTGTCATTCTAGCTAGGTATAGGCTAGCCGGAAGAGGGTCGTCTTACAGGCCCTGCGGAACTGCGCCAAGTCCCGCAGGGCCCTCACCTCTTCCGGCAGCTGATTCCACCATACGGGGGCCATAACGGAGAAAGCCCTTTCTCTGGTGGCTTTCAGATGGGCTTCTTTTGGCCCGGGGATAGTGAGGAGATTTTGTGTTCCTGACCTCAGTGCTCTCTGGGGAACATGTGGGGAGAGACGGTCCTTCAGGTAGGCAGGTCCCAGGCCATATAGGGCTTTGAAGGTGATAACCAGCACCTTGTACCGGACTCGGTATATCACTGGAAGCCAGTGCAGAGTCCGGAGACCCGGCCGGATGTGTCCCCACTTTGGGAGACCCAGTAACAGCCGGGCCGCGGCATTCTGCACCAGCTGCAGTTTCCGGGTCCGAGACAAGGGCAGCCCCATGTAGAGGGCATTGCAGTAGTCCAACCTTGAGGTGACCGTAGCATGGATCACTGTTGCTAGGTCGTCGCGCTCCAGAAAGGGGGCCAGCTGCCTTGCCCGCCTAAGATGAAAAAATGCGGACTTGGCAGCGGCTGCTATCTGAGCCTCCATCTTTAAGGAAGGCTCCAATAGCACCCCCAAGCTCTTGACCCTGTCCGCCGCCATCAGCGGCGCACCGTCAAAAGCCGGCAGGGGGATCCCCCTCCCCAGGCCGCGGCGACCCAAGCAAAGGACCTCTGTCTTCGTAGGATTTAGCTTCAGCCCACTCAGTCTGAGCCACTCAGCCACGGCCCGTAATGCCCGGTCAAGATTTTCCGGGGCGCAGACAGGCTGGCCGTCCATCAGTAGATAGAGCTGGGTGTCATCAGCATACTGGTGACACCCCAGCCCATACCTTCGGGCAATCTGGACAAGAGGCCGCATGTAGATGTTAAATAACATCGGGGAGAGAACCGCCCCCTGGGGCACACCACAATCGAGTGTGCGCCTCCGGGATAGCTCCCCCCCAATTGCGACCCTTTGTCCCCGACCTTCCAGGAAAGAGGAAAGCCACTGTAAGGCCAACCCCTGAATCCCCGCGTCGGCGAGGCGGCACGTCAGTAGCCGATGGTCTGGGCCTCCATCGATAATGAAGGCTCCAGTAAAACACCCAGGCTCTTTACCTGGCGCGCTGCTTTCAATGGCGCGCCGTCGAAGGCCGGGAGAGCTATTTCCCTTCCCAGGGCGCCGTGACCTACACAAAGGACCTCTGTCTTCGCTGGATTCAGCTTCAGCCCACTCAGCCTAAGCCATGTCGCGACAGCCTGTAAAGCCCGGTCGAGATTCCCTGGGGCGGAGTCGGGCCAGCCGTCCATTAGTAGATAGAGCTGGGTGTCATCTGCATATTGATGGCAACCCAGCCCAAACCGCCGGGCAATCTGGGCAAGGGGGCGCATATAGATGTTAAACAACATCAGGGAGAGAACTGCTCCCTGAGGCACCCCACAGTCCAGTGTGCGCCTCCGGGACCGTTCACCCCCAATAGCCACCCTCTGTCCCCGACCCAGGAGAAAGGAGGAAAGCCATTTCAAGGCCAACCCCTCAACCCCAATGTCGGCGAGGCGGCGCGTTAGTAGCCGATGGTCGACTGTGTCAAATGCAGCCGACAGATCTAACAGCATCAGCACCGCAACGCCGCCTCGATCCAGTTGCCGCTGGAGGTCATCACTAAGGCGACCAGCACCGTCTCCGTCCCATGGCCCGGCCGGAAACCAGACTGGCATGGGTCTAGGATTAAGGTGCAGGAATGGAATCCAAGGTGGACATGTTGTTTTAAAGAACAGGTGAAACCTATCTTGCTATTATTATATTGAAGTAGGGTTACCAGGCGAACAACAGGAGTCCGAAGGTAGCAGGAAAGGGAAGGGGCAGCCATCAATGAGGGCATGACATCACTTCTGGGAAAACACGGAAGTCATGTCAGTCCTCTCTAGGAATCATTGAAAATTCTATGGCCTTCCCATAGAGTTTCCTGCAATTCCTAGAGAGGTATGACATGTCATGCTGTAAGCCAATGATACCCCCATGTCCCTCGGTCTGGCCTCAAGCCAGTTGCCAAGCCGTGCCTTTAGTATTTTCCCCATACCTCTCCCATCCACCCAACCCCTGTTATGGTATTGCTGACCTTTTTTGTTGTATTTTGCAGTTAACTTTATGACTTTATTTTTCAGCTATTATTTTAAACTCATGTGAGTATAGTCTGTACTGGACCTTTGTTAGCCACTGGAGAGACACCTTCAGGTTGACAGACAGTGTAGCAGTGTTTCAAACCAGCAGGATGGATATTTCAGTCTAAACCGCACCCTATAGTTGGCCATTTCTTCAGACTGACCTTCCTACATATCACTTCCAGTGTTTCTGTCAACTCCCATTGTAGTCTCACTAAAATTCGTGTTTCCATCAAGTGCATACATCGGGTCCCCAGCATGGTGTCCAGTAGAAACAACACACCTTTCTCACCCCCACCAAGTACTTTTAGAAAATGGATTGGGCTTGGTGGACCTTTTGCCCAGCAGGGCTTCTGATTGGCTCTGTTAATAAAAGGCATCCTGTTATCCAGAACTTCTACCTGACATGTTGAAGAATCACTGTTAGAGTTCTATATAACCTTTATCTCTGATATTTTGTGGTTGGCTCTACCTCCTCCAGCAGCTATTTTGTGACTGTTTCCACCTGTTGCGGCAGCCATTTTGTGGTTGCGTCTACTGTCCCATGTCAGAATTCCAACTGTGCCTGAAGTCTCAAAAAGGCTGTGGACCCCTGACTTACACCTTCTCTAATTCAAAGAATAAAAGCCCCACTTGGGTGTTTCAAAGAATAATCAAGACCCTTCACAAAAGATGAAGAATATTCAGAGAATGGTTGCCTTTCAAACTCTGAGGAGAATTGCAAGGGAGGGAAAGTGAGCCATTTTAAAAACCAGATGATTGTGTCAGCGAAGGGGCATCGAAGTTTCAAGAAGAAACAGACTTGGCTTTGTTCAAAACAAAGTTTCCATTTATTGATTACAGCAATGCTATTCTCTACGCAGGTTCATGGATACTAATAACGAGAGGGGTGCAAGCATGAGCATTTACGGATACACATCAAAGCATAGGGGTTTTAAATCACTTCTCATAATAAAACTGGGGCTCTTCCGCTGAAAGTAACCAGTTCACATATCTGTTATCTCCCACATACATAGTCTGTCTCTCCTCCCCTGCTGTGGCCTTGCTTGGCTCTGCCAGGCGCCTGGGAACTAGCTAGATGTTTTGCACTTCAAAGACCTTTGGCACCTTAGTTCCCCCTCCCGGCCATCCTTCACATTCTCCTGCAATACTATGGTTAGTAAAGAAAGGGGTTGTAGGGTTAGTTAGCAGGAAATAAACCAGGGGTCCTCAAACTACGGCCCGCGGGCCAGATGCGGCCCGCTGAGGACGTTTATGCGGCCCGCCGGGTTATGGCAAAATCAGACCGGAAGTGACGTTCGACCTGAACTCGCGTTAGCAACGCACACTTCCGGCACTGGGCTGAGGCGGCGGAGACAGAGTGTGAGGTGATACCGAAGTGAGGTGAGTTCCCAGGCCGGGATGTGTGGTGCGGGGAAGGGAGAGAGATGCAGAAGACGGAGAACTGACGGCCCGCGGCCTTGTACAGTAACGGCAGTCCGGCCCTCCAACCGTCTGAGGGACAGTGAACTGGCCCCCTATTTAAAAAGTTTGAGGACCCCTGAAATAAACATTTCATGCAATAAAGCAAACTTCAAGGCATACAAGCTGACAGATTGTCTTAGACAATATAATTTTTATATTTCAAATCGCAGACATGAGAAACTGCAGGAAATGAGTTTAGCCTCTCTCATGGGCACAGGTTTCCAAGGGCAGAAATGCACTCTGGGAAATTCTCTCACAAGCAAACAAGAAAAAGAATTCTACTTACATCCACCCCTGGAAGGCCAGGTAAACCTGCATCCCCCGCCTTCCCTGGTTTTCCTGGTGTCCCTTTGGGCCCCTAAACCAGATTAAGAGGCAGGCACTGTTAATATAACAATCACAGAGATATAACACGATGATAGGACAAAGAAGGTCAACACTTCCTTAAAGCATCAGCACAGAAGTTCTTAGAGTCCATGCACTCAGCTCTGCACATTTTACACCGTGCAAGCATGTTCACAAACTTTACACAACTGGCAATTCCCCAACAAAATCCCACCTATTTTATAATCGGCTTAGTTTTCCCCTGTAAAAGCCAGTTTTGGTCTCAAATCAAAAAGAGCAGGAGTCCAGTAGCGCCTTAACGACTAGCAAAATTTGTGGCAGGTTTTGTGAATCATCTCCAGAAGCGAGCTGTGTGACTCACAAAAGTTTATCCCCGCCACAGATGTTCATTTTTAAGGTGCTACTGGACTCTTGCTCTTTTCTACTGCTACAGTTAGCCTAACACAGCTACCTATCTTGATCGATCAGTATCAGTCTTCCAGCTTTTTGGGAATGTGCTCCAGCTCAGACTTTGGAGGGCCTCCCACAGGACTGCCCAGAGTTCAATGACTCAGACTAGTCTGATATTATCAGATCACGGAAGCTAAGCAAGGTCAGCCCTGGTTAGTAATTGGACGGGAAGTCTACCAAGGACGTTGAGGGTCGCTACACAGAGGCAGGTAGCGGCAAAGCATCTTTGTCTCTTGCCTTGAAAACCCTATGGCAGTGGTGGTCAAACTTGCTTAATGTAAAAGCCACATAGAATAAATGTCCAATGTTTGAGACCCACAAGACATGAATGTCAGATGTTTGGTGGGGGGAGGAAGGGAGGAAAGGGAGGGAGGAAAGGGAGGAAAGGGAGGAAAGGGAGGGAGGAAGGAAGGAAGGAAGGAAGGAAGGAAGGAAGGAAGGAAGGAAGGAAGGAAGGAAGGAAGGAAGGAAGGAAGGAAGGAAGGAAGGAAGGAAGGAAAGGAAGGAAGGAAGGAAAATAAATTGATGGGAGAGGTGAGGTGGAAAGAAAGCAACTTTAACTTTAAATGCATTCTCCAAGCCACTGACTGGCTTGGAAAAGTGATTTAAAGAGACAAATGATGATGATATTGGATTTATATCCTGCTCTATACGCTAAATCTCAGCGTCTCAGAGCAGTCACAATCACCTTTACCTTTCTCCCCCGCACACAACAGACACCCTGCGAGGTAGGTGGGGCTGAGAGAGTTTTCCCAGAAGCTGCCCTTTCAAGGACAACTCTGCCAGAACTATGGCTGACCCAAGGCCATTCCAGCAGGCGCAAGTGGAGGAGTGGGGGAATCAAACCCGGTTCTTCCAGATAAGAGTCCGCACACTTAACCACCACACCAAACTGGCTCTCCAAAATGCCTTCTCCAAGCTGGCTGATGGGGCAGTGGGGACATTGAGAGCCACACAATATATATGCAATAACCACATGTGGCTCCTCAGCCACAGTTCGGCCACCCCTGCCCTATGGGGTCACCATAAGCTGGCTGTAACTTGATGGCACTTTTCACTACCTCAAGAGGATGAGATTCCCCAGTTCATGACCAATGCCCCCTCTAAGCTGTGGAGTCTTGTGAGCAAAAATTGTATTTCATGAGCTACTAGTATTAAAGTTCTGAACGAGCTATTTGTAGGACTGCCAAGCCCCCAGTCTGGGAAGGGGTTCACTCGCCTGGGAGGTTCTCAATCCGCTGGCCCACACTGGGCCGGTGGGGGGAACCTCCCCCTATGTTGCCAGCGCAATGACATCACCCGGAAGTGGCGGCCACTCTAGGAGTTTCTGGGAAAACTCTATAGTTTTCCTGGATGCTCTAGCCATTTGGGAGGGAAAACTCTATGGCACAATAGGTACCCCCTGCTGCAGAATGCAGCGAACTTGGCAACCCTAGTTATTTGGCTAATGCATAAATTAGTTTGTTCTGGGGCCATCCTTCCTGAGCGAAGACAAAAATGTGTGAGCCGGAGGTGGAAAAAAACTCTGAACTAGCTCACGCCAACTCAGCTTAGAGGGAACACTATTCATGACTTCTTCCCCTGTGCCTTTCTGGGGCATTTCTGTGAGTCTGCATCACAACTCACAAACCCATATCATTCCTTGTAAAAATGCTTGCAAAGGAACCAGATCTTGCTTTGATTGGTTCTCTTTCCCATGAATATATGACCCTTTGTTTTTCTTCCTGACCAAAATTTCTTATGCCTTGTGCCTAATTCTATTTTTTCCCTCCAACCCTTGAGAAAAAAGAATTAGGTAAATACTTACTGGTGGTCCGGGCAGGCCAGGTGGACCAGGCTCTCCCTAAAGAGAGAAGAAAAGACAACAGACTTAATTTACACACTTCAAAGTGACCCTTTCCCCCAGGGCTTTGTTTGTAGAAAAAGCCCAGCAGGAACTTATTTGCATATTAGTCCGCACCCCCAACATCACCATTGTCTCAGGCAGGGCTTTTGGGTAGAAAAAGGCCAGCAGGGACTCATTTGCATATTAGGCCACACCCCCTGGCACCAATCCAGCTGGGATGGCATTCCTGCTCAGAAAAAGCCCGGCTTCCTCAGGTTGCCAGCCTCCAGGTGGGGCCTAGAGATCTCCCAGAATTACAACTGAACTCCAGACTACAGACATCTTCCCCTGGAGAAAATGGCTGCTTTGGAGGGTGGACTCTGTGGCCTTGTACCCCACGGAGGTCCTTCCCCTGCCCCAATGTTGCCCTCTACAAACTCCACCCCCAAATCTCCAGGAATTTCCCAAGCAGGTGTTGGCAATCCTATCATGCACACATGGAATGCAACACACCAATATCTCCCAGAAGATACTCTATTTGTGCTTTAATGTGCATGGCACAGGGCTTTTTTTGAGCAGGGATGAGCAGGGGATGCACAGCACAGTTCTGGCTGGCTTGGTGTCAGGGGGTGTGGCCTAATATGCAAATGAGTCCCTGCTGGGCTTTTTCTACACAAAAAGCCCTGGCATGGCATATTGTTCGACTTGGCTCTAGAATCTTTGCACCGGGATTATTTGCTTGAGCTGCCTATAAAATCTACTTTTGCAAAACGGAGAAGGAGAAAGTGTGACTAAACAGAGATACGGCATGGGAAAAGGCAGCGTTCATTTTCCATGGAAGCAGGGCTCTTTTTCTAGCAGGAGCTCCTCTGCATATTAGGCCACGCCCCCCCTGATGTAGCCAATCCTCCAAGAGTTTAGAGGGCTCTTAGTACAGGGCCTACTGTAAGCTCCAGAAGGATTGGCTACATCAGGGAGAGGAAAAAGGAAAAGTCCCCTGTGCAAGCACCAGTCATTTCTGACTCTGGGGTGACGTTGCTACATCAGGGGGGTGTAGCCTAATATGCAGAGGAGCTCCTGCTAAAAAAAGAGGCCTGCATGGAAGAAATCCCATGGCTGAAGCCACTTTTCATCAGGAAGAAGAGAATGAAGGATTGGATCCTATGAACAAGTTCCTCGTGACAGGGATGCCAGCCTCCAGGTGGGACCTGGGGATCTACTGGATTTACAGCTCATCTCCAGACTACAGAGTTCAGTCCCCCTGTAGGAAATGGAGGCTTAGGAGGGTGGATTCTATGGAATTGTACCCCACTGAGGTCCCTGCCTTCCCCTGGCTCCATCCCCAAATCTCCAAGGACTTTCCCACCAGGATCTGGCAACCCTACGGTTGTGCACTAGATACCCTCTGCTGTGGAGTGTGCTTTCTCTGAGTGTGTCCATTTGTACAAGATCTGTGGTTTTCAGTAGCAGAGAATTTGTTTATAGGATTCAAGCCAATGAACAGAAGAATTCCAAATGTCGTCTCCCCCCGTGCTGAAATTTCTCTGCAGTGCAAAAAAGGGTTTAAAGAGATCCTAAAATTACAAAGCAAGGTGGATGTTACGATTGCCTAGAGAAAGTAGATCAAAGAAAACAGAAAGCAGCAGCTACCTGGAGAAAAGCCAGGAAGCCCAATCTCTGACCCCATGATAAAGGTTGCCAAACTCCAGGGGGTACAGGGGAAAGGTACAAAACCTCCATGAAAACCAGCCTCAGAAGGTAACACACAGAAATGAACGAATAGAAAAAAATGAATATATTCTTGAAATGAGTGAAATCAATCACATAGAATTTAAAGTGACAAAACACTAACCATGCCAGAGTCTTAAACCGGCAATTAATGCAGAAAAATTCCAATTTGCGGTCCGGGGTGTGGTATAAGGTTGGTTTCCCAACTGAGTCCAATGCTCCAATTCTTTCCAAGAAGACGGGTGGAGTGGTATGTTGCAGCAAGGCAAATAAAGACAACGACAGAGCTGTAAGAGATTCCCTGCATTTTGAAGCTTGTGGGAGCTTTGGGTGAAACAGAGAATCTCGTACAGCCCTGTCTCGCTTTCCCTCCCCAGGGATTGATAACCCTGCCTCCTGCAACTTTTGATCACAGAGTTAAGCCCAGCAGAACCATCTGTTTATGATAAGAGCCAGGGTACCCTATGGCACAGAGTGGTAAAACTACAGTACTGCAGTCCTAAACTCTGCTCACAACCTAAGTTTGATCCTGGTGGAAGCTGGGTTCCGGTTGCTGGCTCAAGGTTGACTCAGCCTTCCATTCTTCTGAGGTCAGTAAAATGAGTACTCAGCTTGCTGGGGGGAAAGTGTAGATGACTGGGGAAGGCAATGGCAAACCACCCCGTAAAAAAGTATGCCGTTAAAACGTGATGCGACGTCACCCCAGAGTCAGAAACGACTGGTGCTTGCACAGGGGACTGCCTTTACCTTTTTTTTACCACAGCATTGGAGCTTACAGTAGGCCCTGTGAGAAGAGCCCTGTAAGCTCTTGGAGGATTGGCTACATCAGGGGTGTGGGGCCTAATATGCAAAGGAGTTCCTGCTACAAAACAAAGCCCTGGGAAATAGGATAAATTGGTTTAGTACAGTCATTCTACAACAGGTGCCAAATGCTTTTAGGGGCTAATTGCCAGGCTCTCAGTCTTCTGAATCCAAACCTTTCCTTTTCGAAAGGTCAAAAAATCTGATGAAAGAGGTAGGATCATTTCCAGCCCACTAATAAGTTACAATTAATGACTTCCAGCACAAACTCGCTTTCTCAGGAGTTTACATATTCCCAGCAGGAACTCATTTGAATATCAGGCCACACCTCCTGATGTCACCATTGCTTCGCATAGTGCTTTTTTTGCAGAAAAAGCCCAGCAGGAACCTATTTGCATATTAGGCCACACCCCTGGTGCCAAGCCAGCTGGAACTGCGTCCCTGTGCTTTCCTGCTGAAAAAAGGCCCTGGATATTCCCCCAAAATCTGCATCCAGCTGTAGATGGGGGAGATACTGTCTAAAAACTGACATGTTAAAACACACTCTCTCTCTCTATAATCTTTAAAGTCAATCATTTGATTGACAGAATTATAAGAATTTTCTATTCTTGGGAGCAAAGCAATTACCTTGTTACATTATGTCATGTCAAGCTCATTAGTTTTTTTTAAAAAACAAGGATGCTATAAAAAAAAAATTAGGGGGTTGAAAGTTATGAAGCAAATCCAGTCCCAAAGTAAAAGAAACAGCCACATTGCAAGGGACTCATTAGAAAGAACAGTCTCCTAGTTTTTACTTAGAGGACCAGCTGTGGAATTTTGTTTTCGTTCCAAACAGTAGGTTCAATCTCATCGCTGACCTGAAAATTTTGTTTTTCGAAAAAATTAATTGGCCCCTGCAGTTGCATTGTTCCCAGCACCCGATATTATGTGATCCATGAAAAGGTATTTTGAGGTCATTTGGGGGCTACACTCCCTCCCCCTTTACATGATGGAGTCCCTTGACTAAAATAAAGAGCTTTCCGTTCAGTGCAAGTCGCAAGTGAATCCCAATGTCCAGGGGTGGGATTCTAGCAAGAGTCCCTTTGCATATTAGGCCACACACCCCTGATGTAGCCAATCTTCCAAGAGCTTACAAAAAAGAGCCTTGTAAGCTCCAGGAGGATTGGCTACATCAGGGGAGGTGTGGCCTAATATGTAAAGGGACTCCTACTAGAATTCCGCCCCTGCCTATGTTCCTGATCAGTTTCGCGCAAGCCACTTTGGGTCTCCTTTAGGGTTACAACCTGGAGAGAGATCTCCTAGTCTTTAAACCAGTTTGGTGTAGTGGTTAAGTGAGCGGATTCTTATCTGGGAGAACCGGGTTTGATTCCCCACTCCTCCACTTGCACCTGCTGGAATGGCCTTGGGTCAGCCATAGCTCTCGTAGGAGTTGTTCTTGAAAGGGCAGCTGCTGTGAGAGCCCTCTCCAGCCCCACCCACCTCACAGGGTGTCTGTTGTGGGGGGGGAAGATAAAGGAGATTGTGAGCTGCTCTGAGACTCTTCGGAGTGGAGGGTGGGATATAAATCCAATATCTTCTTCATCTGGTGTTCTTTTGAAGAACCTCTTGCTTCAGTGAGGTGAAGGAAAGCTAAGATTGGCTTTTTGCTTTGAGAGAGAAGTGAAAGTCATTGATGGGCCCCATGGACTAAAAGTAGGGAGACTATTTGTCCATTTGTAGCAGGAAGTCTCTAGTGGTTGAGTCCTTCCTCGGAAAAAACAGGAAAAAAGATCTGGGTCAGAAATGACCTCCGGCAAAATGTGATATCACATCTGCCCAATGTGCTTACATCATGTCCAGATTTTTGCAAGGATGTGACATCACACATTGCCAGATGTTATTTCTGTCCAACCTCCCACCTACAAAACTAGAAGAAGACTGCAGATTTATACCCTGTCCTCTCTGAATCAGAGACTTAGAGTGGCTTACAATCTCCTATATCTTCTCTCCCCACAACAGACACCCTGTGAGGTGGGTGGGGCTGAGAGGGCTCTCACAGCAGCTGCCCTTTCAAGGACAACTTGCCCTAATATGCTAATAATAATAATAATAATAAATTTTATTTATACCCCGCCCTCCCCGCCGAGGCAGGCTCAGGGTGGCTTACAGGACATGGCATAAGCCATGTTATAACAATAAAAACAGGATAATACAATTAAATACAATTCACAATTAACATTAAATAATCTAAAAACAGTCTAAAACAATATAATTTAGTGGTGCTACTATCTCAGTTGTGTTAAAGATGGTGTGATGCTTATGCCAGGTTCCATCTCAGAAGGCTAGTTGGAAGAGGGCGGTTTTGCACGCCCTACGGAATTGATTAAAATCCCATAGGGCCTGCACCTCTTCCGGCAGCTGGTTCCACCATTGGGGAGCCTTTATAGAGAAGGCCTGTTCTCTAGTTGTTTTTAATTTGGCCTCCTTTGGCCCAGGTACTTCCAGGAAATTTTGTGAGCTAGATCGTAGTGCTCTCTGGGGAACATATGGAGAGAGGCGGTCCCTAAGGTAGGCAGGTCCTCGGCCATATAGGGCTTTAAAGGTAATAACCAGCACCTTGTAACGAACTCGGTATACAATTGGCAGCCAGTGCAGTCCCTGCTGAGCGTTTTCTACAAAAAAAGCCCTGGGCAAGGCCAATAAAATTTTGCATTTAAAAAGACACATTAGCCGCCTGTTTTACACTGTAAAGCACATTTGCATATATCAGGAGTTAAAATGACTCTATAATTACATTTAACTAGAAAACAGCACCAAATTCAGTTGCATGACTGAGAAAATGGATGGATTTGAAAGGGGGCATGATGGAGGTTTATAAAATTACGCACAGGGTCGGAGAGAGTTGACAAAAAGACATTTTTCACCCTCTCTCAAAATACTAGAAATTGAAGGCACCCAACAAAGCTGATGGGCAGTATGGTCAGGACAGACTACTCGACAAAGAGAGTGATTAAAATGTGGCATTCATTGCCAGAGAATGTAATGATGGCTGCAGGAACAAACAACTTTAAAAGAGGATTCGATACATTCATGGAGGATAAGTCTATCAATGGCTACCAGGCAGGATGAATGAGAGGAACCTCCACATTTGGAGACACGAAGCCTTTGAATCCCAGTGTCAGGAGGCAACATCAGGGGAAGGAATCAGCCTCTATGCCCTGTTCTGTTGTTGGTCATCCAGAGGAATTGCCTGGCCACTGTGTGAGACAGGATGCTGGACCAGATGGGCCACTGATCTGATCTAACAGGGCTCTCCTTATGTTCTGATGAAGTGTCCTTTCCAGGGGTAGAATTCTAGCAGGAGCCCCTTTGCATATTAGGCCATGCCTCCATGATGCAGCCAATCTTCCAAGAGCTTACAAAAAAGAGCTCTTGGAGGATTGGCTACATCAGGGGTGCATGGCCTAATATGCAAAGGAGCTCCTGCTAGAATTCCACTCCTGGTCCTTTCTAAACCATCACTGACCATTTATGATGTTATCCTTCTGAATGCCCAGTTCTGGAGAATTTTCATTACGGTACGGTTTTGGGTTTCACTGGACTTGAGCATAGGATTGCAAACTCTGGTTTGGGAAATTCTGGCAGATTTGGGGGTGGAGCTTGGGGAAGGTGGGACTTGAAGAGGGGAGGAGCCTCAGTGGGCTAGAATGTCATAGAGTTCACCCTGCAAAGTTATTATTTCCTCAAGGGGAACTGATCTCTCTAGTCTCTAGTCTGGAGATCAGTGGTAATTCTGGAAGATCTCCGGACTTCACCTAACTGTAGATGTTAGAACCCACTGTAGCCTGCCACTCTAGATGGTGACCCTATGTTTCCTCCTCTCCCTCTCCCTAGTATCCTTTGGTAGAACAAAATATGTTGTAGAAAAAGAAGAAGATATTGGATTTATATCCCGCCCTCCACTCCGAAGAGTCTCAGAGCGGCTCACAATCTCCTTTACCATCCTCCCCCACAACAGACATCCTGTGAGGTGGGTGGGGCTGGAGAGGGCTCTCACAGCAGCTGCCCTTTCAAGGACAGAGAGCGGCCTACAATCTCCTTTCCCTTCCTCCCCCACAACAGACACCCTGTGAGGTGGGTGGGGCTGGAGAGGGCTCTCACAGCAGCCGTCCTTTCAAGGACAACCTCTGCCAGAGCTATGGCTGACCCAAGGCCATTCCAGCAGCTGCAAGTGGAGGAGTGGGGAATCAAACCCGGTTCTCCCAGATAAGAGTCCACACACTTAACCACTACACCAAACTGGCTCCCCAGAATTGGGGTCTGAGTTTCCCTGACCCTGGAAATGGCAGCTAATGAAATTCAAAATGGAAAACTCCAAGTCTGATGTCCAACAATTTATGAATCTGTATTATAGGGTGAGAGAACAGGAGACCCAAGGATACTGTTTTGACAGTAAGCCCTCATCCTCTACAATGCCAAGTTCCTCCCTTTGACTGAGCAGATTCAAACCTGTTTGTTCCACAAGAAAAATATCCATGGCATTTCTATTAAATTCATTTACACAACATAGCTCTCGTACACGTGCATGTACTACGAATGGTTCCTTATAATATAAAGGGAGTGGGGAGGGGGATGACAATCTAGTCTGAACAATTGCCAACAGCAATTTCTAGTTCAATTTGCCTCACTCTGGGAAATTAGTTGAACAATTTGTTTTGTGTAAGCAGCACTTGACATTTCTTTTTTTTTTCCTCTCCCAAATTTTGAACTTCATTCCGTTATGCAGCCGATTAGAAGATCTGTGACGATGCAAAATAAAATAGCAAAAGATCTGTGGTGCATTACCAGGTTTACCAACTCTGAGCTAACCTAAATGCCCACTGATTGAAAGGTAAATAGCTAAAATCAACTGGATTCAAAAGGCTTCAAAATGGATAGATGGGAAAGCTGAATATTCAAGATTTGGTTGGTCAGATATTGCTTTTCTGGATTTTGTCCAATGGAAAAAGGTGACCATTACAGAGGACACCAAAACGGAATCAGATCAGACGTCTTGATCAGAATTTATGTCTGAAATGCACAAGATAATCTGAATTTACAATAATTTCTGAGTTCTTCCACAGAGTAGCAGGTTGGCTCGTCCTTGTGCAACCTTCAGTAATTCCAGCCATCCTATCAAATCTGTCCACCCATGACTCCACCCCTTTAGTCCCCTACCTCAAGCCAACTATAGGCTGCCCAGCACTTACATCTATGCCATCCTTGCCAGATGGTCCGGGGGGGCCTTGCGGTCCGACAGGGCCTCGTAATCCTGGCCTCTGAGAAGTGAAGGAGAAAAAAAAATGAGTCTTTGCATCACAGATATACATCCAAAAGTTCAGGTACAAGAACGGGATTATAAATCCCTACACAAGACACCAATGGAACTCTAAAACTATAGGGTGGTACTTGAGGAACCAAATAGAGTGATATTCAGACTCTGCACCAAAACTCTTATAGTACCCAGATTCTCTTCAAGTTTTTTAGTGTTCTTGAAGCTGCTCCTACAAAAGAACTCATTTTGGAAACTGACTCTATGCCTTAGAATATTTCCCCCCACAAAGATGCCTTCCCCAATCCACAGCGTTTAGTAATCCCCTTTGTTATTTTTACCTCAGAAATGTGGACAACCCATATCTACATAACCACCCAAGCAACAAACATTAGTTACATTTACATTGTTATCCTTCCTCCAAACACCTCAGGGTGGCATATGCTGTGTTATCCCTTTTTGTTCCATTATATTTACTTTTTTTAAATTAGCGTTAGCTTAGGCTGACAGACAGCTACTAACCTGGGCCACCCAGTAAGCTTCATGACAGAATACTGATTTGAGCAATCCTAATCAAAGTTAGACCCATTCACTTTGGGTGACCATGTCCCCCCCACCTCCGGCCATCAGTGGGGGACAGGAGGGTAGGGTGGCCAGCTTAGTTTTGGGGAACTCCTGATTTGGGGATGAAGTCTGGGGAGGATAGGGACGTCAGTGATACAACGCCTTAGAGTCCACCCTCCAAAGCATCCATTTTCTCCAGGAAAACTATCTCGGTAGTCTAATTAGCTGTAATTCCATGGGATCTCCAGGTGAAACCCTGTTTAGGATTGCGCCATTGGTCTCCTTGGCTTAAGTCTACCATGCTAACCACTCTTCTGTGCTGACGGTCAAGGATTTTCTTGGTGCCTATCACATATCTCTAGGTTATCACTCCCTCTCCCTTTCATTTACTCCGAAATTTCTACTTAATAGCTCCAGGTTCTTTTCAAACCACTCCAGCTCCCTCAAAAATCAAGATACCCACACTTACCTAGAACAAAACATTATCGAATGTAGGAGGAAAAACTCAAATGGTTTAGCAATCTCGAAGTCAAATCATTTTAATGGCAATTTTTAATCTGTCCCCGGATCGCGCTTGGTTTTCATGTCTCTGACCCCTCATAACCTCCTCTGAATGGTGCAGTTGTTGAGGGGGACTGCTAAAAATACAACGATGTATAAATGCTTTTCTTTATGAGACCTGGTGGTAGGAGAAAGAGGTCTTTCCTGCGGGTAGGGTGAACACAGAATCCTACACAAACGGAGCTGCTCTGTGAATGTGCCCAGTGTCTGAGCTTTCTCAAAGAAAAAAAAAGGCAGTAAATGTTTCTCAATGTGGGGTGGGGGGGAAAGCCCTTGAGAGTAACTTGCAACCAGACTTGAAGCACAAACGTTCCATTGTACAGCCAGGGTTGCTCATGGAAGATGAGAGACGACTTCAGACTCCTGCGTCTGCCTGAAGAAAGTGCCTTAATTTTTTCCCCAAAAGCAATAATTGCAAATGTTCCCTCCATTATCTAGTCATTAATACCCTTCTGGGGGTGCTTGTTAAGAAGAAACTGATGTTCGCTGCATAAAAGGCTTCACCATAAAGGCTCTTTTCTTTTTAACGTGACTTCAAAATAGACCAACTGCAGCAGAAGAAAGGGGGGGGGGAATCAAACACACCTCTGGAGAGTAGGGGAACTGAGAACACTGGAGGTTTTGTTCGGTGAGAAACTGAATGCTTTTATATGAAGCATTTTCTCTTTCAAGTCAACTTTTTCTCCTCTCTCACATTCCTATTCTACAGGAAACCAAATTTGGAAGAAAATAAAAGCTTGTAAGAAAATAAGTTCGAGGCTGTTGTTTTGGATGCGGGGTGTGAATCCAGCGCCAATTAAAACACAAAAGGAATAGAACCACTCATCTACGATTACTGCTGTGTCGATCCATATCCAGAATCCGTAAAAACATTCTTGGTATGGTCATCCCATTTATCAGAATGCAATTAAAGGAAGGCTCTCTAACCCTGATCCTTTGATTAACTGAGCAGACAACAAGGAAGTGATTAATATAGACCCCTCTCTACTTAAATCACTAGCGAACCCATTGATTTCTTGCTCATTATTTACTCAGTTCTTGGACACAGATATACAAAGAAGTGAAACTTAAAAAAAAAAATTCAAGAAGATGGAGCTAGTGTAAGCTGTCAGATGTACGCCTTTTTTTTGGGGGGGGGGGGGGAAGCCAAAAGGGTAAAAAAAATTCCTTACCTGGGCAGAGGAAAAAGCTAACATTTGAAAGAGAAAGAGTAATCCAAAACTTGAGAATCCAGCCATCGTCTCCACCATCAAATTCTCCTCAGCTTAGCAGGAAAGCCAAAAAGGCTCACCTCTCTTCCCTTTCCCCTCCTCCCGGGGCCAACAAGCCACTTTCCACTTTTCAAGCCTCCTCTCCGAAAGGAGTACCCTCCACCTCCAGAGAAACCTGCATCTCCTGGTTCGGAGGGGAGAGAGGCCCACTGGCAGGAAGGCACAAGGGGCTGAACTGGGGACTGAGACACAGCCCAGGTTACCAACAGGGGAGGGGAGGGAGGAAGGAGGGCTGGACCAGTTCTCTGCCTTGTTACAGTTAGCCGCTCAAATCCAGAGCCTGCTGTGCTGCAGTCAAAGGAGATCAAGGAAGGGGCCCATGCAGAGAGAAACAGTTAATAAGAACGTAAGAGAAGCCATGTTGGATCAGGCCAATGGCCCATCCAGTCCAACACTCTGTGTCACACAGTGGCCAAAAAAGAAAGGAGGTTCACAAGTGGGGCTAGAAGCCCTTCCACTTTGCTCCCCAAGCACCAAGAATCCAGAGCATCATTGCCCCAGACAGTTCCAATAATATGCTGTGGCTAATAGCCGCTGATGGACCTCTGCTCCATATTTTTATACAAACCCCTCTTGAAGCTGGCTATGCTTGTAGCCGCCACCACCTCTTGCGGCAGTGAATTCCACATGTTAATCACCCTTTGGGTGAAGAAGTACTTCCTTTTATCCGTTCTAACCCTACAGCTCAGCAATTCAGTTCCTTGAATTATGTCCCGCTCAAGTAGCAATCTTTATTGGAGTTTTCCATGTAGAAAACGTTAATATTCCTCACTCAGTTTGGTGTAGTGGTTAAGTGCACGGACTCTTATCTGGAAGAACTGGGTTTGATTCCCCACTCCTTCACATGCACCTGCTGATGTGACCTTGAGTGTCAGTCACAAGTTCTCACAGAGCTGTTAAGAACATAAGAGAAGCCATGTTGGATCAGACCAATGGCCCATCCAGTCCAACACTTTGTGTCACACAGTGGCCAAAAAACCAGGCACAATCAGGAGATCCATCAGTGGGGCCAGGACACTAGAAGCCCTCCCACTGTTGCCCTTCCCCCAAGCACCAAGATACAATTCCTCTCAAGAGCAGTTTCTGTCAGAGCTCTCTCAGCTCCACCTACCTCACAGGCAGTGTTTTCTCCAAGCTGAGAAGAAGAAGAAGATGATATTGGATTTCTATCCCGCCCTCCACTCCGAAGAGTCTCAGAGCGGCTCACAATCTTCTTTACCTTCCTCCCCCACAACAGACACCCTGTGAGGTGGGTGGGGCTGGAGAGGGCTCTCCCAGCAGCTTCCCTTTCAAGGACAGAGAGCGGCCTACAATCTCCTTTACCTTCCTCCCCCACAACAGACACCCTGTGAGGTGGGTGGGGGCTGGAGAGGGCTCTCACAGCAGCTGCCCTTTCAAGGACAACCTCTGCCAGAGCTATGGCGGACCCAAGGCCATGCTAGCAGGTGCAAGTGGAGGAGTGGGGAATCAAACCCAGTTCTCCCAGATAAGAGTCCGCACACTTAACCATTACACCAAACTGAGTTAGTGTGAGCTAGCTCACAGATTTTTAGCCTCCAGCTCACACATTCTTGTTTTAGCTCAGGAAAAATGCCCCCAAAGCACAATAATATATGCCGTAGCTCACAACTTTAGTACCAGTAGCTCACAAAGCAGAATTTTTGCTCACAAGACTTTGCGGCTTAGAGGGAACATTGCTCACAGGGTGTCAGTTGTAGGGAGGGGAAGGGAAAGATTGTAAGCCGCTGAGACTCCTTTGGCTAGTGAAGGGAGAGGTATAAATCCAATCTTCTCCTCCTCCCTCTTTCTGTGTTAAATGCCATCAAGTCACCTCCAACTAATGGTGACCCTACAAATTCATACCCTCAAAAAGTCTTGTCATTAACAGTCTTGCAAACTGAGGGCCGTGGCTTCCTTGACTGAGTCCATCCATCTCCTGTTGGGTCTTCCTCTTTTCTTGCTGCCTTCAGCTTTTCCTGGCCTTATTTTCTTTACCTGTCTTCTCATAATGTGACCAAAGTATGATAGAAGCCGTGTCGGTTTGAAGCAGAAGAAGATATTGAAGAAGATATTGGATTTATATCCCGCCCTCCACTCCGAAGAGTCTCAGAGCGGCTCACAGTCTCCTTTACCTTCCTCCCCCACAACAGACACCCTGTGAGGTGGGTGGGGCTGGAGAGGGCTCTCACAGCAGCTGCCCTTTCAAGGACAGAGAGCGGCCTACAATCTCCTTTCCCTTCCTCCCCCACAACAGACACCCTGTGAGGTGGGTGGGGCTGGAGAGGGCTCTCACAGCAGCTGCCCTTTCAAGGACAACCTCTGCCAGGGCTATGGCTGACCCAAGGCCATTCCAGCAGGTGGAAGTGGAGGAGTGGGGAATCAAACCCGGTTCTCCCAGATAAGAGTCCGCACACTTAACCACTACACCAAACTTGAAGCAACAGAACAAAGTTTGAGTTCAGTGGCATCTTTAAGACCAACGGAGTCTAAGTCTGGGTATAAGCTTTTGTGTACACGCACACTTCTTCACACAAAAGTTTATACACAGAATTAAGAAGACTGCAGATTTATACCCCACCCTTCTCTCTGAATCAGTCTCAGAGCGGCTCACAATCTCCTTGATCTTCCTCCCCCGCAACAGACACCCTGTGAGGTGGGTGGGGCTGAGAGGGCTCTCACAGCAGCTGCCCTTTCAAGGACAACTCCTACAAGAGCTATGGCTGACCCAAGGCCATTCCAGCAGGTGCAAGTGGAGGAGTGGGGAATCAAATCCAGTTCTCCCAGATAAGAACCTGCACACTTAACCACTACACCAAACTGGCTCTCAACTTTGTTGGTCATCTTAAAGGTGCCACTGGACTCCAACTTAGTTCTACAGACTCAGTTTAGTCATTTTAACTTCTAGGGAGTGTTCAGTCACTATCTGATCTGGAACCCACTGATTTGTCTTTTTGGTGGTCCATAGTATCCATAAAACTCTCTTCTTGGTGCTTGAGGGGGCAAGAGTGAGAGGGCTTCTGGAGTTCTGGCCCTGCTGGTGGACCACCTGAAGACACTTGGGTTTGGCCACTGTGTGGCTTCTCTTATATTCTTATCCAGAGATTCCGGGAAATCTCCAGGCCCCGCCCAGAAGTTCTCAAGAACTGCTAATGCCATAATGAGAAATTGATTAATGTGCATACATTGTTCTTGAGCATTGGTTCCAGATTTTTGAAGTATTTTGGTCAGAGGAAGTTGGCATTGAAACACGTAATTCTACCTAGGAAACGTGTTATCGATTATATTGCACTTCAGTTACCCAGTCTTCACTACATTGCAGCATTGTTGTTCTGAGAGTTCCTTGCACAATAACGTCACTTTTCTACAGAGAGGTCTGCGCGTCAACATTAATACTCTCCAATTTGAAACGGTTCATCTTGGTGGACTCTTAGTGACTCATGCCTTGTACTGTTGAAATTTGTTGTACTATGTCTTTATAAGTAATATAAGTTTGTATTTTTGGTTTAGTGCTTCAAATGTACAATACAGTTTGAGATTTAGTCATGAATTTATTTTCTGCATTATGCCTGTGTAATTTTCTGAAATCTTAAGGAATACTTTGAGTGATATTGATCAATTTTAGAACATGGGCATCTCCAGGCTTTCCACCCAGAAGCTGGCAACCTTACTAATAGGGAATGTTGGAGACAGTAGCTTAATAGTAACCCCTGAATCAGAGCAATTCCACATAGGATTGTGCTGAGAGCCATTGGCACAAGTCCTCAAATACAGCAGCATTTAACTGCTGACTTTCAAGTGTCGTTTGATGCACAAAGTCATCAGACATACCATTGAAATGTAGACTTTTCAGTGCTGTTTGAGGACAGAGAAAATTTCTCTGGGTTTGAGCTACCTCTATCTCTAGTAAGAGGCTGTATACAGAAAGGTAGGTGAGCCCAAACAATGCAGCTAATGCCTTGCGGTTACTTATTATGTTGGCCTTCCAAATAATGAGAACAGCACATTAGTCCATCTTCCTAATGGAGCTTGAAATGAACATTTTGGCTTGCCGCCCTGGGATCCAGACATGGGCATTTTTCTTGAGAAGTTCTTCTTGCACTGGTGATTGTAATTTGCAAACTTAAATGGACACATCCTATCAGTGGAGTATCTCAAAGATTCCACTGCAAAAACATTTACCCCCAAGCTCCCTCAATGACTTCAGGGAACCAATTCACATACAAAACAAAGCAGGAAGGTACCCCCAAGGGTCATCTAGTCCAGCCCTTGGCACAATGAAGAAAATTCACAGCTACTTCCTCCCCCCACTCTCCTAATGACCCCAGCTGTATGACAGAGGAAGCTGATATAGTAATATACAGGCTTCGGTATAAACATGGCAAAACTGAAAAATCTACCGAGGAAAGGAAAGGAAAAGTCCCCTGTGCAAGCACCAATTGTTTCCGACTCTGGGGTGACGTTGGTTTCACGACAGACTTTTTACGGGGTGGTTTGCCATTGCCTTCCCCAGTCATTTACATTTTCTCCCCAGCAAGCTGGGTACGCATTTTACTGACCTCGGAAGGATGGAAGGCAGAGTCAACCTCGAGTCGGCTACCTGAAAACCCAGCTTCCGCCGGGGATTGAGCACAGGTCGTGAGCAGAGCTTAGGACTGCAGTACTGCATCTTTAAACAAAGCAATATACACTTTACTATATATATAATCCATTAGAATACCAAGACATTCACACACACTACTGTATTCAAAAACAGAACTTTACAAGTACATTCACCAGGGGTAGAATTCTAGCAGGAGCTCCTTTGCATATTAGGCCACACCCCTGATGTAGCCAATCCTCCAGAAGCTTACAAGGCTCTTTTTTGTAAGCTCTTGGAGGATTGGCTACATCGGGGGGGGGGGTGGCCTAATATGCAAAGAAGCTTCTGCCAGAATTCCACCCCCGACATTCACACACACTATGTTCAAAAATGAGTTTTACAGCCATACAATTGCATGCACTTTCAATAATACATTCACAACAGCCACTTCTCTAGGATTCTGTCTCTTTAAACATTCAAGTGTTGCTCCAGAGCGCTAAGTATAAGCTTCTTCCCTGCTGTGTATCAAATTCATGGGGGGGAAAACAACTGAAGAGAGGAGAACTCGTCCTTTCTGGAACTCAGAAATAGTTTCAAATGTCTTCTTCTGCTCAGTCCCTCATTAATGCGAAAATTCTTCTCAGGGTGTCTGTTGTGGAGGGAGAAGACATGGGAGATTGTAAGCTGCTCTGAGTCTCTGATTCAGAGAGAAGGGCGGGGTACAAATCTGCAATTCTTTTTCTTTTCCACAAAAAAAATATTTTCCACTCTCGGATCAACACATTGCCTTCAAGGAATCTGCACGGGGGTCTTGGCACATGTTGCCTCCAATTTTTGCACACAGCAGTTATTTTGAATACAGTGTGTGTGAATGTTTTAGTATTCTAATGAATTATATGTATAATATTTCAAGGTGTATATTGCTTTGTACTTTGGTAGATTTTTCAGTGTGCCAGAGGAAGAAAAAGATATTGGATTTATATCCCGCCCTATATTTGTGAGTCTCAGAGTGGTCACAATCTCCTCTACCCCGCCCCCCACACACATACAACAGACACCCTGTGAGGTGGGTGGGGCTGAGAGAGCTCTCCCAGAAGCTGCCTTTTCAAGGACAACCTCTGTCAGAGCTATGGCTGACCCAAGGCCATTCCAGCAGCTGCAAGCGGAGGAGTGGGGGATCAAACCCGCTTCTCCCAGATAAGAGTCTGCGCATTTAATCACACCACCAAACTGGCTCTCAAGGCCAGACAAAACAAAACCTCCAGGATCCCTGGACCAGTCTGGCCTGAAGGAAAATTCCTTGCTGTCCCCAAAGAGGGATCAGCCTTAGCCTGGGCATATAAGAAAGCGCCATGAAAACCCAGCACTGGCTCATCCCTTCCTATCTCCCTCTCACAATCTGCCGAAGTTCATAGTGAGAAGTAGAGGAGTCCGATTTCATACCCTGCTTTTTCTTCAGAGCCCCATGGCGCAGAGCGTTAAAGCTGCAGTCCTAACCTTTGCTCATGACCTGAGTTCGATCCCCAGAGGAAGCTGGGTTTTCAGGTAGCCGGCTCGAGGTTAGCCTTCCATCCTTCCAAGGTTGGTAAAATGAGTACTCAGCTTGCTGGGGAGAAAATGTAGATGACTGGGGAAGGCAATGGCAAACCACCCCGTAAAAAAAAAGGTTTGCCCTAAAAACGTGAAAGCAACGTCACCCCAGAGTTGGAAACGACTGGTGCTTGCACAGGAGACCTTTCCTTCCTTTTTCTACCATAAGGAGCCTCAGTCTTCCTTTCCCCACAATAGGCACCTCGGGAGGTAGGTAAGGCTGAGAGACTTGAGACTCCTGTGACAGGCTCAAGGTCACCCAGCTGGCTTTATATGAAGCAAGGCTTTTTTTGTAGCAGGAACTCCTTTGCATATTAGGCCACACACCCCTGATGTAGTCAGTCCTCCAAGAGTTTACAGCAGGCCATGTAAGCTCTTGGAGGATTGGCTACACATGGCAACATACACAAACCGACAGTGCTCAGAACTTGTGGGAGAATGAATACGTCCTTCAGAGGTGCAGCTACAGGGAGATGTATCCCAGGAGTGCCAAACCCAGTAGCCAAGGTTCTTTAGCTTGGAGAAGCACTGACTGAGGAGTGACACAAGGGAGGTTTATGAGATTATGCATGGATAGAGAAGGCAGAGAAATAAGTCCTTTTCTCCCTTTCTCACTGCACAAGAACCCGTGGGTACTCAATGAAATTGCTGAGCAGTCAGGTTAGAACGGATAAAAGGAAGTACTTCTTCACCCAAAGGGCAATTAACACATGGAATTCACTGCCACAGGAGGTGGTGGCGGCTACAAGCATAGCCAGCTTCAAGAGGGGATTGGGATAAACACATGAAGCAGAGGTCCCTCAGTGGCTATTAGCCACAGTGTATTGTTGAAACTCTCCGTCTGGGGCAGTGATGCTTTGTATTCTTGGTGTTTGGGGGAGAGTTTTTAGTGTCCTGGCCCCACTGATGGACCTCCTGATGGTGCCTGGCTTTTTTAGCCACTGTGTGACACAGAGCGTTGGACTGGATGGGCCACTGGCCTGATCCAACAGGGCTTCTCTTATGTTCTTATGTGACACAGAGCGTTGGACTGGATGGGCCATTGGCCTGATCCAACATGGCTTCTCTTATGTTCTTAACACTTATCCTGACTACATGGAGAGCGTCTTTTATTGAAGACAGCAGCAGAGCTGACATTGAGAATTTAGCTCTGCAAGGACTTGGGATTGACCCAAGGTCACCCAGCTGGCTGCATGAGGAGTGGGGAATCAAACCCAGTTCTTCCAGATTAGAGTCTGCCGCTCTTAACTACTATACCAGATTGGTTCTTTGAAGTATACATGCTAAGATTTTGAAAAAGACAACCAAACATTTATATCCTGCCCTTCTCTCTGAATCAGTCTCTGAGCGGTTTACATTCTCCTTTACCTTCCCCCCCCCACCGCACCAGACACCCTGTGAGGTAGGTGGGGCTGAGAGAGCTTTCAGACACCCTGTGAGGTAGGTGGGGCTGAGAGAGCTTTCGTAGAAGCTGCCCTTTCAAGGACAACATCTGTGAGAGCGATGGCTGACCCAAGCCAATCCAGCAGCTGCTAGTGGAGGAGTGGGGGATCAAATCCAATTCTCCCAGATAAGAGTCCGTGTACTCTGGGGTGAAATTCCAGCAGGAGTCTCCTTTGCATATTAGGCCACACACTCCTGATGTAGCCAATCCTCCAAGAGCTTACGAAAAAGAGCCTTGTAAGCTCCAGGAGGATTGGCTAAATCAGGAGGGTGTGGCCTAATATGCAAAGGAGGCACCTGCTAGAATTCCACCCCTGCGTGCACTTAACCACTATGCCAGCCTGGCTGGGACCTGAGCTGCTGAGTCACTTCCTCTGAAGACCATTTTGTACAGCTCAAAGCCGAAGAAAGGAAGCCAGAAGCAACTTTGCATCCAAAAAGTTATTTATTAAAATGTTAATTTAACAATAAATTGCTTCAGATAAGCTATTAACATTGAAAAAGTCAGCCGAGAAAGGGACTGAAGTTGTCAAAACGTCTATTTAATTCACTACCCTCCCTCCCAAACTCATCTTTTTTCAACCCGAGATGCTTGAAATCGTTAGCAACGAATGCAGGATGAGGAGAAAAAAAAATATTTTCAGTGCCTCTAGTGAACGTTGCGTCCAACTTAGGTCAGAAAATAACCACCCTGAAAAGGTTTTCCCCCACCCCTGCTCAGGATAACCCACTTTGGTACTTTATAAAACAGGCATACAAATAAAACAACTCAACCAGGAAAACACATATATAGAAGACACACACACATACACACCACAGGCAGTGTGAACTGGAGTCGTTCTGTGCTTGTGTGAATTTCACAACCAGTCACCTGCCTTCAGAGTTAGTTGTTTTTATCTGGGTTCCCTTTCTGCTTCTGGTTTTGCTAGGGAAGCGGCGCTGTCTATACCTTTTTTTGTTCCATCAAGATAGACTGCCTCCTCGGCCTTTCCTTTTCTTCCTGCCTTTTCCTGTCCTGGACTACCCTCTTCCTGTCTTCCTTTCATCCTGGCCTCTTCCTGTCCTGGACCACATTCTTCCCGCCTTCCTTTAATCCCCACCTCTTCCTGTCCTGGACCACCTTCCCGCCTTCCTTTAATCCCCGCCTCTTTCTGTCCTGGACCACCTTCCCGCCTTCCTTTAATCCCCGCCTTTTCCTGTCCTGGACCACCTTCCCGCCTTCCTTTAATCCCCGCCTCTTCCTGTCCTGGACCACCTTCCCGCCTTCCTTTAATCCCCGCCTCTTCCTGTCCTGGACCATCTTCTTCCTGCCTTCCTTTCATCCCCGCCTCTTCCTGTCCTGGACCATCTTCTTCCCGCTTGCCTTTCATCCCTGTCTCTTCCTGTCCTAAACCACCTTCTTCCTGCTTTGTTAGCAGAGCTGAACAGGACTGGGATTCTTTGCCCTCTGTTGTGGAGGTAGCTATGCGCTTCTTAGATGTATCTGGCTCAGAATCCCCAGAGGAAAGGCCCAAATCAGCAGCGCTAGTTTCAGAGTTCACCAAAACATCCACCCCTCTTGCAGTCCTGCAATCATTTTGCACTTCTGAGGGCACGCTGTTGCTTATTTGAGGGCAGACCTCAGCTGTTTCCTCAGGACTGGGGACTTTGAAACCCAGTATTTGGCTTTTGAAGGGAGTGGCTTCAGCTTCCAGCTTTGCGGCCGTTTCCACGCTCCTCTCGCCGAGCACCATCTCATCGACTTTCCGCCTTTTCACCACAGTGCTGACCGTGTCAGCTTCTTTCAAATCTGGACCAACACTGCTGTCTCCTTCTAGTATGGACGGTTTCAACTTCTCCGCGAGCAGAAGACTCTCTTGGCCTTCCTGGTCAATCACCACCTCTTCTAGGTTGGAAGAGATCTTCTCGATGTCAGTGGGCGATCTCGATAACCTGGCACTTTCTCCTCTGTGCTTGCTCGCCTCAAACTTCCTCTTCTTGGATTCCTTGAGGCATTCGCTGTCTGTTCTGCCACCTCCAAAATCACCGGCAGGGGGATCCTTCCCGTCTAGTTTCAGTTTACCACCTGGAGAACCTGCTTTCATATCTTCCCCTTTAGCCTCGGCATTAGCTCCTGACCTGGCATTAGCTCCCTCTGTCTTTTCTGAATTCTTATGTTTGCTTGCAGCCTGTGTTCCTGCAGCGTCCCCACCAGAATTAGGCTGTCCCTTCACATTATCCTTTGCTCTACCTGCAGCATCCCCAGCCTCGTCTGTCTCATTCGGCAACTGGGATTCATTCTGTTCCACACCTTCCTCCGCTCCGTCCTTTGCCAGCTCTGGCTCTTCCTTCAGGACCGCGTTATTCAGGAGCTCTGGAGATCGAGGCCTGTATTCCAAAAGTTTCTTCCGGGGCCCCCAGACAAACTCGTGCTTCGGCTCGAAGTGCTGCCACGCAAAATGCACCAGCTCCCGCCTCTTCTGCTTACTCCGGACAGTGAACATGAAGTAGTCCAAAGTGCTTCTCATGACCCGCGGGAGCGTCTGGTGAACCAGCGTCTCGGTCAGGAAGAACTTCACAAGGTGTGCCTGATAATGCTCCATCCCCATCTCTCCCAAGCATTTCAAGATCCGAGTGATGCGCAGATTGTTATGGGTATACCTGCAAACAGAGAGAGAGAGAGAGAGAGAGAAAATTAGAGAAATATGATCATGTTGATTTCAAGACCAGCATAAAAGGGAGAGGTAAAGGGATGTCTTTACACCACTGTGGTCATCTTTGGAAGCCCTGCTTCAGGTGCTACCTTGCCTTAGAATAGAAGAAAAGCCATGTTGGATCAGGCCAGTGGCCCATCCAGTCCAACACTCTGTGTCACATAAGAACGTAAGAGAAGCCATGTTGGATCAGGCCAGTGGCCCATCCAGTCCAACACTCTATGTCACATAAGAACATAAGAGAAGCCATGTTGGATCAGGCCAATGGCCCATCCAGTCCAACGCTCTGTGTCACATAAGAACATAAGAGATGCCATATTGGATCAGGTCAATGGCCCATCCAGTCCAACACTCTGTGTCACATAAGAACGTAAGAGAAGCCCTGTTGGATCAGGCCAGTGGCCCATCCAGTCCAACACTCTGTGCCACATAAGAACGTAAGAGAAGCCATGTTGGATCAGGCCAATGGCCCATCCAGTCCAACACTCTGTGTCACACAGTGACCAAATTACCCAGGTGCCATCAGGAGGTTCATCAGTGGGGTCAGGACACTAGAAGTCCCCCACTGTTGTCCTTCCCAAGCACCAAGAATACAGAGCATCACTGCCCCAGACAGAGAGTTCCAACAATACGCTGTGGCTAACAGCCACCGATGGACCTCTGCTCCATATGTTTATCCAACACCCTCTTGAAGCAGTCTATGCTTGTAGCTGCCACCATCTCCTGTAGCAGTGAATTCCATGTGTTAATCACCCTTTGGATGAAGTACTTCCTTTTATCCATTCTAACTCTTCTGAGATTAGGTGGGTGGCAACCCAGCAGATGGCCTTCTTAGGGTAGCACCAAAGCTCTGGAAACTCTCTTCCCCAAGAAAATTCTCCTCTCCACTTCTGCTGCCCTATTCCACCAGTGGATGAAAACTTTTTCGTTTAGTTTGGGATTCCCTCAGCGAACCCACTTTCCTCCCCCAGTTTTATCTCATTTTTTACATTTTTAAAGTTCTGGGTGCTGGTCTGTGTGGCTTTTAAGGGGAGATTTTGATTGATATGCTTTAATTTGTCAGCAGTCTTGAGGGCAAAAAGGCCAGGGTAAAAATCTTGTTAATGGATAAATACACGTAAGCCAGAGTGGGCTAGTTCACCAGGAGGTGGTGGGCTCTCCTTCCTTGGAGGTTTTTAAACAGAGGTTAGATGTCCATCTGACAGCAATGAGGATCCTGTGAATTTAGGGGGAGGTGTTTGTGAGTTTCCTGCATTGTCCAGGGGGTTGGACTAAATGACCCTGGAGGTCCCGTCCAACTCTATGATTCTAAGGGTTCCAGGTAGGGATGTGCATTCGGCTAAAACCAAGCTGAAAATATATCTGAGATACATTCGGATCCTCCACACAGACATGGGAGTTTTCAGGATAGCAAAAAATTTGGGTTCTAAAATATCTGGGGAATACTTGGGATTAACCACGAATATAACAATCAGGTGTTAGCAGGCTCCCATTGACATTTCCTCCATTTTCAACCGCCTGCTCCCGTGTTTATGTCTCTGGGGCTTGGTATGGGCCTGCCAGGCTGCAAAAGGTAAGACCTGTCACTTTCGAGTGCTTTTGTTGTTTTTTAAAAGTCTGTTCTTTGCTGGAGTTGGTTTGCGTATAGTTTGAGGGTGTGGATTCTCGAGTCTTCCATCGCCTGAGAGTCACATGCATCACACAGCTTGAGATTCACATGTTTTACAGAGGTCGGGTTCGGCAGTAACTTCAATGGGGTTCCTATGAGGGAGATTCTTGCATGTTACATTTTTTATGTCCCCCTCCCCTCATGGGAAGCAGTGGAGGGTGGCTGAGGGCACCTTCTTCAGGGCTTTTAGTCCAACTGACATGACATTTGGTGGGCTTTTTTAAGCAGGAGTCCCCAACCCCCGGTCTGTGGTCCGGTCCCAGTCCGTGGCCTGTTAGCAGCCAGTCCATAAGTTGTATAATTACTTCATTATATATTATAATGTAGTAGTAGTAGCAGTAATAATAATAATATAACATTGGATTTATATCCTGCCCTCCACTCCGAATTTCAGAGTCTCAAGAGTGGCTCACAATCTCCTTTACCTTCTCCCCTCCCACCCCCACAACAGACACCCTGTGAGGTGGGTGGGGCTGAGAGAGCTCTCCCAGAAGCTGCCCTTTCAAGGATAACTCTGCGAGAGCTATGGCTGACCCAAGGCCATTGCAGCAGCTGCAAGTGGAGGAGTGAGAAATCAACCCCGGTTCTCCCAGATAAGAGTCCGCACACTTAACCACCACACCAAACTAATAGAAATAAAGTGCATAATCATCCCGAAACCATCGCCCCCACTCCCCGGTCTGTGGAAAAATGGTCTTCTACAAAACCGGTCCCTGGTGTCAAAAAGGTTGGGGACCACTGTTTTAAAGGACAGGTATCAGCAATTTCTCTGCAGTTCTGGTGCCAATGTCTTTAAAAGTATCTTCCTGCGCCTCGAAAAAATTCCCCAAAGGGAATTATGGAGCAGAAAAATATGGAAACTTCTCCCCCCAAATCCAGATCCAAATATCATATTGGTATATGGAATCCTGGATACTGGGAACACTGATATTTTCCAGCTCCGATAATCCTGTATTTTAAAAATACCAATTTTTCCTTTTTTTGGGTGGGGGGGGGGAGTTTGTGCTGCATGTACCTAGTCCTAGGCACCTGAAGTAGTGAGCTGTGACTCAGGAAAACTCATGCTGTAGTGTAGGGGTGTCAAACTCCTTTATGATGAGGGCTGGATCAGACATAAATGAGACCTTGTTGGGCGGGCCACGCATGTCATAAAATGTAATGCCAGGTAGCAGAGATATAAACTTTATAAAAGGACACAAACATTTTTTTAAAGCCTAAAACATACTTAAAAGATTAGCACTCCTGCAATCTCTGATAACTGATATTTCTTGCTCTGAATTATTGCACCAAAAACTAGAGACAATGTCTGTGCTGTAGCAATCTTCAGTATGCTGTTCAGGTGTGTATCTGTAAGTTGCAAACCTGACAAAGCAAGCTGTGATACAGAAGGAAGAAAGAGAGAGGGAGAAGGAAGCAGATGACAGCCAGTTGCTCAGGGACCTGATAGGAACCCTCCGGGGGTCTCATTCGGCCCCTGGGCTGCATGTTTGACACCCCTGCATTAAAGTGTCAAGTCATCGAGAAATATGCACAGAGGTATGACTCAGCACAAATGGAGGTCAGCCAAAACTTACTGGTTGAGGTTCCAGAACCGCTCAAGATAGTTGTCAGCTCTTCTCAACTCGCCCGTTTCTTCGTTGATCAGTTCGATTCCATAAAAGCCCAGCATGAGCTTGTACGCTCGGACAAACCTCTCCATGACTTCCTTGGATTTCTTGAAGGCCTGAAATAGACAGAGTGTCAAATGCCCTGTGTCTGGGACACATGGATCTAGGGGGGCGGAGGAGGAGACTCTAGGGACAGGATAGAAGAAAACTTGCATGGAAACACATGAAGTCCAGATTTTAATGTAATTTACAGCAGGGCTTTTGTTGTCGCAGGAACTCCTTTGCATATTAGGCCACACCCGTGATGTAGCCAATCCTCCTGGAGCTTACAGGAAGCCCTGTACGAAGAGCCCTATAAGCTCTTGGAGGATTGGCTACATCAGGAGTGTGTGGCCTAATATGCAAAGGAGTTCCTCCGACAATAAAAGCCCTGATTTATAGTAAGAGGTGTCAGTTATTAGAAACTGTTAAATAAACATAGTAGTGCAAGAGTGCTAATTTTTAAGCCTATTTTATTTTAAGTTTTAAAAAAGGTATTTCATTGTGTTTGTCTGCATCCTTTATAAAGTTTGTATCTTCACTACCTGGCATTACATTTTATGACACACTTGGCCCAGCAAGGACTTATTTATGTCAGATCCATCGCTCATAACGAAGGAGTCCGACACCGCTGAGTCCTAAGTCATCTTCTGGCCGCACATATCAGACTGTTAAGCAGTGTGGTGTAGTGGTTAAGGCGTAGGACTAAGATCTGGAAGACCCAGATTCGAATCCCCCCATCTGCCGTGGAAGCCTGCTGCGGGACCCTGGGCCAGTCACACACTCTCAACCTAACCTACCTCACAGGGTTGTGGTGAGGATAAAATGGAGAAGAGTGATATAAGCCACCTTAGGTCCCCCCATTGGGAAGAAAGGCAGGATACAAGCAAGTAAGGTTAAAAAGTGCGGCTTGCAGCAATTCTGCAGAAACCTGTGCCATGAAGAGGACTCCTGCCACCAGGCGTCATTTTGTAGAAAAACAGGTGGTGCTCATTAGCATAACACATTAGCATTTGCCACACACCCCCTGCAACCAGCCCAAAGCAACCTGACGCAAGGAAAGAAAGCCCCAGGTGAGCAAGGCCTGCATGGGCTGGCTAGAGATTCAGACAGCCCAAGCAGGCCTAGCTTGCCTGGGGCTCTCCTGGGCTGCCCCCCCTCCCCCAGTCCAAAGGCCAGCAAGCCACCTGCTGCCCAAAATCACATAAGAAGTGGAGAAAGGGTGGTATGGGCTTCTTCAGGGGTTAATGAGGGCTGCTAGGGATGTCGTAAAGCCCCTGGTGGCTGGCTGGCTGCCTGCTCTCCTAATCCAGGGATTGCTATAAAGTTGCACCTGCTATTCAATGTACGCGGGGAGGAAGAGGGAGAACCGTCAGAAAGGTTCAGGAGCTGTGCTCCTGCTGAATCTGAGACCTGCCTTTTACAGAGAAAGCTCCCTTCTGCAAAGCTGTCTGCTGAGTCAGATCCTTCATCTACCAAGGTTAGTATTGCCAACTCTGACTGGCAGCAGCTCTCCAGAGTCAGAGGTCCTTCACATCACCTGCTACCTGATCTTTTTTTAACTGACAATGCCAGGAATTGGAACCTGGGATCTTCTGAATTCATAGAAGACAATCTTATCACACAGCAACAATCTCTCCCCTCCCCAAATTTCCTGGTCAGCGGTGGGATGCTCAGGGGAAACCAAGAGATCCTGCTGCGTGAAACCTGGCAACGCTCAAAAGGAACCTGCTGCAGGAAGAGAATCCAAAATGGCCACCAAAGCCCTGACTCCTACCTGGATCTCTTTACACGTGAGAAGCTTTGCACGCCAGTTCATCCCTTGTTCGCGTAAAGGGAACAGCCTTGAAAGGAAGAGACATGCCTCGGTTTAATACATAATAATAATAATATTTTATTTTTATATCCCGCCCTCCCCGCCAAGCGGGCTCAGGGCGGCTAACAGACATGGGAGTCCCATGATTCATATAAAACAACATAAACAATTTTAAGTATATCAATTACAAATAAATTATTTAAAATAGATAAAATATATAAAATAGGTGCTAAAATACTGTAATCATAATGTACACAAAATGGCTAGGTGTCCGCTCGTTGGATTAATCAGGTTCTATCTCGAATGCCAGCTGGAAAAGAAATGTTTTGCAAGCCCTGCGGAATTGGTTCAAGTCCCGCAGGGCTCGCACCATCTCTGGAAGGTCGTTCCACCAGCGAGGGGCTATCACCGAGAAGGCCTGCTCCCTAGTAGCCTTCAACCTAACTTCTCTTGGCCCAGGGATTGTTAGTAAGTTCTGAAAACTAGATCTCAGTGCTCTCTGGGGCACATATGGGGAGAGGCGGTCCTTTAGGTAGGCAGGTCCTCGGCCATATAGGGCTTTAAAGGTGATAACCAGCACCTTATAGTGAACACGGTATACATAAAGCAGGGCAGGCGGAAAGTCACAGATCAAACACAGAACAACAACAAAAAATTAAATTCGAAAAACAGCAGAATGCGGGGACAGACAGAACGTCACGATTCATGACTATGAAGTGCACAACTCAACTCACTAATGGGGCTTCCCTTGACCCTGCTCCAGAAACTCCAGCGGTTGCAAAATGCAGCAGCCCGGTTGTTGGCATCGAGGTCTATGCGGGCGTGGGTGCATCCGGTGCTGCGCGAACTGCACTGGCTACCTCTTGAGTAACGGATCCAGTTCAAGGTGTTGGTCCTTACCTTTAAGGTCCTTTATGGCCAGGGGCCTGCATATCTTCAGGACTGCCTCTCGCCATATGAACACCACACCCCTCCCCTGGCTCGGAGGTCTGCTGCTCAACACCTTCTCATAGTCCCTGATCCTAAAGATGCCCAGCTGGCTTCAATGAGGGCCAGGGCCTTTTTACTCTGGGCCCCTACCTGGTGGAATGAGATCCCACTGGAGATCCGGGCCCTGCGGGACTTTATCAAAGTTTTGCAGGGCCTGTAAGAAGGAGCTCTTCCGCCAGGCTTTTAATTAATCCAGCGGGCGTCCTCTGAAAGTCATCGCTTCCCCCAGCATTTCACCATTATGGTGTTATGTCATGCTGCTAGCCGTCAGCTGCGTGCTGCTTACTGTGCTGTTCCTGTTTGTAATGTCTGTTTTTACAGTATTGTCTTATTGTTGTGAGCTGCCCTGAGCCCGCTTGCGGGATAGAAGAAGAAGAAGATATTGGATTTATATCCCACCCTCCACTCTGAAGAGTCTCAGAGCGGCTCACAATCTCCTTTCCCTTCCCCTCCCCGCCCAACAGACACCCTGTGAGGTAGATGAAGATATTGGATTTATATCCCGCCCTCCACTCCGAAGAGCCTTAGAGCGGCTCACAATCTCCTTTCCCTTCCTCCCCCACAACAGACACCCTGTGAGGTGGGCGGGGCTGGAGAGGGCTCTCCCAGCAGCTGCCCTTTCAAGGACAGAGAACGGCCTACAATCTCCTTTCCCTTCCTCCCCCACAACAGACACCGTGTGAAGTGGGTGGGGCTGAGAGGGCTCTCACAGCAGCTGCCCTTTCAAGGACAACCTCTGCCAGAGCTATGGCTGACCCAAGGCCATTCCAGCAGCTGCAAGTGGAGGAGAGGGGAATCAAACCCGGTTCTCCCAGATAAGAGTCCGCACACTTAACCACTACACCAAACTGGCTCTCCAAACTGGATAGGGTGGGGTATAAATCTAAAAATTAAATTAAACGAATGTTCAGATGAGGATATGAAGAAGCTGTTTAGAAATAAAAACTACAATTTTTTTTTTTAAAAATCTGTACTAGTTGTGTGGCCTATTGAATTTGTTCGGCTTGCGTGGAAACTTTTACTTGTGGAGAGACGTTCCAAAGATGTCTTCGTTTCTGGGTGTTGTATCCAGGTCTTCTTCGTAGGAACTCCTTTGCATATCAGGCCGCACCCCCTTGATGTAGCCAATCCTCCTGGAGCTTTCACTAGACACTGTAAGAAGAGCCCTGCAAGCTCTTGGAGGATTGGCTACATTGGGGTGTGTGGCCTAGTATGCAAAGGAGTTCCTGCTACAAAAAAAGGCCTGGTTGTATCTATTTACCTTAATGCCCCATCACATCCCAAGGGCTCAAACCGGGAAAATAAAGAAGTATTTTCTCCAATTCGTAACACCTAGGAGAACCATATATGCTGATATGAGCTCCTTAGGGTAAGGCCAGGATTGAACACAATTAAGGTCAAAAATTCAGTAGAGAAGAGCAAGCGCCTAGCCTCTAGTAGCACCTCAAAGGCCAACAAAATTTGGAGCAGGGTATGGTCTTTTGTGAGTCGCTGTGCCCTTGGAGCACTGCCTCACAAAAGCTCATACCCTGCCAGGATTTTTGAGTCTTTTAAGGTGCAGCTGGAGTCTTGCTCTTTTCTGCTGTGAGAGCCAGCTTGGTGTAGCGGTTAAGCGTGCGGACTCTTATCTGGGAGAACCGGGTTCGATTCCCCACTCCTCCACTAGCACCTGCTGGCATGGCCTTGGGTCAGCCACAGCTCTTGCAGAGCTGTCCTAGAAAGGGCAGCTGCTGTGAGAGTTCTCTCAGCCCCACCCACCTCACAGGGTGTCTGTTGTGGGGGAGGAAGGGAAAGGAGGTTGTGAGTTGCTCCCAGACTGTGAGATCTGGAGTAGAGAGCGGGATATAAATCCAATATCATCATCATCATCTTTAATTTTAACTTTTTACTCTTATTGAAGGATGGTGGGATTTCTGGTGGCAACCAGGAGTATCCTGGCTGGGCCAAGCAGGCCGGAAGCACCACCAGGGGAAGGGCCTTGGCCACCACACCCTGCCTGTTAGCCTTCCAATGGGATGCTGCATTGGGAGCCCATCCGGAACTCATTTGAATATCAGACTACACCCCCCTAACAGCACCATTATTCCACACAGGGCTTTTCTGTAGAGAAAGCCCAGCAGAAACTCATTTGCATACTAGGTCACACCCCCCTGGTATATCCCATTGTTTCACACAGGGCTTTTAAGCCCAGCAGGAACTCATTTGCATATTAGGCAACACCCCCTGACACCAAGCCAGCCGGAACTGCATCCCTGAGCCTTCCTGCTCAAAAAAAAAAAAAGAAGCCCTGGATTTGACCCAGCAGGGCTCAGCTTCCTTGCTGAAGGATGCTCTGGGTCAGACTGCGAAAGAAAGAGGGGACAAGACAGAAGGAGAGGAAAGAGCAGCACCATTTCAGACGCTGTTACAATCTGCAAGCAGAACTACTGACCACTGAATGTAGGAATGGTTTTCTTCCATGACCGCATAATCGTGCTGCCACGTCTCGAGGAGGTCTTCTATAAGGAGGCCTAGAAAAAAAAGGAAAACGGATGTGGTTGGGAAGTTGGGGAAAAGGTAGATGCGCTTTCAGATCTCTTTGGGGAAAGACAACTGGCCTCGGGCAGCAAAGAATGATTGGCTTTTATGCCCTGCTTTCCTCTACCTTTAAGCGGCCCCGTGGCGCAGAGTGGTAAAGCAGCAGTACTGTGGTCTGAACTCTCTGCTCACGACCTGAGTTCGATTCCGGCGGAAGCTGGATTCAGGTAGCCGGCCCAAGGTTGACTCAGCCTTCCATCCTTCCGAGGTCAGTAAAATGAGAACCCAGCTTGCTGAGGGGAAAGTGTAGGACTGGGAAAGGCAATGGCAAACCACCCTGTAAAAAGTCTGCCATGAAAACGTTGTGAAAGCAACGTCACCCCAGAGTCGGAAACAACTGGTGCTTGGACAGGGGACCTTTCCTTTCCTTCCTCTACCTTGGCCCCGTGGCGCAGAGTGGTAAAGCAGCAGTACTGCAGTACTGTGATGTGAACTCTCTGCTCGCGAACTGAGTTCGATCCCAGCAAAAGCTGGTTCAGGTAGCCGGCCCTAGGTTGATTCAGCCTTCCATCCTTCCGAGGTCGGTAAAATGAGTCCCCAGCTTGCTGGGGGGAAAGCGTAGATGACTGGGGAAGGCAATGGCAAACCACCCCGTAAAAAGTCTGCCGTGAAAACGTTGTGAAAGCAACATCACCCCAGATTTGGAAACGACTGGTGCTTGCACAAGGGATCTTTCCTTTCCTTCCTCTACCTTTAATTTAATTTTTCGATTTATATCCTGCCCTATCCCACAAGCGGGCTCTGGGCGGCTTACAACATTAAAAAATCTTACAAAACATCAAACTAGATAATCTCATAATTACAGAACTGACAAAAACCATGATCCACAACATTGGCAACAAGTCATAAACCACATATAGGCTGGTAATGTTCAGCATAACATAAGCATAAGGGGCTGGGGGCAGCGAGGATTTCAGGGGACACCTGCTGGATCAATTAAAAGCCTGGCGGAAAAACTCTGTCTTACAGGCTATGCGAAACTTAGATAAGTCCCACAGGGCCCGGATCTCCAGCAGGAGCTTATTCCACCAGGTAGGGGCCTGGACCGAAAAGGCCCTGGGCCTTGTTGAAGCCAGTTGGGCATCCTTTGGCCCAGGGATCACAAAAAGATCTTGTGCAGCTGCCCTAAGAGTCCGGGGGGGGGGGCTCATATGGGGAGAGGCAGTCCCGAAGATATGCAGGCCCCAGGCCGTAAAGAGAGAGCCAGTTTGGTGTAGTGGTTAAGTGTGCGGACTCTTATCTGGGAGAACCGGGTTTGATTCCCCACTCCTCCACTTGCACCTGCTGGAATGGCCTTGGGTCAGCCATAGCTCTGGCAGAGGTTGTCCTTGAAAGGGCAGCTGCTGGGAGAGCCCTCTCCAGCCCCACCCACCTCACAGGGTGTCTGTTGTGGGGGAGGAAGGGAAAGGAGATTGTGAGCCACTCTGAGACTCTTCGGAGCGGAGGGCGGGATATAAATCCAATATCTTCTTCTTCTTCTTCTTCTAAAGGCCCTTAAAGGTAAGGACTTTTTCAGACTACCTTAAGGAGTCTCAGAGCAGCTTACAATTTCCTTTCCCTTCCTCTCCCCGCAACAGGCCTTGTGAGGCAGGTGCGGCTGAAGGAGTTCAGAGAAAACTGTGACTGGGTTGAGGTCACCCAGCAGGCTTCACGTGTCTCAAAGAGGCTTACAACTGTCTTGCCTTCCCCCACAACAAGCACTTTGTGAGGGAGGCAGGGGCTGACAGAACTCAGAGAGAATGGTAACTGGCCCAAGATCACCCAGCTGGTTTCACGCGGCGGAAGAATGGAGAATCCAACCCGGTTTGCCAGATTAGAGTCCACAGCTCTTAACTGCAACACCATGCTGGCTCTCAAAGATCTAGCACGTTGTAGTGGACAGAAAAATCAGGCTCTGATCTGGGAGATCCATGTTTAAATCCACACTCTGCTATGACACTTGATGGGTGACATGAGACTGGTGACTCTTTCAGCCTGACCCACCTCACAGGGTGGTTGTGAGAGTAAAATGTTTCTTACGCTAAGCAAGTTTTGCCACCTCTGATTCACCTACTGATACTGGCCCATCTAGCTCCAGAAATCTACTAAAGTGATCATTCACTTTTAATCCACCACCGACCATACAATATTATCACTGAATGCCAGTCAGAAAAGCCAGGGAAGGAAAACAGCTCTCCAATCAAGACAAATATATATTCCTATAGATGTAATGATGACCCATGCATATTACAGTGTGGTACACATGCATGAGCCAACATTGTGTCGAGGTTGCTGCGTGCATTGGGCTTGATACACTGAGGGGATAGTAGGCTTAGAGAAATCAGTGTTGGTAATAAGACAGAAAACCCAGGTCTTGATTCAGTCCAGGAGAACACACTGTCTTGAGCTACATTATCGGTGGCAATTCAGCAGTCTCTTTTTCTAATCTCCCTTTGAAATTCCTTTGTAAGAGCACTGCTACTCATAGGTCAACAACTGAATGTCCTGGAAATTTAAAATACTACTGGTTTTTGAAAGTTGTGGTTTCTAATGTCAGACTTGTTTCCATTGACACTTTGTCACAGGGACTGGCCTGTTAGATCAATGCAGAGGGTGGACAGGCATAGCTGACTTTACTTCTCATTTCCTTATTGTCTCCTTTGCAACTACCACAGCAACTTCTCTCCACTCTGTTTTGTGGAGTATCAGGCATGCATGAAACTTTACTCTGGATCTGGGGCGGCCAAACTTGCTTAACACAAGAGCCACACGGAATAAATGCCAAATGTTTGAAAGTCGCAAGACATGAATGTCAGAGGTTTGAGAGCCAGAAGGTGGAAAGAAGTAGATGGTGGGAGGGAGAGGCGGAAAGAAAGCAACTTTAACTTTAAATGCCTTCTCCAAGCTGCCGGCTGGCTTGGAGAAGCGATTTAAAGAGACAAATGCTTTCTCAGAGCTGGCCAACAGGGTAACAGGGGCTTCAAGAGCCAGACAACATGAAATAGCTGCAGTTTTGTCACCCCGCTCTAGATAAACAACACTTTCCCCCCATCCGCTCCTCTACCTCCACATCCCGCCCCTTGCTCTAGACTGGGAAAGGAGCATTTCCATTCATTCATTTATAGCCCACTTTTCTCCCCCACCAAGATTCACAGCTGCTTTGAACATCGCTCACCCCTCTTTCTGTTTTCTCACAGCCGCCCTGTGAGGTAGGCTAGGCTGAGAGTTTGTGACAGGCCCAAGGTCACCTGGTGAGCTGCCATGGCAGAAGTGGGGATTTTGAACCTGGGTCTATCTACAACACACTGGTTCTCCAGTGTGTGCTACTGACTCTATCCCGATATGTCAGAGCTGCTGTTTTCCTCTTCCAGGGAAAACGCTGAAGGGAGGTGCATATTTTTCCTCTGCAGAGCAGGGCCTTTTTTGTAGCAGGAGCTCATTTGCATATTAGGCCACACCTCCCCGATGTAGCCAGTCCTCCAAGAGCTTACAGTAGGCCCTGTACGAAGAGCCCTGTAAGTTCTTGGAGGACTGGCTACATCAGAGGGGTGTGGCCTAATATGCAAAGGAGCTCCTGCTACAAAATGAGCCTTGCTGCAGAGTAAGTTAAATCTGGGGCCTGAGAGATTGGTTTGCTTTGGTAAAACAGCAGAGTAGCCGTTTCCCCATAATGTTGCTTGGTACGAGATGCAATTTTGTGACTTAGTATCTGGAAATCACTTAAGCACATTTCTGGGCCTGGGGGAGAAATCTAGAACGCGGGAATGAATCCTCAGAGCGACATAAAGCAGCTCTCCTGGGCTGGTTGCTGAGAGAAACGGCAAGCAAGGAGAAAGGGCTGCCTCAAATAATAAATTATCCTCCATTTGCCCACCAGAGTTCCGAGGGCCCCTCTGGGTTCGTTGATTACCCCCTAGAGGGCCATATAGGCTCTGTTTAAAAACCACTTGCTCTGTTCTCGAGGTTCCTTAAAAACAAATGTTTATTTCAACATGAGCTTTTGTGAGTCACAGCTCAGTTTCAACGATTCCCAAAAGCTCATATTGACATAAACATTATTGGTCTCTAAAGTGCCTCTGAACTTTCAGGTTTTTTTGTTACTGATGTTAAGAACATAAGAGAAGCCATGTTGGATCAGGCCAATGGCCCATCCAGTCCAACACAGTGTCACACAGTGGCCAAAAAAACCAGGCGCCATCAGGAGGTCCACCAGTGGGGCCAGGACACTAGAAGCCCTCCCACTGTTGCCCCCCCCCCCCAAGCACCAAGAATACAGAGCATCACTGCCCAGAAAGAGAGGTCCAACAATACGCTGTGGCTAATAGCCGCTGATGGACCTGTGCTCCAGATGTTTATCCAATCCCCTCTTGAAGCTGTCTATGCTTGTATCTGCCACCACCTCCCACGGCAGTGAATTCCACACGTTAATCACCCTTTGGGTGAAGAAGGACTTCCTTTTATCTGTTCTAACCTGACTGCTCAGCAATTTCATTGAATGCCCATGAGTTCTTGTGTTGTGAGAAAGGGAGAAAAGTACTTCTTTCTCTACCTTCTCTATCCCATGCATAATCTTGTAAACCTCTATCATGTCACCCCGCAGTCGACGTTTCTCCAAGCTAAAGAGCCCCAAGCGTTTTAACCTTTCTTCATAGGGAAAGTGTTCCAAACCTTCAATCATTCTAGTTGCCCTTTTTCCAATGCTATAATATCCTTTTTGAGGTGTGGTGACCAGAATTGTACACAGTATTCCAAATGAGACTGCATCATCGATTTATACAGGGGCATTATGATGCTGGCTGATTTGTTTTCAATTCCCTTCCTAATAATTCCCAGCATGGCGTTGGCCTTTTTTATTGCAATCGCACACTGTCTTGACATTTTCAGTGAGTTATCTACCACGACCCCAAGATCTCTCTCTTGGTCAGGCTCTGCCAGTTCACAACCCATCAACTTGTATTTGTAGCTGGGATTCTTGGCCCCAATGTACATTACTTTGCACTTGGCCACATTGAATCTCATCTGCCATATTGACGCCCACTCACCCAACCTCAACAGATCCCTTTGGAGTGCCTCACAATCCTCTCTGGTTCTCAGCGGCATTATGATACTGGCTAATTTGTTTTCAGTTTGTTGTTGTGAGAGACTAACATGACCACCCCTTTTCTAATAGACTTGAGAACCTAGCTACACAATGCGTTATTTCCGGGTCCACCCCAGGTCTAGCCAAGCACACACGTGCTTCAGAATTTAATTACGAATCGAAACATTCTCCCCCCACTCCCCCATGGTTCAAGGAAGCTTACGAGAACCGTTAAGTTCAAACTAAAAATAAAACAGCAACCCCCCAATCCCTCCCCCTCTCAAAAGAGTCCTGCCATTCACCCCCCCTGAGAAGCCCAGGCAGGCAGGCCTTGCAGCACATTCTGAGGATCTCCAAGGAGAGGACCCCCCCCACCTTTTCGGGTTGCCCATTCCACAGAGCTGGAGCCACAACGGAAAAGGCCCCGGCTCTGATCGATGCCAGACAGGGCACCCTTAAGTAGTGGGCAGCTGACAAGATGGCTGCCTGACCATTGTGGCTGGCACACCCAGGGAAGGTGATGGTACTCAGTTTAAACTTTGTTTCTCAGGCACATGAGGACCAATTTGAATCAGGACCACAGAATGTGGGGAGAGCAGCCATTTTCCTGACTTGGGAAACAGCTGTTTGTCCTAACGGGGACACTTACGAATACTGATGGTCTACACGAGGGGTGTCGAACTCATTTGTTATGAAGTAGAAGAAGACTGCAGATTTATACCCTGCCCTTCTCTCTGAATCAGAGCGGCTTACAATCTCCTATATCTTCTCCCCCCGCAACAGACACCCTGTGAGGTGAGTGGGGCCGAGAGGGCTCTCACAGCAGCTGAAAGTGCGGTGAGGAATCAAACCCGGTTCTCCCAGATAAAAGTCCACGCACTTAACCATTACACCAAACTGGCTCTCTGCCAATCTGAGTAGACAAGATTGATGGACTGATGGCACGATGCAGTGTTAAAGCAGTTTCAGTTGTTTCTTTGTGTAACTGAAACACGATTACCTCCTACAGCAAGGGCCAGCAGAAAACCTGATCCCTTGGGCAGCCATTTCGCCAAGAAAACAAAACAAAGCCGAGGCACTTACCACGAGGCACGAACGAGATTTCGTTTTTGTAAAAGCTCAGATTCCACATTTCGTCCTCTTTGGCTTCGGTGTCTGTTTCTTCCAAATCCTGAGGGAGACATTGAGAAGCAGCATTCAGCAATGAAACACTAATGTTAGAAACAATGGAACAACAATCAAAGAACATCAGAAGAGCCCTGTAGGATCAGACTGATAGTCCGTCAAGTTCAGCATCCTGTCTCACACAGTGGCCCCAACCAGTTCCTCTGGAGGCCAAACAACAGGGCATAGAGGCTGAGGCCTGCCCCTGATGTTGCCTCCTGCCTCTGGGATTCAGAGGTTTAGTGCCTCTGAATGTGGAGGCTCTCCTCAGCCACCATGGCTAGGAGCCATTGAAAGACTTAGTAGAAATGGCCACTGACAGATCTATCTAGTTCACCTGTCTTCAAATTGGTGTCCCAGGACTCTTACCTTATATGACCTGGGACACCCAGCCAACTAGATATGTCTGTCAGTGGCTACTAGCCATGGCTATTAGATCTTTTAATGACTCCTAGCCCTGGCGACTGAGGGGAACCTTCACATTCAGAGGCACTGATCCTCTGAATCCTAAAGCCAGGAGGTAACATCAGTGGAAAGGCCTCTATGCCCTGTATGACCCAGGATATACCAGATGGGAGTCCCACATGGGATTGATATTGGTCTGGAGCTATTTCGTTTGTTCGAAATCGGTGCAGTTGGCAAATGATACCGAATTATTCGAGAGCGAAAGGCAAGGCGAATCGATCTAAACTGGGTAAGGAGCTCTCTAAGCTGGGTAACAATCTGGGAGACAAAAGTTCAAGATGGGTAAACGTAAGGTGATGCACGCTGAAATAATCCTAACCTTAAATATACGCTGATCGAGCCTGAACGGGCCGAGCCAGAGAGATCTTAAGGTTGTAGTGGAAAGCTCAAAGAAAATGCTAACGCAGCACGCAGCCAATAAAGAGGAAAATCCCATGCTGGGGATTATTAGAAAAGGGAATGAAATAAAGTGGCCAGTGTTGTAGCGTGCGTGCATATGAGCATGTCAAGTGCTATCAACCTGCTTCTGACTTATGACCGACCTATATATTGTCCTCCAAAACATCTTATCGTTAACAGCCTTGCTGAGGTCTTGCAGACCGAGGCTGGGGCTTCCCTGACAGAGTCCATCCATCTCGTGTTGGGTCTTCCTTTTTTCCTGCTGCTTTCCACTTTGTCCTTGCATTATTGTCTTTGCCAGTGACTCGTATTGTTATGCCTATATAGAAAACGACGGCGTGGCCTCACTGTCTGACAAGTAACCTACTGAATTTGGGGACTGGATAAACATGTGGAGCAGAGGTCCATCAGTGGCTATTCAGCCACAGGGTACAGATGGAACTCTGTCTGGGACAGTGATGCTCTGTATTCTTGGTGCTTGGGGTGCAACAGCGGGAGGGCTTCTAGTGTCCTGGCCCTACTGATGGCGCATGGATTTTTTGGCCACTGTGACAAGAGTGTTGGACTGGATGGGCCATTGGCCTGATCCAACAGGGCTTCTCTTATGTTCTTATGTGACACAGAGTGTTGGACTGGAGGGGCCATTGGCCTGATCCAACAGGGCTTCTCTTATGTTCTTATGTGACACAGAGTGTTGGACTGGATAGGCCACTGGCCTGATCCAACAGGGCTTCTCTTATGTTCTTATGTGACACAGAGTGTTGGACTGGAGGGGCCACTGGCCTGATCCAACAGGGCTTCTCTTATGTTCTTATGTGACACAGAGTGTTGGACTGGAGGGGCCACTGGCCTGATCCAACAGGGCTTCTCTTATGTTCTTATGTGACACAGAGTGTTGGACTGGATAGGCCACTGGCCTGATCCAACAGGGCTTCTCTTATCTTCTTATGTGACACAGAGTGTTGGACTGGAGGGGCCACTGGCCTGATCCAACATGGCTTCTCTTATGTGACACAGAGTGTTGGACTGGATGGGCCACTGGCCTGATCCAACAGGGCTTCTCTTATGTTCTTATGTGACACAGAGTGTTGGACTGGAGGGGCCACTGGCCTGATCCAACATGGCTTCTCTTATGTTCTTATGTGACACAGAGTGTTGGACTGGAGGGGCCACTGGCCTGATCCCACAGGGCTTCTCTTATGTTCTTATGTGACACAGAGTGTTGGACTGGATGGGCCATTGGCCTGATCCAACATGGCTTCTCTTATGTTCTTATGAATATAAAGCAGAATATTTAGATTTCCAAACTACTGAAAAAAACCCCAGATGAGAACCATGTTAAACTGCAACTTGAGATTTGAGTTGTTATCCTTTATAATATACTGAGTTATTATCCTTTATAGTCTCTTGTGGCTAGGAAGAATAGCTGAGATTTTTATCCTTTATAATATACTGAGTTATTATCCTTTATAATCTTTTTGCGGCTAGGCAGAACAACTATCATATAACTGGTTTTATTGCCCAATATCTTACTTCTATTTTGGAGTATTCCTCTTCATAAGGAGATCAATACTTTAAATCCGGGGACAACAAATCTTGTGAAATTTTTATGGCAAGGTCCTCTTAAGAGCGGCTGAGTTGTATCACCATCCGTTTTCCCCATTTAAAAGATGAATGAAGGTCTAAACTATCACATGTGAAGCAACACAGATTTACTTTCAGCTATGAAAGTCCAGAAAGAATTTCTGCAACTTCCCTTCATCCTGCCCGCTGAGCTGCACCTTTCAGAATACCCTGTTCTGCCCAGCTATTAAAAAGTGACAAAATATATTGCTATTTTTGTATTTTTTGAATGTGCATGGGTGTGTGCACCTGGAAGTCATGGTGACCTCTAGTGACTGACCCCTGCTGGAGGCCTGGAGGATATTCAATGAGATAGCTCAATACAGCCTGTCCCTGCATCCCAACTGCTGGTATTTCAAGGAGGTTTCCCATCCAAGTACTTCCCAGAGTTAGCCTTGCTTAGCTTCTGAGATCTGGAGATCGGTCTTGCCTGAGCTATCCAAGTCAGGGCATGCGGAACCCGTTTCAATCCCACTCACCGATGAATGCGGGAAAGGAATCTTTCAACTAGGTCAGGGGTCCTCAAACTACGGCCCGTGGGCCAGATGCGGCCCACTGAGGACATTTATGCGGCCCGCCAGGTTATGGCAAAATCAGATCGGAAGTGACGTTCGACCTAAACTCGCGTTAGCAACGCACACTTCCGGCACTGGGCTGAGGCGGCGGAGACAGAGTGTGAGGCGATACCGAGGTGAGGTGAGTTCCCAGGCCGGGGTGTGTGGTGTGGGGAAGGGAGAGAGATGCAGAAGATGGAGAACTGACGGCCCGCGGCCTTGTACAGTAACGGCAGTCCGGCCCTCCAACAGTCTGAGGGACAGTGAACTGGCCCCCTATTTAAAAAGTTTGAGGACCCCTGAACTAGGTAATGACATCATTGTGACAAGGGCAGAAACAGGAACACGTGATTCAACACCATACTGAGGCAATCCCCAAAGATCCAAACTCTGGCGGGTGAGCCAAACCACCCATAATTCAAGAGAGGGTCACCCCTTCCCAACCATCTCTGTTCAAAATAACAAACCTCAAAGAGACACATTCAAGCCTTCTTATAGTATTCCCACTGGACACATTCTGCGGCTCAGTGGAAGAACCTCTGCTTGGCATACAGAAGGTCCCAGGTTCAATCCCCAGCATCTCCAGTTTAAAAGGACTGGGCAGGAGGTGGGGCTTTTTGTGTAGCAGGAACTCCTTTGAGTATTAGGCCACACACCCCTGATGTAGCCAGTCCCCCAAGAGCTTACAGGGCTCTTAGCGTAGGGCCTACTGTAAGCTCCAGGATGATTGGCTACATCATGGGAATGCGGCACAATATGCAAAGGAGTTCCTGCTATGAAAAAAGCCCCAGCAGTAGGTCATGGGAAACACCCCTGCAGAACATCCTGGAGAGAAAACAACAGATTTATATCCCGCCCTTCTCTCTGAACCAGAGTCTCAGGGTGCATTCACACGCTACACTAAATTATACATTTTGCAACTGGATTTTTACCGAGTGTGAATAGCAAAAATCCAGTTGCAAAATGCATTATTTAGCATAGTGTGAACGCACCCTCAGAGCAGCTTACAATCTCCTTTATCTCCTTCCCCCACAACAGACACCCTGTGAGGTGAGTGGGGCTGAGAGAGCTCTTCCAGAAGCTGCCCTTTCAAGGACAACTTCTGCCAGAGCTATGGCTGACCCAAGGCCATTCCAGCAGCTGCAAGTGGAAGAGTGGGGGATCAAACCTGGCTCTCTCAGATAAGAGTCCATGCAATTAACCATTACACTAAACTGGCTCTCTCTGCCAACCTGAGTCGACAAGCAGCTGCCAGTCTGAGTAGACAATACTGATGGCACGATGCAGTGTTAAGGCAGCTTCAGTTGTGGCTTTGTGGGCCATGCGCTTCCAAGCAAGAAATTCTGTTTGACTTTGCCAAGGTGACGCTCTCCTCTATGCGGATGGGAATTCCACCAACCTCATCCTCCACCACCGGACTCAGAAGCTGAGCAAAGGAAATGACAGAACAAAGTCGGGGAGTCCAGTGACACCTTTAAGACCAACAAAGTTTAATTCTGGGTAAAGCTCTCCTGTGCACGCACACCCAAAAGCTCATACCCAGAATTAAACTTCGTTGGTCTTAAAGGTGCCACTGGCCTCCACAACTTTTTTTCTGTTGCTTTAGACCAGGGGTCCTCAAACTTTTTAAATAGGGGGCCAGTTCACTGTCCCTCAGACTGTTGGAGGGCCGACTGCCGTTACTGTACAAGGCCGCGGGCCGTCAGTTCTCCGTCTTCTGCATCTCTCTCCCTTCCCCACACCACACACCCCGGCCTGGGAACTCACCTCACCTCGGTATCCACCCCCTCAGCCCAGTGCCGGAAGTGTGTGTTGCTAACGCAAGTTTAGGTCGAACGTCACTTCCGGTCTGATTTTGCCATAACCCGGCGGGCCGCATAAACGTCCTCAGCGGGCCGCATCTGGCCCGCGGGCCGTAGTTTGAGGACCCCTGCTTTAGACCAACTCGGCTACCCGCCTTAATCTGTGTTCATTAAACAGTGACTGACAGCTGCAAGTCCTTACCGGGTAGTGATGTCTGTACCTCTGCATGTCTTTAGCAGCCATCCAGTTGCGTCTGCTTGTGCTCTAAGGAGAAGAAGAAGATATGGGATTTATACCCTGCCCTTCACTACCTGGAAGAGCCTCAGAGCAGCTTACAATCTCCTTCCCCTCTCCACAATAGACACCCTGTGAGGTAAATGGGGCTGAGAGAGCTCTTTCCACAACAGCTTCTGACAAGTTATGGCTGACCCAAGGACACACCAGCAGCTGCTTGTGGAGGAGTGAGGAAGAAAACCCAGTTCTCCCAGTCTGTGCACTTAACCACTACACCAAACTGGCTAAGGAGAAAGAAGAAATCAAAAGTTGGGGGAGAGGGGGGAGTCTAAATCACTAGAAACTGAACTTTCCCAGAGGGAAACAAAGCTCCCTTCTTTGTTTCTGGCAAAAATCACTTGACTTAGAAGGGTATAATTCTACCCAGGGGTGCACTGTTAACTAGGGATGGGCACAAACCAGTTCACAAGCCAGAATTTGGCATGAACTCGGCCCAATTAGAAGCCCCCAAACCAATGTTCAGGGAAAGAGCCTTCCCTGAACATTTCCCAGACTTTTGCCCAGTATGGCTGCCCAGGCCATTTCCGCCTAACAGTGGATGGGCGTGCCCCCCCTGCTGTTATCTGAACCTCAAAACGAACCGGAAGTTTTAGGTTTGTGCGCATCCCTACTGTTTGCTGCCCATCTTTTGACAACTAAACTTCGCCTTCATGGAGCCGACAGAATGGACTCCTTCGACTGTGCTGGATATAATGGCTGTCTTCTGCTACCGCATGGTGCTCCTTGTGTGCCGTGGCCCCCGCCAACACCTTTCTTGATGCCCCCAAGTGTTTTCAGGAGGCAGATATGACCAGGGGGGTTTTTGTAGCAGCGACTCCTTTGTATATTAGGCCACAAACCCCTGATGTAGCCAATCCTCCAAGAGCTTACAGGGCTCTTCTTACAGGGCCAACTGTAAGCTCCAGGAGGATTGGCTACATCGGGGAGGTGTCGCCTAATATGCAAAGGAGCTCCTGCTACCAAAAAAGCCCTGTATACGACCAAGCGGGGCTTCTACCCTGCAGGGCTCCTAACTGGCCACTGGAGATCCAACTGCCTGGGCAGATTTTTCAGAAGCTGCTTTGGCAACAGCTGCCACAAAGAGTCTTCGCTGCGTGACTGAAAGTGTGTCTGCAAGACAATATTTGCCAACCATACAATCCTTTCAAAAGACATCTTGTTAAACAGGGCTTCTTCTTGAAATGCCAAAACAGATGCTATGACCTCACTCCTGGATATTTCGCGGTTGGCCCTGCCTCTTGCAGCAGCCATTTTGTCACTGGCTCTGCCTCCTCCTGCAGCAGCCATTTGTCCTTGTGGCCACCACCACCACCACCCTGTCTCAGAATTCCAAAGGTGCCTGCAGGCTCAGAAAGTTTGGGGGTTTCCTCTAACCCAGAAGGGGATTGCCACTGAAGTAAGACGGACAGAAAGGAATCATTGGATCCAAGTTGTCAGGAGCAGGTAGTTGACTCCGACCCACAGTTCATTGAATTGGACCCACAATTATCTTCTATCTGTGCTTTTTCATCCTGCCCTTCTGCCAAGGAGGTCAAGGTAGATTCAGGGACATGGTTTCCTGCTTCCATTTTACAACAGCCTTGCTAAGTTGTAGTGGAAATTAATCATGAGGAGAGAGGCTGTATGGCTCACCACCTTTCTCCAAGTGAATGACAGTCCTAGGGCAGCAGGAGGTTAAAAAACAACAACAACAAGAAGATTTATTTTAACCCTGCCCTTCTCTCTAAATCAGAATCTCAGAATGGCTTACAATCTCCTTTATCTCCTTGCCTCACAACAGACACCCTGTGAGTTAGGTGGTGCTGAGAGAGCTCTCCCAGAAGCTGCCCTTTCAAGAACTCACCTACAAGAGTTATGGCTAACCCAAGGCCATTCCAGCAGCTGCAAGTGGAGGAGTAGGGAATCAAACCCGGTTCTCCCAGATAGGAGTCTGTGCACTTCACCACTACACCAAACTGACTCTCCTGGGATGAGAGGGCTGTGTAAATAAGAAGCAGGCAACTTCGAGAGAAAGGCGGCTTCAGACAGCAGAGGGAGAACAGCTTCAAGCACAGAAGAGGCCTCAGCGAGAGAGGACAAGCTGTGTGGAAGCTGCAGAGAAGCTCTGCACTCCAGCCTGGTTTCCTGGACAGACTGCTAGCCTAGTAAAGTAGACTCTTCTTTCTCCTCATAAAGCTCACTGGGTGGGTGAGAGATATTCTCACTGTTATCATTGTTAAAGCTGCATTCCTTTATTCACAATTATTTCTTATAGAAATTACCATGGGTAATACCGAAGTATGTTAGGCTGAAAGCAAGAGGGGCTACTGGTACAAAGTCCCCCAGTGATTCCCCCGTTGCTAGTGCAGGCCGTTGCTAATGCTTTCGGGATTTGTCTGCGGATCAACAATGCCAGTCTCTCATATTACAAGCTGCCCGTCTGAGAAAAGAATGTTTGTGCATCCTGAGAAAACACCACGTCTCTTGAACTATTCCCATCTGGTTCCTGCTTTAGAGGTGCTTACCTACTGAGCTCTTTCAAAAGAAGGGATTTATCTGTTTCTAGGAAAGTCCTGACCTTATAGAGAGAAGGCTGCTTCCAAGTGACGTCCACTGACTCAGCTGAAAGCCTGGCGAAACAGCTCTGTTTTAGAGGCCCTGGGGAACAGAAGTAAATCCTGCAGGGCCCAGATCTCCAGGGGGAGCTCATTCCACCAGAAAGGGCCTTTTTGGCCCTGGCCCTTGTTGAGGCCAGAGAGAAGTCTCTGGGGCCGGGTATCACCAAAAGGTGTTGGTTGCTGATCGTAAAGACCTACAAGATTCATAAAGGGAGAGGAGGTCTCGAAGATATTCTGGCCCCTAGCCATATGGGCTTTAAAAGTAAGTACCAGCACCTTGAACTGGATCCAGTACTCAATAGGTAGTCAGTGCAGTTCGCGCAGCACAGAATGGGTCCGTGCCCATGCAGGAGACGATGTCAACACCCGCGCAGCATATACTAAGAGACATAACGCTGTATGAAAGATACTGTTCCATGTCTTAATGGTGAATTTTTAAAAACTGTTTTAATAAGACTAGGATATTTATAGGCTTAAATTTTATATCATAAAACATTCTTATGAGCTGCATCAGGGGTCTCCAACCTTTTAGAGCCTGTGGACGCCTTTGGAATTCTGACACACTGTTGTGGGAACAACTACAAAACGGATGACGCTGGCTCTTATCTTCAGCCACACTGCGAGGGTCCTTGTGTTGTGGTGCAACTGCTGCCAATGCAACTTTTTAAAAAGGCCTGCACAGCCAATCAAATATCGAAGGGCCAATCAGATGCTTTGTTGGGTAAAAGATCATCTGGCCCTGCCACCCACTTTCTAAAAGTAGTTGGTACGTGCCAAGAAAGCCGTCTGAGGAAATTTTAACCCAGGTTCTCCTATTAATACTTTTTAGTCTTCTTATCGAAAGCTTACTTTAGTGTATTAAAACCCTCAAGTAAGCTTTAAATGAAATGAATAAAGAGTACTAATGGGGAAACCTGGGCTCAAATTCTCATCCAGCCACGAACCAAAGAGCATCTAGTAACTGTGGGAAAAACTTTCTGATCCACAGCCGAGTCTCTTCACTAAGCCACTTCCCTAAGGGACGACATGACCCACAGTGAATTAGAGGTTTTGTTAAATGCTCTTCAGCTGAACCGCTGTAATTGCTCAGGTGAACCCAATTAGAAGGTCTCTCTCGTTTTCCCAAAGAGCACTTATCGAGTTTCTTCCGGGATCCTGAGTGACCTTATTGCTCTGAAAAATTAGTATGGCTAGGTCGTTTGCTTGCCGTGATACCAATTCATGTCAAGGTGAACAGACGTGGCGGGAGAGCAGACGCTTCCGATAACCTTTCAGCTTCCATAAGGCAAAAAGAACCCTTTTCTTCTCTTGAAATTCTTACCTTGTACCTTCCGAAACCCATGGCAGAGCGATTCAGCCTTCGCCGCTCCTGAAGAGAAAAATATTCATTTCAAGACAAAGTTTTTGACAGAATTCAATCCCTGAGCATTACAAACGCAGGCATCTGCACAACCTATGTATCTTTCCCCACTGCACTGCACTCTGAAAATTCTGAAAACAGAGATGCGGAACAAACGGTAGCCTTTGCCAATTTACCTCAGGCATTTCTACCCCAGCGACATGGTGGAACAGCTACTATTATCATTATTATTTAAAACATTTTCATGCCACTGTTCAGCCTGACCAGGACCCAAAAGGTAGTGAACGTTTTTAAAAGTTGTGCAATTAAAAATGAACTTTAATTTATAATATAATTCAATCAAAAACACATAAACATAGAAGGAGGACCAGGGATCTAATAACACAGCGGAGAATTGTGTAATTATTTCTACTGGGGCTTTGCAGAGTCCCCAAAACACGCCCTTGGGCAAGTCCCACACTCTCAGCCTAACCTACTTTACAGGGTTGTCGCGAAGACTAAATGAAGGAGAAGAGAAGCTACTTTGGGTCTTTTCTGGGGAGAGAAGCGAGATCAAAAATGAAGAAAAACAAATAAGCAAGTAGCTCTTGCCCAGAAATAGTGTTTTACCTCACCTGCAAAGTCAGAACCCTGCCCGGCTGTGGGAACAGAAGCATAAGACTCCCTCTTCTCCCTTTCTTCTCAAAGCAATACTCACCTGAAGGTACAAACAAAACTCACTGGCTGGCGATCGCCAACACTGGAAGGATACTCTATATCAGTGGCCCCCAACTTTTTTGGCACCAAGGACCAGTTTTGTGGAAGACAATTTTTCCACGGACTGTTGGGGGTGCCAGGGTTTTTGCTGCCCCAACCCAATCCTTGCCCCCCACGAGGGTCTTCAAATGAAGAGTAGGTGAAGGTCTCTGCCTCACCCTGTGGCCCGGTTGCTAACAGGCCACAGAACGGTACCGGTCCACGGCCCAGGGGTTGGGGACCCCTGTTCTATGTCTCTCCCCCTGGAAAAATATGGGGAGAGTTGGGGGACACTTGTGCTGGGTAGGCAATTGGCAAATTGAGTACTGAGACAAGAAACACTGTGGTTCCAATATAAATCAAATAGTGTACACCAAGTCACAAAAGGAATACATATAAAGCCTGTATAAATCACAAACACAATTCAGCAGCGATGTTATTGTTGTTCAGTCACACAGTCGAGTCCAACTCTTTGCGACCCCATGGACAAAGTCACGCCAGGCCCTCCTGTCTTCCACCATCCTCCGAAGTCTGCTCAAATTCGTGTTTGTTACATCAGTAACGCTGTCCAACCATCTCATCTTTTGCCCTCCCCTTCTTCTTTTGCCTTCTGTCTTTGCCAGCATCAGGGTCTTCTCCAGGGAGTGCTCCCTTCTCATTAGGTGGCCAAAGTATTGGAACTTCAGCTTCAGCATCTGACCTTCCAGGGAACAGTCTGGGTTGATTTCCCTTAGGACTGACTGATTGGATCTTCTTGCAGTCCAAGGGACACCACAGCTCAGAAGCATCTATTCTTCTGTGCTCGGTCTTCCTTACGGTCCAGCTCTCACAGCCATACATTACTACTGGGAATAACATCGCTTTGACTATACAGAGCGATTCCATTATTATGCTGTGAACCTGATATCCAGATGCTGAAATCGGGTTCCACTGAAGCAGCCTACTAGATGAATTTTGCAACCGATGAAGAGACACTGAAACACCTCAATCCCTGAAATGAGTGTCTTATTTTTGCTTAATTGTGAACGGAATAATAAAACTGCTTACAGTGGAAAAAACCCTGCCATTTCCATGCAAGTTCAATGCAGGCTGAACCCCTCAGATGTCCCAAATCAGAACTTTTCTTGTAGCAGGAACTCCTTTGCATTTGAAGCCACACACCCCTGTTGTAGCTAATCCTTATTATAGGGCCTACTGTAAGCTCCAGGATTGGCTACATCAAGGGCAGGGGTGGAATTCAAGAAGGAGCTCCTTTGCATATTAAGCCACACCTCCCTGATGTAGCCAATCATCCCAGAGCTTACAAAAAAGAGCCTTGTAAGCTCTTGGAGGATTGGCTACGTCAGGGGTGTGTGGCCTAATATGCAAAGGAGTTCCTGCTACAAAAAAACTGCTACCTTGAATGATCCTGCAGCCCCAAAGCAATCCTGGCTCTCAGTGTCTGGCACTGCGACCCAGAACAGACCTTCTCCAGTTGCAGCACAGTTCAGGCTGTGCCCTGCCTCTATAAAAAGAATGCTCCGATTTCAGTTTCACTTCTCAGAAGGCAGGAAAAAAATCTCAAGGAAGAAACTGAATATAACCTTCAGGTAGCTTTAGAAGAACATTCTGGATTTATACCCCACCCGTCACTCAGAGTCTCACAGCATCTTAAAACAGGGTTGCCATTAAAATTTTATTTTTCATTTCCCTGATTTTTCCTGACCAACGTTTGTCAAGTTCCCTGACCACCATTCAAATATAACCACAAGTTTAAAAAGGAATAGCCCCGTTGCATTAATGCAAGGCTTAATGAAACGTTCAACGCTACAACTACAAGAAGTCTCAACTGCAGAAACATTTGTCAAAGTAAGTGATTTAGTATCAGCTTCTTTCAACATTAACGGCAGCAACATCTGTTTTGCAACTGCACCAAAAATCAGACCAAGATACAAACTTCAATTCAAGTAAACTCTGAATGCTAACAAGTAGGAACTTTCCAAAAGTAACAAGCACATTAGGCTGGTTGCTGAGGTGGAGTTGAGAAAAAGGTGGTGCTGGGAAAGGGCATCATTAAGTTTTACTTGTGTTCTGCCACTTCTCTATTCCGGTTGCTGCAAGAACAGATCATGCTCTTGCGGCAGCAGGTCAAAAATCCATGGCTTGAATATATTTTAGTCACAATTTCCCTGACTTCAGACCAATTTCCCTGACCAATTTCCATTTCCCTAACTTTCCTGAAAGCGGCAACCCTGTAACATCTCCTTCCTCTCATCTCCCCATAACAGACACCCTGTGAGGTAGGTGGGGCTGAAAGCGCTCTGAGAGAACTGCTCGAGAGAACTTGATTAGCCGAAGGTCACCCAGCAGCTGCACGTGGAGAAGTGGGGAATCAAACCCAGGTCTCCAAGGATTCTTATCTGACACTACTCCATGCCAGCTCTCATGAACCTGCTGTGGGGTATTTTAAAATGGTTGTCTTTTAGCGTCCCTCTTTCTCATGGCGACTCAAAGCAGATGACATCATGTGCGTCACAACAACCAAAAGGAGGGGGAGACAGGCAGTAATGTCTGTAGATTGAGGATGGAATTGATGCTAGGTACTCTAGCCCTGCACATTGCTGGTCCCCCTAAATCTTCCACCACAGGGGACCAAGTCCCATGAATAAAGATTGAAATAGCTGGGCATGTTTAGCCTGGAGAGACGGCGGCTGAGAGGTGATATGATCACCATCTTCAAGTTCTTGAAGGGCTGTCATCTAGAGGGTGGTGTGGAATGGTTTTCTGTGGCCCCAGAAGGTGGAACCAGAACCAATAGGTTGAAATTAAATCAAAAGCGTTTCCGGTTCAACATTAGGAACAACTTCCAGACTGTTAGAGCGATTCCTCAGTGGAACAGGCTTCCTTGGGAGGCGGTGGGCTCTCCTTCCTTGGAGGTTTTTAAACAGAGGCTGGATGGCCATCTGACAGTGATGAAGATCCTGTGAATTTAGGGGGAGGCATTTGTGAGTTTCCTCAGCGGAACAGGCTTCCTCCTTGGGAGGTGGTGGGCTCTCCTTCCTTGGAGGTTTTTAAACAGAGGCTAGATGGCCATCTGACAGTGATGAAGATCCTGTGAATTTAGGGGGAGGCATTTGTGAGTTTCCTCAGCGGAACAGGCTTCCTCCTTGGGAGGTGGTGGGCTCTCCTTCCTTGGAGGTTTTTAAACAGAGGCTGGATGGCCATCTGACAGCAATGAAGATCCTGGGAATTTAGGGGGAGGGATTTGTGAGTTTCCTCAGTGGAACAGGCTTCCTCCTTGGGAGGTGGTGGGCTCTCCTTCTTTGAAAGTTTTCAAACAGAGGCTAGATGGCTACCTGACAGCAATGAGGATCCTGTGAATTTAGGGGGAGGGATTTGTGAGTTTCCTCAGTGGAACAGGCTTCCTCCTTGGGAGGCGGTGGGCTTTCCTTCCTTGGAGGTTTTTAAACAGAGGCTAGATGCCCATCTGACAGCAATGAGGATCCTGTGAATTTAGGGGGAGGGATTTGTGAGTTTCCTCAGTGGAACAGGCTTCCTCAGGAGATGGTGGGCTCTCCTTCCTTGGAGGTTTTTAAACAGAGGCTGGATGGCCATCTGACAGCAATGAAGATCCTGTGAATTTAGGGAGAGGTGTTTGTGAGTTTCCTGCATTGTGCAGGGGGTTGGACTAGATGACCCTGGAGGTCCCTTCCAACTGTATGAGTGTATGATTCTATGACCTTGGGTCAGTCACGCCCCCTCAGTGTGAACTATCTCACCAGGCTGCTGTTAGGATAATAAGGAGGGGTGAGAACAAGTTTTCCTTGGGCCCATATGGGGAAGAAAAAGTGGTCTGTGTATGAATAAAATTAATAATAGCAGAACTGTAGAAATGCTGCCAGAAACAATGAATTAGTGTTCCAAACAGAAACTTGAGCTTTGGATACCCATTTTACAGCCTCATGAACTGTAGAAGACCAGGGGTGTCGAACTCATTCGTTACAAGGGCCAGATCTGACATAAATGGGACTTTGTGGGCCGGGCCATGTGTGTCAAAAATGTAATGCCAGATAGTCGAGATATAAACTCTATAAAGGACACAAACACAAGTAAAGATTTTTTTAAAAAAAACTTAAAACATGCTCAAAACATTAGCACTCTTGCAATACTTTGCTTATGTAACAGTCTCTGATAATTGACAACTCTTACTCTGAAGAGCCTAGGCCAACAGAAAGAAGAGAGGCTTGGCTCAGTAGCTCTGCTGTGCGACTGAGAGCCTGACAAAGCAAGCTATCCCATCCCAAGGGAGGAGCCTCCGCCAATGGAGAAAACAGAGGCTTTGCTCTGTAGCTCTTGAGCAAGCCTTGCAAAGCAAGCTGTGATGCAGAAGGAAGCAAGAGAAAGGGAGAAGGAAGCAGATGACAGCCAGTTGCTTGTGGGCCTGATAGTACCCCTCCAGGGGTCGGATTTGGCCCTCAGGCTGTATGTTTGACACCCCTGGGCAAGACCGTCTGGGAAGCTGGATTTATCTTTTTGTTTTAACACCCAGGTTAAAAAAACACTGTGTAAGATTCAATCCTAAAAAGAGAAGTTCTTTACAAACTCCCATTACAAAAGAGGGACAAAAAGTGTGTGTGTGTGGGGGGGGGGGGGAGAGATGCTCCTAAAACTAACTTCTTTACTGGGTGCTGTGGCTCAGCGGAAAGAGCCTCTGGTTGGCATGCTGAGAATCCGTGGTTCAAGCCCTGGCATCTCCAGTTAAAATGACCAGGTAGGATGAAGTGGAAGATCTCTACCCGAGACAGTAAGAGGGAAAGGGAGAAATGTGAATCAGTGACCCACAACGTAGCTGGGTCTGTGAAGGTCAAATTAAAAAAAAAAAATGTGGGGGAGCATTTGAGCCAAAACTGTTATCTGTGTTTTCAGCTGAAGTCTCCAAAAGTCTGCATTTCTCATAGGGCAAACTAACCTAACCTTTAACACAGATCCTGTTTTCTTAAACTACAGGAGTCAGCAGTTTATGCTGCATTTGTAGTCCCATAGCTAAGGTGGTAGTATTCTTAATAGTACATTAAGAAAGAAGTGGAACAGCCTTCCTCCTTGGGAGGTGGTGGGCTCTCTTTCCTTGGAGGTTTTTAAACAGAGGCTAGATGGCCATCTGACAGCAATGAGGATCCTGTGAATTTAGGGGGAGGCATTTGTGAGTTTCCTCAGCGGAACAGGCTTCCTCCTTGGGAGGTGGTGGGCTCTCCTTCCTTGAAGGTTTTTAAACAGAGGCTAGATGGCTATCTGACAGCAATGTGGATCCTGTGAATTTAGGGGGAGGAATTTGTGAGTTTCCTCAGTGGAACAGGCTTCCTCCTTGGGAGGTGGTGGGCTCTCCTTCCTTGGAGGTTTTTAAACAGAGGCTAGATGGCCATCTGACAGCAATGAGGATCCTGTGAATTTAGGGGGAGGTGTTTGTGGGTTTCCTGCATTGTGCAGGGGGTTGGACTAGATGACCCTGGAGGTCCCTTCCAACTCTATGATTCTAAGTATGCATTGATTTCCTACTGGTTTAGAGTTCTGGACTTAAAGCTTCTTTAGAAAACCACTATCCTCTCCTCCACTCTCCTAATATTGGATTAAATTAAAAAATATATATATCATTTGCCTTAGAATCACAGAAGCTTTCCACAGTATCCCTAAGCCCTCCACATTTCCCAGTTAAGGGGAAAATGCTGTTCAGACAAATTACAAAGATGATCCGACTCCAAAAGTAACAAGAGAAAGAAATTTTTACTACCAAAAAATGGAAGCACATTTTACATCGACGTATTTATGTAGGTACAGATAACTTATTGTGAGCAGACTATTTTCAAAAATTTCAAAATGTAACTTCAAAAACCTTGCTACAGCTCCAAGCCTATGTGTGAGAGAGAAGAGAGATCCTATATAAAATGAAAAAACACAAGGGCCAAAGAGACTCAACATCTAACCCCTGGGCTATGGACCAGTACCGGTCTGTGGCCGAGCCATGAGTTGTATCATTATTTCATTATATATTACAATTCAGCAGTAGTATTAGTAATAATATCCTGCCCTCCACGCCAAATCTCAGAGTCAGAGCGGCTCACAACCTCCTTTACCTTCCTCCCCCACAACAGACACCCTGCGAGGTGGGTGGGGCAGAGAGAGCACTTGCAACAGCTGCCCTTTCAAGGACAACTCTGTGAGAGCTATGGCTGACCCAAGGCCATTCCAGCAGCGGCAAGCGGAGGAGTGGGGAACCAAACCTGGTTCTCCCAGATAAGAGTCCACACACTTAACCACCACACCAAACTAACAGAAATAAAGTGCACAATTGTATCATCCTGAAATCATCGCACCCCCCTACCCCCCCCCAAGTCCGTGGAAAAATTGTCTTCCACAAAACCGGTCCCTGGTGCCAAAAAGGTTGGGGACCACTGATCTAACCAGTGAGAGGGTGGGACTAACTACCAAGTGTATCCAAGTGAGAGAATTGGGGCTCTTTAGCTTGGAGAAACGTAGACTGCGGGGTGACATGATAGAGGTTTACAAGATTATGCATGGGATGGAGAAGGTAGAGAAAGAAGTACTTTTCTCCCTTTCTCACAATACAAGAACTCGTGGGCATTCGATGAAATTGCTGACCAGTCGGGTTAGAACGGATAAAAGGAGGTACTTCACCCAAAGGGTGATTAACATGTGGAATTCACTGCCACAGGAGGTGGCGGCGGCTACAAACATAGCCAGCTTCAAGAGGGGGTTAGATAAAAATATGGAGCAGAGGTCCATCAGTGGCTATTAGCCACAGTGTGCGCGCGCGCGCGCGTGTGTGTGTGTATATATATATATATATATATATATCAATAAATTTTTGGACACTGTGTGATACAGGGTGTTTTCGCACTCACCTTCAGCCGGCGCCGCGACCCTCTTGACGACGGAGGATCTGTGCTGATTTCCCACACGAAGCGCTGGAGCAACCAGAAGAGCCGCCAATTTCCGGCGCGAAGCCCGCTCAAACGTAAATCGCCAAGAAGCAGGAAAACGCTTGAGCGGGCTTCGCGCCGGAAATTGGCGGCTCTTCTGGTTGCTCCAGCGCTTCGTGTGGGAAATCAGCACAGATCCTCCGTCGTCAAGAGGGTCGCGGCGCCGGCTGAAGGTGAGTGCGAAAACACCCACAGAGTGTTGGACTGGATGGGCCATTGGCTTCTCTTGGCTTCTCTTATGTTCTTATGACTCTCTCCCTCCCAGATCCTTTTGCATGCAGAGTTAACAATATCCAACAACCACAACAACAGCCATGTAGGATAGGCAAGGGTGAGAGTTTGCAAGAGGCCCAAGGTCACCCAGCTTCCAGGGCAGAAGCAGGGATTCAAATGCAGGTTTCCCAGGGTCCTAACTTTACCCCTTGCACCACAACAGCTGTCTGCTGTTCTGAAAGATACTACATCATCACCACTACACCAGTGTTTCCAGAAAAGTACGCATAATTTTAAAAAACAGGGTAAATAAGATCCCATAGCCAGAAAAATAAGACCTCTCACACAGAAACCAGAGCAAATTAGTATGCTCAAGATTCGGTTCTTCCCATACTAAGCCTGTAGAAAAGCGATCACGTAACTGGACCTTTTGCCACCAATGACTCTGCACTGTACACATGGAAACAGAAGTCAGGCTGGTTGACCTGGAATTTAGGACTGAATTAAAACACTCCGTGAAATCACACAAATCCATTCCTGCCCTGTACTAGTTCAAATCGCAGGTGGGCAGAGGGCATTTTAAGTCCGCTCAAGTCATATACAGAACTACTAGTTTTGTTTCCACAAGAGAGCTAGCACAACTTTTAAACCCGGAGCATTAAATTTCTACACAAAAGTACTCAAAACAAAATAAGGGTGAAGACTTAAAAGCACAATTCACCCTCTCAGCTTGAAATGCTGATTACAACAACAAAGGCTGACCTTGGGAAACCCAGCTTCAAACATCCACTTTGCCGCTGCCTCTCTAGGAGGCCTCAGTCGCTGCCTCCCCTCTAACTGCCCCAAGAGCAAAATGAGAGCCACCACCATCTGAGGCCATGCAGAACAGGGGCAGCCAAACTGTGACTCGGGAGCCACATGTGGCTCTTTCACACATGTTGTGTGGCTCTCAAAGCCCCCACCACCCCATCAGCCAACTTGGAGAAGGCATTTCTCTATTTAAAACATTCATTTAAGCCAAGCCAGCTGGCAGCTTGGACAATGTGTTTAAAATTAAAGTTGCTTTCTTTCCACTTCTCTCTCCCCCAACTATTTGCCTTCCTTCCTTGCAGCTCTAAAACACCTGATATTTATGTCCAGCGCGAGTCCTGACAAGAACACCATGGCAGCACATATTCTACCTGTGCTGTGCCAGCTACACTGATTTCTGGTTGAGTACCGGGTTAGATCCAAGATTTTGGTTATAACCTTTAAGGCCCTGAGCAGTCTGGGACCGATGTATCTATGGGACCACCTCCTCTACTATATCCCAGGAAGGGTGTTGCGCTCCAGTATTCGAAATCTGCTGATGATCCCTGGCCCAAAAGAGGTCCGGCTGTCCTCAGCAAGGGCCAGGGCTTTTTCAGACCTGGTCCCAACTTGGTGGAACTGTCAAGTCTGTCTGTAAACTCTGGCTCAGTCAGAGAGCATTCTGGGTAGAACCAAAGTATAACCAAATGCTGCTAGTTCAAACCTTCCCTACCCCCCTCCTTTCCTGTAGTGGATAGCTTTGCTTTGAAATGGAAAGATGTGAAAGTCTTATCTGTACCTTCTCAGGCCTGGCTCTCAGGAGGGAGTCAAGAGCCCAAAACGATCAAGGCCATGCAGGCCTGAGAACGAATTGGTAACATCAATGTGTGAATGTTCCCTGCATAATCCCCCCGCCCTTAGGAATTCCTCAGAAGTAACCCTTATATGCAATGTATCATGATATGCTCTTTAGTCTCTCAATGCTGGCTTAGCCTCAAGTATCAGTATCAATAAAGTAGTTTCTTTGTATCAACAACGACTCGTTATTGAATCTGCCGACTTGACAGGAACGCTCTGCCAGAAGATATCAGGGCCTTTTGGGATCTTTTAGTTTTGCAGGGCCTTTGCTTAACGACAATGACGGGTGCCGTGCTGGCACCTTTTCCTCTCCACCCCCTCTTTGGGGAATCCCCCCCACCCCTGGCGTGATGCAGTGACTGAATAAGAGCACTTTAAAGACACGAGCAGGGATTGTAATTTTTTTAATGTAACTGATTTGGGAGGGACGGTGGCTCGGTGGTAGAGCATCTGCTTGGGAAGCAGAAGGTCCCAGGTTCAATCCCCGGCACCTCCAAAAAAGAGTCCAGGCAAATAGGTGCGAAAAACCTCAGCTTGAGACCCCGGAGAGCCGCTGCCAGTCTGAGAAGACAATACTGACTTTGATGGACCGAGGGTCTGATTTAGTAGAAGGCAGCTTCATATGTTCATATGATTTTATATGTATTTTTATTGTTGTGCATTGCTCTGAGCCAGGCGCTAGCCAGGATAGGGCGATTAAATGTAAATAATAATACTATTAATAATAATAAGATGCCTTGCGGCTCTCAAAAAGCTGACGTTTATTCTATGTGGCTCTTACATTAAGCAAGTTTGGCCACCCGCGCAGTAGAAAGATGTTCAAACAGGTTCATATGCTGCTGCACAGACCAGTTCACAATCGATTGGTCCTCACTCACTTGTTTTAACTCAGTCTCTCTTTCTAACATCTTCTCTTTGGGCGGTTTGCAGCTCTGTATATAGATGCATCTGCCTAGCAGTTAAACGTTTCATGCATCTGATGAAGTGAGTGCTGAATCAACGGTGTTATCTTTCAATGGGCCGCTGGTCTCCCTCCCCAGTGGACTCCTGTTCTAGCCTTCCTCTCCAATCACCATGAAATTTTAGTATTATTTTCTTAGGCCACTGAAATACACCCTGGTCAGTTAAGAAGAAGATGATATTGGATTTATATCCTGCCCTCCACTCTGAAGAGTCTCAGAGCGGCTTACAATCTCCTTTACCTTCCTCCCCCACAACAGACACCCTGTGAGGTGGGTGGGGCTGGAGAGGGCTCTCCCAGCAGCTGCCCTTTCAAGGACAACCTCTGCCAGAGCTATGGCTGACCCAAGCAGCTGCAAGTGGAGGAGTGGGGAATCAAACCCGGTTCTCCCAGATAAGAGTCCGCACACTTCACCACTACACCAAACTAACACACGGCAGAGGTCAGCGAGGGAGTGGGGGGGGGGGGGGGGGAGAGAAGTAGCTGTGAACTCCTTGCATTGCACACAGGAGGTTGGTCTAAATCAGGGGTCCCCAACCCCTGGGCTGTGAACCAGTACCGATCCGTGGCCTGTTAGCAACCAGGCTGTGAGTTGAATAATTATTTCATTATATATTACAATGTAATTTTAATAATATCAATAATAATAATAGTATCCTGTCCTCCACAACTCAATGTCTCAGAGTGGCTCACAATCTCCTTTACCTTCCTTCCCCACAACAGACATCCTGTGAGGTAGATGGGGTTGAGAGAGCTCGCGCAGAAGCTGCCCTTTCAAGGACAACTCTGCAAGAGCTATGGCTGACCCAAGGCCATTCCAGCAGCTGCAAGTGGAGGAGAGGGGAATCAAACCTGGTTCTTCCAGATAAGAGTCTGCGCACTTAACCACTACACCAAACTAAATAAAAATAAAGTGCACAATTGTATCATCCCAAAACCATCATGCCCGCCCCCAGTCCGTGGAAAAATTGTCTTCCACAAAACCAGTCCCTGGTGCCAAAAAGGTTGGGGACTGCTGGTCTAAATGACCTTTGTGTCCCCTTCCAGTTTATATTCCTCTCCAGCTACCTCATTTCCCAGTAACTCACAGACTCGACAAAACTTTGACATGACATGTATCTTTTTCAAATATTATTATTAGTGTTAATGATGGACAACTGCTATCTAAGAAGCTTCTATAGCAGGGGTGGCTAAACTTGCTTAAGGTAAGAGCCACATAGAATAAATTTCAGGTGTCTGAGAGCCGCAAGGAAGGAAGGAACGTAAGAGAAGCCATATTGGATCAGGTCAATGGCCCATCCAGTCCAACACTCTGTGTCACGTAGTGGTAAAAAAATCCAGGTGCCAACAGGAGGTCCATCAGTGGGGCCAGGACACTAGAAGCCCTCCCCCTGTTGTTGTCCCCCCGCCATGCACCAAGAATACAGAGCATCACTGCCTCAAAAGGAAGGAAGGAAGGAAAATAGATGAGGGAGAGAGAGAGAGGTGGAACAACTTTAACTTTAAATGCATTCTCCAAGCCACAAGCTGGCTTGGAGAAGAGATTTAAAGAGAGTAATGCCTTCTGCAAGCTGGCCAACAGGGCTGTGGGGGCTTCAAGAACTACACCGATATGTGGGAAAGAGCCAGTTTGTCTACCCCTGTTCTACAGTATTTTTTCACCCGTGGTGGTGGTGGTAAGGTCCACCACTTGACTATATTAGCCGTTTTGCAGGATGCGTTTCTCTTTAAGGGGTTTTTAAAATAAATCTAGGGAGAATCGAGGGTTATATTCCTTTCTACAACCCAATGTCCTGGTCACAGCCAGTGATGATTCTTTAGCCCGACTGTAAGGGGAAGGGGGTGTCTATTCTATTGGTTGAAAAACAGAAGGAATGGACCTTCTGGTGAAGCTCTCTCTCCGGGCAGCATCCAGCCAATGCTCCCCTCTCCCTAGGATTGCCAAATCCAATTGAAGAACTATCTGGGGACTTTGGGGGTCGAGCCAGGAGCGAGGTTGTGGCAAGCATAACTGAACTCCAAAGGGAGCACCGGCTATCACATTTAAAGGGACCACACACCTTTTAAATGCCTTCCCTCCACTGGAAATAATGAAGGATAGAGGCACCTTCTTTGGGGGGCTCATAGAATTGGACCCCCTGGTCCAATCTTTTTGAAACTTGGAGGGTATTTTGGGGAGAGGCACTGGAAGCTATGCTGAAAAACTGGTGACTCTACCACAAAAAAACAGCTCCCCCCAGATCAATTCACTATTATACCCTATTGGAATCGGTCTCCACAGGGAATAATGGAGTGCCCAACAGACATTTCCCTTCCCTCCCCGCTTTCTGATGACCCTGAAGCGGGGGGAAGGCCTCCAAACCTGGGGATCCCCTTCCCATACCTGGGGATTGGCAACCATTCTCCAAGGAGAGCCCTCTCACCTGGCCGCCGAAGGCCTGCTTGGCGGAGGGTGACCGCCCCCTCCGAGGCGGCCGGAGCTTGTCGGGCTTTTCAGGCTCTTGCGCGTCCGCCTCCGAGCTCTTCTTCCTCGCCTGCTTCTTCTCCCCCTCCTCCAGATGCCCTTCATCCCTTCCTCCGCCTTCTTCCTCCTCCTCCTCCCCTTCGTCTTCCCAGGTGGAGTCGTACTCCCAGAGGCCTTCCTCCTCTTCCTCGCTGCCCGGATCTTCCTCGGCCCCCGCCTTGAACCACGCCGCCATCATCATCCCGGGAAAGGAAAGCGAAAGGAAAGCGGACCCGGCAGCACCAGCCGCCCGCCCGCCCACCTACCTCGGCGAGGAGGAGGCGGCGGAGGAGAAGGAGGTACAAAGCGAAAGACACGTGCAGAGGCGGGGTGAAGAAGGGGAGGCGCGCGGCCCCGCCCCCTGACTGCAGCCATGGCCGCGCCGCCCCCTCATTGGCCGGGGCCTCTCGTTCCGAACGTTGGCGGATGTCTCGGTGTTCCATTTTCGAACGCGGCGAAAGGGGAGTGGGCGTCTGTGATTGGCTGTGCCTAGGCGGTGGCGGTTGCTCCATTCAGGCTTTAAAGCCGTGCGCTGGCCTAGGGCCGGGTTAGATGACTTCATTATTTATTAGTTTTGTCGCCCGCTTTCCTCGGAGACTAGGCTCAGAACCGGGAATGTCCTAATCTGGCTTTTCCGTTGATTTTTGTCCAATTCATTCATAACGCGTCTTTCTCCACAATATATTATTATCATTTATTTGTATTTATGTCATTGGTAGAATCATAGAGTTGGAAGGGACCTCCAGGGTCAACTAATCCAACACCCTGCACAATGCAAGAAACTCACAAACACCTCCCCCTAAATTCACAGGACCTTCATTGCTATAGTACTCCATCTTTCTCCCCAGTGGGGCCCAAGACACCTTACATCATTCTCTCCATTTTTATCTTCACAACAACCTTGTAAGGCAGGTTAGGTTGAAAGAGTGGGACATGCTCAAAGTCATCCTGCAGGTCAGTGTTGGAAAAGTGGGAGATCTCCAGGCCCCGCCTGGATGCTGGCAGCCCTAGTAAGGACTAAGTTTTATTGCTTCGAGAAACTAGCCTGAGACACACCATGTATGAATATGAACGTGGTGGGATGGGGGTTTGAGTAGGAACGCAGTTCCGGCTGGCTTGATATCTGGGGTGTGTGGCCTAATATGCAAATAAGTTCCTGCTAGGCTTTTTCAACTAAAAAGCCCTGTGTGAAACAATGGTGACATCGGGGTGTGTGGCCTAATGTGCAAATGAGTTCCTGCTGGGCTTTTTCTACAAAAAAGACCCTGAAACTATCTGTTCTCTAGGTTCAGAAATACCTGGAGATTTGAGGGTGAGGTTTAGGGAAGGGCAGGGATCTTGGCAGAATATAGTACCATGCAGTCCACTTTCCAAATATCCAGCCGGTACCTTCCCGCCCTGAATTTAAACCCATTCTTGTGAGTCCTCTCCTCTGCTGCCAGCAGGAACCTGGCACAAAACACATGAGAAAAGGCAGCTAGCGTGGGCAAAAAGTGCCCCTGCTGGTGGAAACGACCCACAAGATCCAGTCCACACGCCAGGCCTACTCAACTTTCTTGAGCTTGTGGGTTCCTTTGCAATTCTGGCCCAGGGTGGCAGGCGCTGGCACAAAATGGCTGGCACAGGAGGCAGAACCATACATACAGAAGAAGAGAAAGATATTGGACTTATATCCCGCCCTATACTCTGAATCTCAGAGTGGTCACAATCTCCTTTTACCTTCCACCCCCTCCCCCAACAGACACTCTGTGAGGTAGGTGGGGCTGAGAGAGCTCTCCCAGAAGCTGCCCTTTAACGGACACCTCTGTGAGAGCTATGGCTGACCCAAGGCCATTCCAGCAGCTGCAAGTGGAGGAGTGGGGAATCAAACCCGGTTCTCCCAGGTAGGAATCTGCACACTTAACCACAACACCAAACTGGCTCTGAAGGACTTGCCGGGCCTGCCTCCACCCACTTTCAAAAACACTTAGTGAGCACCAAGAAAACTGTTAGCGGGACCACTGCACCCACGAGCACCGCGTTGGAGAAGAGTAAACAGGAAGGAAAAACCCACAGTATGACTTTCTATCTATCTGACTCTCTTGTAACCTGCCTCTGGAGGCTGAGGCTAAGAGACAGTGGCTGGGCCTTCTCTTCCAACACACGGCATCCTTTTTCTATGAAGGAGACCAAGAATATTAAGCGAAAGTTGTGCTCAGATGTTCCCCCTGCCCAGCACCTTATGCAGGAACATCTGTGGAAGACGTCATCAGTACTGTTGGAAATGTAGCAATATCAGTGGGTCAGACAGAGGCAGTGTTGTCTAGCTGTGTTGTTGTTGTTCAGTCGCACAGTCGACTCCCACTCTTTGCGGTCCCATGGACCAAGTCATGCCAGGCCCTCCTGTCTTCCACCATCCTCCGAAGTCCGTTCCATAGATCCAAGTGGGCAGCCGTGTTGGTCTGAAGCAGTAAAACAAGGTAGGAGTCAAGTGGTACCTTTAAGACCAACCAAGTTTTATTCAGAATGCAAGGTTTCGTATGCAGGTAGGGTTGCCAAGTCCAATTCAAGAAATATCTGGGGACTTTGGGGATGGAGCCAGGAGACTTTAGGGGGTGGAGCCAGGAGACATTAGGGGTGGAGCCAAGATCAAGGCTGTGACAAGCACAATTGAACTCCAAAGGGAGTTCTGGCCATCACATTTAAACGGACAGCACACCTTTTCAATTCCTTCCTTCCATAGGAAATAATGAAGAATAGGGACACCTTTTGGGGCTCATAGAATTGGGCCCCCTGGTCCAAGCATTTTGAAACTTGGGGGGTATTTTGGGGAGAGGCACTAGATGCTATACTGAAAATTTGGTGCCTCTACCCCAAAAAACAGCTCCCCCAGAGCCCCAGATACCCACAGATCAATTCTCCATGATTTTCTATGGGAATAAATCTCCATAGGGAATAATAGAGTTCCCAGCAGACATTTCCCTCCCCTCACCCCGCTTTCTGAGGACCCTGAAGTGGGGGGAGGGCCTCCAAACCGGGGGATCCCCTGCCCCCACCTGGGGATTGGCAACCGTATATGCAGGCATACTTCTTCAGACAAGGGGATGGGGTACAGTGGGCTGAAATAGATGTAGTTGGTGGGTTAAGAGTGTAAACTGAGACAAAGTTAGGATCAAATGGCAAAATAGTGTAATAAATTGAAGGACCATTTGGTCAAATTCATGTTAGTTACATCAGTAACGTTGCCCAGCCATCTCCTCTTTTGCCGTCCCCTTCTTTTGCCTTCTGTCTTTCCCAGCATCAGGGTCTTCTCCAGTGAGTGCTGCCTTCTCATTTGGTGGCCAAAGTATTGGAGCTTCAGCTACACACCAAGCGTCTAGCTATACGATATTGCATTTGGGGTACTGGGAAGCCAAATCCTTATTTATCTGTCCAGACCTGGCTTTTGTCTCCAGTTACGTGGGAACCCGAAGGGCCTTACATCATACTCTCCCATTGTATCTGCACAACAACCCTGTGAAGTAGGTTAGACTGTGTGTGGTGTGTGAGAGAGAGAGACTGGTTCTAGGTCACCCAGCAAGCGTCTCTAGCAGAGATTTGAACCTGCCTCTCCCAGATCCTAGTCCAACTGAGAGCCAGCTTCGTGTAGTGGTTAAAAGCAGAGGACTCTAATCTGGAGAACTGGGTTTGATTCCCTTCACACGCAGCCAGCTGGTGGAGCTTGGGTCAGTCACAGTTCTCAGAGCTCTCTCACCTCCACCTACCTCGCAGGGTGCTGGTTGTAGGGAGAGAAAGGGAAGGAGACTGTAAGTTGCTCTGAGACTCTGAAGAGTAAGGTATAAATCCAGTCTCCTCCTCCTTACTGTTTGAAACACATTTTTTAAAAAAAGTAGGGGGTTTTTTGGGTGTGGACAGGCCTTGAATTCAGCAGGAGCTCACAGGAGCACAGCTCCTGAACCTTTCTGACAACCCCCTCTTTTCCTACCTACCTTGTCCATTGAATAGTAGGTGCAGCTGCATAACAATCCCTGGGTGAGCTCCACCACCTGTTTTTCTACAAAAAACGACCCCTGGGTGTGGGTGGGTGTAAATGTGCACCTGGAAGTCTGATAAAAGGAAGTACTTTTTCATCCAAAGGGTGATTAAAACGTGGAATTCACTGCCACAGGAGGTGGTGGTGGCTACAAGCATAGACAGCTTCAAGAGGGGATTGGATAAGCATATGGAGTAGAGGTCCATCAGTGGCTATTAGCCACAGTCTATTGTTGGAACTCTCTCTCTGGGGCAAGTGATGCTCTGTATTCTTGTGCTTGGGAAGGGGCACAGTGGAAGGGGCTTCTAGCCCCACTGGTGGACCTCTTGATGGCGCTTGGGTTTTTTGGCCACTGTGTGACACAGTGTTGGCCTGGATGGGCCATTGGCCTGATCCAACATGGCTTCTCTTATGTTTTTATGTGACTCAGAGTGTTGGACTGGAAGGGCCATTGGCCTGATCCAACATGGCTTCTCTTATGTTCTTATGTGACACACAGTGTTGGACTGGATGGGCCATTGGCCTGATCCAACATGGCTTCTCTTATGTGACACAGAATGTTGGACTGGATGGGCCATTGGCCTGATCCAACATGGCTTCTCTTATGTTCTTATGTGACACAGAGTGCTGGACTGGATGGGCCATTGGCCTGATCCAACATGGCTTCTCTTATGTTCTTATGTGACACAGAGTGTTGGACTGGATGGGCCATTGGCCTGATCCAACCTGGCTTCTCTTATGTTCTTATGTTAAGTCATGTCGACCTCTGGTGGCTGACCCCTACTGGGGGCCTAGAGGATATTCAGGGAATTGGCTGAATAAGGCCTGCCCCTGCCTCCCGACTGCTGGTATTCCAAGGTCTCCCATCCAAATACTTGCCGGAGTTGGCCCTACTTAGCTTATGAGATCTGATGAGATCAAGCTTGCCTGGGCTATCCAGGTTAGGGCGAAACACAAACATTCAGTATTCTCTGATGTTGCCATAGAAAATGAGTGCTTGAGATTGTCACTTCCAAAACTTCTGGAGCGAAGAGGAGGAGGTTTTAAAAAATTAATCTTCAAAAATTTACTTTACAACTTGCAAGGTACACGTAGACAATACAAATAAATCTCCAGACATCTTACGGGAGCAGCCGAAACTGCGGCGTTCTTCCGCCTCATCTTGTGCTGTTAGTCAAAATATATTAAAAGAACTTTGTCAATATTGTCGAGCAGTGAAATTTCGCTTTGTATAACCGCATTCTGTGCTCAAGCAATTCCAAGTTATGAAATCATAAATTATAAAAATGTAATGCTTCAAATATGTTCCGTTTGGACTGGTTGTACCACGGCGTTCTGTTGCTCAGTTGAAAGTTACTGTTCTTCGACAAATCCATTTCAAAGGGATTGAAATCCGGAGAGAAATTGCTGAATTAGAATTTATCCCTAGGTTTAATATTTATCATTCACTAGGTTTGAAACAGGAGTAACATTTTTCTTAAACTACGACAGGTCTTAAATTGCTAGACTTAATTGCATTATATCGAGTTAACACCACCTCTGAACATCTTGTTTGGTGTAGTGGTTAAGTGCGCAGACTCTTATCTGGGAGAACCGGGTTTGATTCCCCACTCCTCCACTTGCAGCTGCTGGAATGGCCTTGGGTCAGCCATAGCTCTGGCAGAGGTTGTCCTTGTAAGCGCAGCTGCTGTGAGAGCCCTCTCCAGCCCCGCCCACCTCACAGGGTGTTTGTTGTGCATGTGTGGGGAAGGTAAAGGAGACTGTGACCGCTCTGAGATTCAGAATATAGGATGGGATATAAATCCAAAATCATCATCATCTTCTTCCCTCTGATTCACATTTTCTGTGAGGAGGAATATTTTCCTTTCGCAAGCCCATATGACGTCATGCAAGCCCTCACTTGCAGTATGGAACAGAACAATCAAGACACATGTTTATTAAAGCCTCTGCTATGTGTAAGAACCCAACCTTTATCAGTAAGGCAGGATTCAGATAAGGCTGGTTCTTATTTACGCAGGTTATATGGAATGTACCTGACCTCATTTATCTAGGTTATTCTCATTTATTAAGACCGGAGGCAAAACCACAACAACGCAGACTCTCTGGAACTCTTTTATTGAACTGTAAAGTTAATACAAAAATGAAATGGGCAACTCTTTAGCTGCCTTCATTCATCAAATCATTTTCTTTTTTTCTTATAAAAAAATATGCTTTCCACCCCAATAAGGGGAAAAATTCATTATCTGGACATCCAGAAACTACGAATCTAGCATAAACAACTAGCATAAAAAACAACAACAAAGCACTTTAAAAACTAATATCCACTGAATTCTAGTAGAAACATGACATTGCCGCTTTCAACATTATCTCCATCTAACAACTCCAGATGGTGATAGTATTTTTTTTTTAAAAAACCATGGCTTTATTTGTAGCAGGAACTCCTTTGCATATTAGGCTATGCCCCCCCCTGGTGTAGCCAATCCTCCAAGAGCTTAGAGTACGCCCTGTAAGAAGAAGCAGCCTAACATGGCCTAATATGCAGAGGAGTTCCTGCTACAAAAAAAGCCTTGTTAAAAACTAAATTAAATAATGCATACAAAAATATATACGCACATACATTTATTACCCCAGTGTGGCAAATGCCTTTGATGCAAGCAACTTCAAAGACTTTAAAGGAACACCTTACATCGAAGACACAGAAGTTCAGGGCATTAATACAGTACGAAAATCGGATGCAACAACTTGTTTCGTCTACTCCTCGCAGCTTGTGCTGAACCTCTCGTTTCACACATCACGTTGTTATTTTAAGCTCCCTCTGGATAATCTGCAGCTCAGACATTAAACAACGTTGCCTGGTTTTTAAGACGTCTAATGAGCTATTCTGTCTTGAAATTGTACCTTCTTTGTACTGCTTAATGGTACACTTCTCTACAATCTGAACAGTCATTTACGCTGGCAATTTCCAAGAGACAAAGCTTAGCACAAAAGAAGCCAAGAACATTTATATACAGGTGGTCTCTTTTTTGTGTGCGCTTCTCTGATGAGATTCTCTGGCCTTTGGCACATCTGGTGTCTCACAGAGCCGATAACTGACTTAAGACGATGTTGCGGTTGTGAAAACTTAGCAATGCCAGTGCATGCGACAAATGTGTCTCAAAGGGCAGCCGTCTGAGTCCTCCAAAAACTGTACCTCCTTCCCATCAGCTGACAAATACTGGATTCAAGAAAGGTGCTAAATATATAGCGAGAAACTGGTATGTAAAAAATGCTACCGCCTGACTTGCTCAGTAAACATCCTGGCTTGTAAAGCTGCCAGACTCCTACTCATCCCAGCATTTTGAGGATAAAGACACCGTTCAGCTGCTCTCTGCAGATCAGCAAACTATCTGTTCTCGGGGGAGACAACCAAGCTCATGCTCACCCATGGGGCCCAAGCATTTTCCACTCATTTTTTTTTTCCCTTTTGCTAACTAGAGGCTACCAAACTTTCTGCTGCCCAGGTTTCGGAGTTAAACGCGCTCCTATCTTTTCCCACCGCCGCTCATGTTCTGCGCCGTTTTGCGGCACTCGGACTGGAAGGGTTGCTGTTTGCGTTTAAGACCTTCTCGGTGACTCTGTTCCGCTTTCTTTTGTCTCCTCCTTCTTTGGATCCGGACTCAGAGGAAGTTCTCTCTTTCTCTTTAGTGCTTGGCTTTTCGGCTGCTTTCCCCAGGCTTCCCAGAGATGCGTACACTGAAGGAAAAGGAAAACAATTAGGGGACCGGTTAAGTACTGCGCAACATCCGTCCTATCAAGGCAACAAACGAAGGCTGCTGGTTCCAGCAATGGGGCTACTGTCTGCGATCAAACTGCTCCTGTTCCGTCGCTGTTCATTATTGACAACATTTACAGTATATCACACCTTTCTGCCATTAACTGTAAAGCCCCCTGTTTATTCTTAACCCTTTGCAGCAGTAATTTGTGTTTTACGGCTTAGGCCTGTGTTGTGTCATGGACATATGAAGCTGCCTTATACTGAATCAGACCCTCAGTCCATCAAAGTCAGTATTGTCTTCTCAGACTGGCAGCAGCTCTCCAGGGTCTCAAGCTGAGGTTTTTCACACCTATTTGCCTGGACCCTTTTTTGGAGATGCCAGGGATTGAACCTGGGACCCTCTGCTTCCCAAGCAGGTGCTCTACCACTGAGCCACCGTCCCTCCCCTTGTCTTTTAAAGCAGTGGCCCGCAACCTTTTCGGCATCAGGGACCGGTTTCATGGAAGACAATTTTTCCATCGACCAGTGAGGGAGGTGGCACTGGGGTTTTTTTGCCACCCCAGACTGCCCGCCCACGCCACATCCCTGCCCCCCATGGGGGGTCTTTAAATGGGGGGAGGGAGAGACTGCTGATCAGCTGATCGGTGGCCTATAAATGAGGGGTAGGCTAAGGTCACAGCAGTGCTGTCCCTTCTGCCGGGCTGACCTTGGAGCAAGACCGTGCCATCTCTTTAGTCTGGGGCAGCTCTGCCTCGCTCCGTGGCCCAGTTGCTAGCAGGCCACGGCCTGGTACCGGTCTACGGCCCGGTGGCTGGGGACCCCTGTTCTAAAGAATGTGAGATGGTGAAGCTAAGGTGTTCAAGGTCTCTGATCCCCCCTTTCGGTTCTCAGGTCTTTCTCTCCCATATCACTTCCTGCGTGCCCCATACTATTATTAGTGATGCAGTTGTATTATTCTAACCCTGTAACCTTTTAGCAGTTTGAAATATGTGCGCCATCATTTGATTAGTAGTAACGGCCGTCAGCTACGTATATAATTCCTTGCTTTGATTCCGCTAGCCAATTTCCTCACTGATAGTGTCTACAACATGTCATACCCTTCTACAATAATGAGCTTATTTAAAAATACAAAGCGTCTCATTATTGAAAGACATGGTGACTTGGTCTCCCAAGGTGGCTAAACAGTTAAAAAATGATAAAATTACATTTAAAAATAATTAAAAACTGCCCCCCTCCCAAACACACACCATTAAAACTATTTAAAAAAGAATTAAAATACATACAAGACATAGAAACACTCAGGGCTTTTTTTTGTAGCAGGAATCCCTTTGCATATTAGGCCACACACCCCTGATAAAGAAGAAGATAATTGGATTTATATCCCACCCTCCACTCCGAAGAGTCTCAGAGCGGCTCACAATCTCCTTTACCTTCCTCCCCCACAACAGACACCCTGTGAGGTAGATGAAGATATTGGATTTATATCCCGCCCTCCACTCCGAAGAGTCTCAGAGCGGCTCACAATCTCCTTTACCTTCCTCCCCCACAACAGACACCTTGTGAGGTAGATGAAGATATTGGATTTATATCCCGCCCTCCACTCCGAAGAGTCTCAGAGCAGCTCACAATCTCCTTTACCTTCCTCCCCCACAACAGACACCCTGTGAGGTGGGTGGGGCTGGAGAGGGCTCTCACAGCAGCTGCCCTTTCAAGGACAACCTCTGCCAGAGCTATGGCTGACCCAAGGCCATGCTAGCAGGTGCAAGTGGAGGAGTGGGGAATCAAATCCGGTTCTCCCAGATAAGAGTCCGCACACTTAACCACTACACCAAACTGGCTCTCCAGTTTGCTGGATGTAGCCAATCCTGCAAGAGCTTACACTAGGCCCTGTACTAAGAGCCCTGTAAGCTCTCTGAGGATTGGCTACATCAGGGAGGTGTGGCTTAATATGCAAATGATTTCCTGCTACCAAAAAAGCCCTGGAAACACTGGTTAGGAAGGAGAGGTCACCGAGGAAATGCCAAACAAAACAGAAAAGTCTCCACCCACTGGCAGAAGTCAGCAACAGAAGGGGACAGACAAGTATTGCTGGGGGGAGAGTTCCGGAACTTTGGTGCCGTGACTGAGAAGGCCCTGCCCAGGGTTGCTTACTGCCTCATCTCAGAAGGTAGGACAACTGAAGCGGGGCCTCTGAAAATGACCGTAATGGTCAGACAGGTTTTTAAGGGATTAGGTGATCTTTCAGATCCGTTGGTCCCAAACTATACAGGACTTTGAAAGTCAAGACAGCACCTGGAATCCTGGTTGGAAACAAACTGGAAGCCAGTGTAAACGGCAGCTAAATTTGGAATGGAGGATCCGTGTGTTGGTGAACACTGCAATCGTTCATTTTCCTTATTTCCCCATCCACACGGCGTGCGCGTGTTATGGAGCACGTGTCACGATCGTGAATCTGCTTCCATTTTTGTTCACGTACGCTGGCCAAGGTCTATTTTTGACCAGGGCCGTAAGCCAGGATTTTACAAGTCGGGGGGCTTTTTAAAATGTCAGGGGGCACCCTTTCCCATCCACTGCGGGGCTTGCTGCTTCTCAGAAGCTTTCTGGGGTAGGGGGCGAAAGCTGGAGGCTCTGAATGTGGCCAAATTGAGGCAGCCGATCCTAAAACTCTGGCGTCAAGAAGGGACTGCAACTTGCGTGCCAGCAGGGTGGGTTTCCTTCCACCCCCCTCTCTCCCACCCTGGCACTTTGCAGCCAGGAGCTCCATCTGCCCTCCCCCCCCTCCCAGCCCATTCCACAGGGCTTCGTCTGCCTTCCTCCACTCCGCCTGCTGCTTTTGCTGCTGCACTGCACTGTGCCCTGCTCAGCTCTCCTGGCTCTGGCTGCCATGGATGACGCTTCTCTAGTCAGGGTAAAAAGAAAATGAAAAAAGCAGACTGCACTCAGGAGGCCCCCGGGAAGACAGGGGGCAGTGCCCCCCCTGTGGCTACCGGCCTGCTTTTGCCCCAATGACAGTAGTAAGCAGCGCTATTACACACCAGAATAGCATATCGCTATTCGACTGGTGAATTTCCCCATCTCCCCTGTCATGATCCTGGGCCTAGGAGGCTTGCAGGCCCCAGGGAAGCCTGCTTAGGAGTTATTGGGAAGAGCCTACACTTCCCAGGATCCTTCCTATCCCTCTGTTTGGGTGGCCACGTTTCGGAGGGAAACTGGCCCAGAGAGGGGTGGGGCCTGGGAGGAGAAGATAAAAGGGCCAAGCCCAGGAAGGGGTGTTCTTTTCCCAGGAGGCAGAGCTGGGGAAGAGCTGCTGCCAGGAAGAGACCCTTGCCCTGTGAGGAAGGGTGAGTAGGCCCAGGTCTGACTGACAGTTTAGGGACAGTAAGTTCAGACGCTTTAGGGCATTTGGTTATTTTCCCCTTCACCCCTTTTACTGTTTTATGCACCTTGTTTGTTATATTGCACTGATCTTTTAAATAAATCCTTTTTCCCCTGTTGTTCACTCTGCCTGGTCCTCACGCCCATTAGTTGGCCTAAGCTAAGGTCGGCCTGGAAGGGCTTGGGAGGGGACTCTGGGCCTTCTCAAGGGAGACCCTTAACCCAGAGTGGTGGCAGCAATCGGTAAGGCCCCCCTGAGTCGTGACATCCCCGAATGCCAAGGAGATCCAAGAACTCCTTGTGCCACCTCAGGAGAGACCATGCCCTCCTCAGATATCCCGCAGGAATATGACCCAAGCGTAGAAAGGGCAGCAGTTTGGACTGCTGTCATGGAATAATGAACAGCAGCAATGCTAAAAACGTACAAATAAAGGTTGTATGTGTGTGACTGCGGCAGAAACTGAACACCGGGTTATTTCCTGATGCACAAAAGCCTACGTCCTTCTGAGAACACGGCAAAATTATTATTATTAATAGTTTATTTATATTCCGCCCATTCCCCCCGTACAGGCTCAGGGCGGAGCACAACATAAGTAATAAAATCATATAATAAAAATCAATTACAGTTATTCAATAAACAAAATAGCTCGGCAGAACGATTATGATGAGATGGCGCAGCTGGACAGCGCAGTGAATCGGCGTAGTGAGGTATACCGATCTAATGGGCAGATGCCCGCCGGCTCACCCGAAGACCTGGCGGAACAGCTCTGTTTTACAGGCCCTACGAAAGGCCAACAAGCCACGTAGGGCCCGGATCTCTATAGGAAGCTGATTCCGCCAGGTTGGGGCCAGAACCGAGAAGGACCTGGCCCTGGTAGAGGCAAGACGGGCATCTCTCGGGCCGGGCATAGTCAGCCTATCCTGGGAGGCCAAACGAAGCGACCTCTGGGGCATATACAGGAAGAGACGGTCCCGCAGGTATGCTGGTCAGAACTAACACCTTGAAGCGGATCCGGTACTCTATGGGCAGCCAGTGGCAGGCCACGGAGCACCGCCCCCATGCTCACCCGTATAGGTGATGCAGTCAGCAGGTGGGCTGCCGCGTTCTGCACGGCAGTAATGCAAAGACAGCTTCTATTCTGCACTAAAGCAAAAAAATCTCAACGAAACAGCTCGGGTGAGGCCTGGATTGGGCAGCCGTTAAGAGTGCACCTGTCTCTTTCCAAAGCAGCAAAGGAAATGACTCGCAGGGTGCTTTTCCATGGAGGACTTTGGGATGTCAGGCCCACTGATTCAGGATGCGTGAGAACTACAGAAGCTCAGCAGGTTCTCAGGAGCTCAGACATTCCTGCCCCACAGTATATACATAGGCTATGCTGCAGACTGGTGGTGGAAAGTGGCGTCAAGTCGCAGCAGACTTAATGTGACCCCGGTAGGGTTTTCAAAAGCACAAGAAGAAGAAAAAGACATTGGATTTATATTCCGCCCTCCACTCTGAACCAGAGTCTCAGAGTGGCTCGCAATCTCCTCACCCTTCCTCCCCCCACAACAGACACCCTGTTAGGCAGGTGGGGCTGAGAGAGCTCTCCCAGAAGCTGCCTTTTCAAGGACTGCTCTGCCAGAGCTATGGCTGACCCAAGGCTACTTCAGCAACTGCAAGTGGAGAAGTGGGGAATCAAACCTGGTTCTTCCAGATAAGAGTCCGCACACTTAACCAAGACACCAAACAAGGTGTTCAAAGGCGGCTTGTCATTTGCCTGCCTCTGTGTCGTGATCCCTGGACTTCCTTGGAGCTGGTCTCCCATCCCGATACTGACCAGGGCCAACCAATTCTCCCTCTAAGCAGTGGAGTCTGATGAGCGAAAATTCTGCTTCGTGAGCTACTGGCATTAAAGTTGCAAGCTACTGCACAAATTAGCTTGCTCTGGGGCCATTTTTTCCTGAGCTAAGACAAAAATGTGTGAGCCGGAGGCTAAAAAACGGTGAGCTAGCTCACACTAACTCAGCTTGGAGAAAACACTGAGGCCGACTGTTCTTAGCTTCTGAGATCTGGTCAGGGCAGACTAGGGATCAGCAAAATCATGGGTGGCAACTAATTGTCCTTCCAGGGCAGGGCTTTTTTTTGTAGCAGGAACTCCTTTGCATATTAGGCCACACCCCTCTTATGTAGCCAGTCCTCCAAGAGCTTACAGTAGGCCCTGTAAGAAGAACCCTGTAAGCTCTTGGAGGATTGGCTACACAAGAGGGGTGTGGCCTACTATGCAAAGGAGTTCCTGCTACCCTGTTCCGGTGTCCCAACCTGACTGCAAATTGGCAACTCCTATTTGTAGCATCTTTTCTCCCTCTTGTCCAAACCACTGGCAGATGAAACCGCTGCATTCTACAATGTGCTAGCAGCCATTTCCCCACCACTATGCCAGCCCAAATATATATATATGAGGTTCCTTATAGGATGTGCTTAAAGACCAGGATGCAGGAATATTACAGATCTTACAGATGACCTGGTCTTTGGAGGACTAAAATTAATTGCTCTGACCTTCATCGGGCCCCGCGTGAGATTCCATCTCTTCCTTTATTTCTTCCTTCACATCGTCTTCAATCATCACTTTACCTGCAGAGATGATTACGAGTGAGTGATGGGACAGCGAGCATTGATAACATGTTCAATTTCCTCCTACTTGTATTAAAGTGTACAGGATTTGCTAAATGTGCTTATGGCAACAATCTCGTATTGCATTAAAGGGAACTGCTGCTACCTCCCCCCACTCAAGATTCTTACAAATCACTTACAAGGAAGGAAAAAGAAGAAGACTGCAGATTTATACCCCATCCTTCTCTCTGAATCAGAGACTCAGAGCAGCTTACAATCTCCTCTATCTTCTCCCCTCACAAGAGACACCCTGTGAGGTGGGTGGGGCTGAGAGAGCTCTGACAGAAGCTGCCCTTTCAAGGACAAGCTCTGCCAGAGCTATGGCTGACCCAAGGCCATTCCAGCAGCTGCAAGTGGAGGAGTGGGGAATCAAACCCAGACTGGACGGACCATTGGCCTGATCCAACATGGCTTCTCTTATGTTCTTAAGCAACCACTGGGTAACTTATTACCACTGACATATATGACTCACCCAGGCTTGGCTGCTTCTACTGCTTCACCACTCTACAAAAGCCAGTATGGTGTTGACGTTGGATTTTCAAACCAGCATCTGGAAGACCCAGGGTTGAGTCTGCACTCTGCTGTGGAAGCTCACTGGGCAATTTCAGGGTAGTCATATACACAATCAGTCTAACCTACCTTGTAGGATCGTTATAGGAACATAAGAGAAGCCATATTAGATCAGACCAGTGGCTCATCCAGTCCAACACTCTGTGTCACATAGCGGCCAAAACCCAGGTGCCATCAAGAGGTCCACCAGTGGGGCCAGGACTCTAGAAGCTCTCCCACTGTTGCCTGCCCGCCCCCACCCAAGCACCAAGAAGACAGAGCATCACTGCCCCAGATAAAAGAAGAAGATATTGGATTTATATCCCGCCCTCCACTCCAAAGAGTCTCAGAACGGCTCACAATCTCCTTTCCCTTCCTCCCCCACAACAGACACCCTGTGAGGTGGGTGGGGCTGGAGAGGGCTCTCACAGCAGCTGCCCTTTCAAGGACAACCTCTGCCAGAGCTCTGGCTGACCCAAGGCCATTCCAGAAAGTGCAAGTGGAGGAGTGGGGAATCAAACCCGGTTCTCCCAGATAAGAGTCCGCACACTTAACCAGTACGCCAAACTGGCTCTCCAAGCATAAAAGAAAATAAAAGAACACAGGAGAAGACATTTGGATCAGGCCAATGGCCTATCCCATCCAACACTGTGTCACACAGTGGTCAAAACCCAGGAGCCATCAGGAGGTCCACCAGCAGGGCCAGGACTCCAGAAGCCCTCCCACTGTGCCCCCCCAAACACCAAGAAGACAGAGCATCTCTGCCCCAGATATAGTGTGCCCTCTATACTTTGTGGCTAATGGTCCTTTGCTCCATATGTTTATCCAATCCCCTATTTAACCCGTCTATACTTGTTGCCACCACCACTTCCTGCAGCGGTGAATTCCATGTGTTAATGTCTCCTTGGGTGAAGAAGCACTTAACTTAGCCTACTTCTCCCTAATTTCAAGGAGTGCACACAAGTTCTAGTATTGTGAGAAAAGGAGAAAAGGACTTCTTTCTCTGCCTCCTCTGACCCATGCATCATTTTCTCTGTAAGGTCACCCCTCAGTCCTCATTTCTCCAAGCTAAAGAGCCTGAACCTAAGTTTGTGAGGATAAAATGGGACGCAAATGCTGTAAGCTGCTTTGGGTCTCCATTGTGGAGAAAAGCAGACTATAAATGAAGTAAATAAATAATAAATATAGCTGAAGAGGGGGGGGGGTCGATAGGAGACAGGTTAGTGAGTGAGCGTGAAGGAGAGAAGGGAAAGGAGGATATGGGAACTGCTAGGAGGAGGGAAAGAGGAAATTACATGGGGAAGGGATTCAGGAAAAAATAAAGCGTCAATCGTCAAGTTCTTGTGGGTTCCCCCCAGTACAAATGGGCGCAGCTCAGCTGGCTCTGTGCAACTGGGCCAGTTTTCCTGGGAAGAGGTGCCAGGGTAGGGAAAGGAGGGAAAACTGAAGATGGAGGCAGGTAAAAGCAAATTGGCTGGTGGGTGGAAAGGAGATAAAAGAGGCAAGAAAAGGGGAGAGGCTGTGGTGGCTTTCAGGAAAGAGAGTAATAAAAGTTGGTTTTATACCCCGCTCTTCACTACCTAAAGGAGTCTCAGAGTGGTTTACAATTGGCTTCCCTTCCTCTCCCCACGACAGACGCTCTGTGAGGCCGGTGGGGCTGAGTTCAGAGAACAGTGACTGACCAAAGGTCACACAGCTGGCTTAATGTGTAGAAGTAGGTAATCAAACTCAGTTCTCTAGATCAGCCGCTCTTAACCACTACACCAGGCGGGCTCTCAAGGAAATAAATAATGGAGAGAAAATAATGAACGGGAAAGAAATGAGATACCCCCCTCAAGTCCTTGTAGGTCCTCCACTTGTTATTATATACCAAGGGTTAAGCATTATTGGTATGAAACAACTGCTATCAAATCTTACCTTCTTTTACCTCATGAATAATATCTTCAGGGAGGATGAAATTTTTTTCTGAATTCGGGAAGGGAAGAATCTCAGACTCATGCTTAAAAAGGAAAAAAAACCCCTTTAAACAACATGTTTACACCAACAATTCGTATTTTCTGAACACCTGGCTAGCCCAATCTCTTCAGATCCTGGAAGGTAAATAGGATTGGCCCCTGGTTAATGATTGGATGGGAGACCACCAAGAAAAGCCAGGGTTGCTACACAGAGGCAGGCAAAAAGGGTGATTAACATGTGGAATTTACTGCCCCAGGAGGTGGGGCATAGCCAGCTTCAAGAGGGGATTGGATAAACATATGGAGCAGAGGTCCATCAGTGGCTATCAGTCCATCTTCTGGGCCTGGAGCAGGTGTCGTTGGGTGTATGTATGGGGGAGGCAGGGCTTTTTTTGTAGCAGGAGCTCCTTTGTGTATTAGGCCACACACCCCTGATGCAGCCAATCGTCCAAGAGCTTACAGGGCTCTTCGTACAGGGCCTGCTGTAAGCTCCAGGAGGATTGGCTACATCAGGGGTGTGTGGCCCAATATGCAAAGGAGGTCCTGCTAGAATTCTTTACAGGGCTCTTAGTACTGGGCCTACTGTAAGCTCCAGGAGGACTGGGTACACAGGGGTGTGTGGCCTAATATGCAAAGGAGTTCCTGCTACAGAAAAAGCCCTGGGGGGAGGTATTATTTCCTGCATTGTTCAGGGGGTTGGACTAGATAACCATGGAGGCCCCTTCCAACTCTATGATTCCATTTTTTGTTGTGGTTTTCACATTTTCCCGCAAGCCTGGGGAATGCCTCAGATCTGCAGGTGAAAGTCCCTTATCTTAACCTGGCCCCATTGTTTGGGTCTATCAATCCACACGGGGACCAGCTTTAGTGTTAGATATGGCCATGCGGTGAATAGGTCTCCAGCAGGCAGATCAACAGCAGGCGACCGACTTCAGTTTCTCGGCAGGCCAGACTCACCAGGGCTTGCATGTCATACATAGTGCTGAGATGATCCCAGATGACTTTGGAAGAGATCTGCCTCCCAATATTCTGGCTGAATTTATCTCTGATGCAGATCATATGGAAGTGGCGGTTCACACCTGAAGGTGGGAAAGGGAGTAGGAAAGGAGAAAAAGAAGAAAAAACATTCAGAGAGAAGAAGAAGAAGGTTTTGGATTTATATCCCACCCTCCACTCTGAATTTCAGCGTCTCAGAGCGGCTCACAATCTCCTTTACCTTCCTCCCCCACAAGAGACACCCTGTGAACTGGGTGCAGCTGAGAGAGCTCTGACAGAAGCTGCCCTTTCAAGGACAACTACGAGAGCTATGGCTGACCCAAGGCCATTCCAGCAGGTGCAAGTGAAGGAGTGGGGAATCAAACCTGGTTCTTCCACATAAGAGTCCACACACTTAACCACTACGCCAACTGACTCTCAGAGTCATCTGATAACAATGCTGATTCTGTGAATTTAGGCAGATCATGAGAAGGAGGGCAGGAAGGGCTGTACCAGCGCTTAGTACTCATGGCCCTTTCTTACACACCCAGGGAAGTGCTGCTCGCCACTCTGAAGAAGGTGGTACTGGATTTATATCCCACCCTCCACTCTGAATTTCAGCGTCTCAAAGCAGTCACAATCTCCTTTACCTTCCTCCCCCACAACAGATACCCTGTGAAGTGGGTGGGGCTGAGAGGACTCTCACAGCAGCTGCCCTTTCAAGCACAACTACGAGAGCTATGGCTGACCCAAGGCCATTCCAGCAGGTGCAAACGTGAGTAGTGGGGAATCAAACCTGGTTCTCCCAGATAAGAGTCTGCATACTTAACCAGTACACCAAACGGGTACATTTTGGGGACATTTTGCATCACAGCACACAACAGCCACAACCATCTGATTACGAAACTGGGCTGTGGTGCCTTTATGGAGAACATCTCAAAGCAGATGGACAATAAACCTTAAAACAAGTGGGATCAACAATGAGACCATCACAGGACAAAACTCCATGGGTAGTATAACTCATATGCTGATCTTCCCTAGGAGCAGGGCTGTTATCTCTCAAGGGGGCCTGGAGATCTCTGGAATTACAACTGATTTCCAGACTACAGAGAACAGTTTCCCAGGAGAAAGCAGCTCTTGTGGAGGGCAGGCTCCATGGCAGGGGTGTCGAACATGAGGTCTGGGGGCCGGATCAGGCTCTCGGAGGGCTTCTATCAGGCCCACGAGCAAGTCTGCTTCCTTCTCCCTCTCTCGTTTCCTTCTGTTTTGCAGCTTGCTTTGCCAGGCTTGCTCACTCACACAGGAGCTACAGAGCAAAGCCTCTACGTTCTCCATTGGCTGAGGCTCCTTCCTTGGGTGGAAGGGGCAAGGGAGAGCTTGCTTTGCCAGGCTGTCTCAATCTCACAGCAGAACAAGCCTCTGCGGGTTTGATTCCCCTTTCCTCCGCTTCCAGCTGCTGCAATGGCCTTGGGTTAGCCATAGCTATTGCAGGAGTTGTCTTTGAAAGGGCAGCAGCTCTGAGAGCCCTCTCACCCCCACCCACCTCACTGGACGTCTGTTGTGGGGGGAGAAGATATGGGAGATTGTAAGCTGCTCTGAGTCTCCGATTCAGAGAGAAGGGAGGGTTTATATTTGCAGTCTTCTTCTCTTCCTTCTATTGGCTGAGGCTCCTCCCCTTCGTCGCCTGGAGGCGGAGGGAAAGAGCCAGAACTTCCTTGGCCCAGTTCCCTCGATCCCACAGGAGAGATACAAAGAAAGCACCTCTGTGTCCTTTATAAAGTTTGCATCTCCCCTTCCTGGCATTACATTTTATGACACACGTGGCCTGGCCTGATAAGGTCTCATTTATGTCACATCTGGCCCTCATAAATGACCCTTCTCTATGACACACCCCGTTGATATCCCTCCACTCCACAAACACCAGCCATTATCCCAAGCTCCTCCCCTACATCCTCAGGAATTTCCTAACCTGGAGCTGGCAACTCTGCAAGGAGCCCCAAAGTCAACAGCCTCTGGGAGAGGGATGGTGGCTCAGTGGTAGAGCATCTGCTTGGTAAGCAGAAGGTCCCAGGTTCAATCCCTGGCATCTCCAACTAAAAAGGGTCCAGGCAAATAGGCATGAAAAAACGCAGCTTGAGACCCTGGAGAGCTGCTGCCAGTCTGAGTAGACAATGGACCAAGGGTCTGATTCAGTATAAGGCAGTTTCGTATCTTCATATCTTCAAGTTGCATTAATACAGCTAGGCCTACACACAGGCTTTCATCAGCTTGCCAGTGGCAGGTAAGAACTGCTTCAAGGTGGTGAAGCGTCCTCACATCAATGCACCCCTCCTGCTCACAGAGGGCAAAAAATGCCACACTAAAAGCACACATCTCCATTAGTCCAAGGACCACCGTCCTCACTACTTGAAAATGCATTGCTCTTTCCCTAACCTGCACAAACAGCATTAGAGAAAAGCCAAAAGAAGGGCATTTGAACACCAATCTGAAGCTGCTGCAATTGGGACAATCCAGGAAACGTCTAAAGCTGGGGAGTCGAACTCATTTGTTATGAGGGCCGGATCTGACATAAATGAGACCTTGTCAGGCTGAGCCATTTAAGATTAGGTTGCAGAGATATAAGGACACAAAAACAATTGAAGATTTAAAAAAAACCCCTTTAAAACATGCTTAAAATATTAGCACTTGTTGGTCTTAAAGGTGCTTTCTTTGTATATCTCCCGTGGGATCCAGGGAACTGGGAGAAGGAAGCTCTGGCTCTTTCCCTCCTTCCCCAGGGGACCAGGAGGGGGAGGAGCCTCAGTCAACAGGAGGAAGAGAGGCTTGGCTCAGTAGCTCTGCTGTGCGATTGAGAGAGCCTGGCAAAGCAAGTTCTTCCTCCCCAAGGGAGAAGCCTCAACCAATGGAGAAAAGAGAGGCTTTGCTCTGTAGTTCTTGTGTGATTGAGCAAGCTTTGCAAAGCAAGTTGTGATGGAAAAGAAAGCAAGAGAGGGAGAAGGAAGCAGATGACAGCCAGTTGCTTGGGGGCCTGATAGAAGCCCTCTGGGGGCCTGATTTGGTCTCCAGGCCACATGTTTGACACCCCTGATCTAAAGCTTGGGGTAAATGGTAGGGACTGCAGACTATACCACTGTGTATAGCTCATACTATCTGTTGCTGTAAGTAGGTTCCTAATATGCGATTCTTGCTTTTGTTTAATGTATCATGTTAATATTCCTGCTGAGCTTTACCTTTTGTTGGTTTCCAGATTTCTACACATTAAATCCTATTGCATTGCCTATTGGATGTCCACCCCTGTTGACTGTATTGACACTTCTGTGTAATTTGCTTTAAGTCCCAGAGAGAAAAGTGGACTATAAATAACGTAAATAAACTGCCTGTGTGTTTAACAAGATTCTCAGCTTCTCTGAGTATAAGGAGATAGGAGAAAGGAGGAGGAGAAGAAAGAAGAAAAAGAAGGTATTGGATTTATATCCCTCCCTCAATTCCGAATCTCAGAGCTGTTCACAATCTCCTATAACCTTCCTCCCCCACAACAGACACCCTGTGAGGTAGGTGGGGCTGAGAGAGCTCTCCCAGAAGCTGCCCTTTCAAGGACAGCTCTGCGAGTGCTATGGCTAACCCAAGGCCATTCCAGCAGCTGCAAGTGGAGGAGCCGGGAATCAAACCCGGTTCTCCCAGATAAGAGTCTGCACACTTAACCACTACAACCAAACTGGCTAAGCGCAGGAAAAATAAACCCCAGAGCAAACTAATTTATGCAGTAGAACAAAGCACCTTTAAGACCAACTACATTGCAACTAAAGTGCACCTTTAAGACCAACTACATTTTATTCAGCTTTCATATGCTTTTAAGCAGAATTCATCAGATAAATGGGAACGGAAGCAGCAATTCTTAATATAAGTGGACTGTGTGTTATCATGGGAATGTTTTTAGCAGATTAAAAGAATCACAAATAGGGATCTGTGTTTGTTAGTGTTAGGACAAAACGGCTGAAAAAACACTAGCTGGTGATAAAAAGCAGACTGCTGTCCTAGCTCACAACTTTAATGCCAGAAACTCACAAAGCAGAATTTTGGCTCACAAGATCCCACGGCTTAGAGGGAGTATTGGTTTTGAGTCTCTTTTGTCTCTCACACACACATGGAAAGAAATGCGATTATTAGGGTTGTGAGTGACAAGAATATACTGGCTACAGCTGCGAAAAGAAGGAAGGAGGCCAAAACTGGAAAGAAAGAAGAGGCCAAAATTGGAAGGAAGGAAGGAAGAGGCCAAAATTGGAAGGAAGGCAGGAAGAAAGGAAAGAAAGAATACGGAGAGACCCAGCCTCCCTCCCTCCCTCAGGAGCTCGTAGCTTTGCCCACTGCGGCCCGCCTGGAGTCGGCCCCCGCCCCCTATCGCCCTTCCCCGGCCGGCGCCTCTACTCGAGCCCGCGGCTCGCGTGCGGCCTACCCGCCGCCTTGGCTCACCGACGGGCTTGTGGCCCAGCATGGCGTGGAAGAGGCACACCTCCACCTCGGGGCTCCAGACCACGGGCACCGGCGGCACGGGCAGGGGCGGCGGCAGCGCAGGAGGGGCCGCGGCTGCCGCCAAGGCTACGGCGGTGGGAGTGGCGGGCGTCGCTTCTTCGGCCGCGGCGGCCTGCAAAGCCGGCTCGGGTGGCGCCGACACGGAGAGCGGGCCCACCCCCACCGGGCACGGGGGCTTCGCCTCGCCCACCCCCGCCGAGCCCTCCGCTTCGCCCATCATCGCGGCGGCCTCGGAGCCCGAAGAGGCGGCCCGGCCGAGAGCGGAGCGCCCCCTGGCGGGCGGCCCGGTCTCTGCTGCAGGCCCTGCCGAGGAGGCTCTCTCGAGGACCCGGGTGGCGGCCTCGGTTTCCCGCCCTCGCGGCGTCCTCCAGCGCTGATGAAGGTCCAGAGGAAAGACGTTTTCTGGCTGCGAGCCTTCCCTGTGCCTCCCTGCGGAGGAAATTGGGCGCTCTGCCCGTGCTCAGGTTCTTGTTGCCATGGAACGACTCTGGGGGTAATGCTGCAGGGGCGGGCATTTTGCACTCTGCCCATGCTCAGGTTCTTGTTGCCATGGAACGACTCTAAGGTTAATGCTGCAGGGGCGGGCATTTTGCACTCTGCCTATGCTCAGGTTCTTGTTGCCATGGAACGACTCTAAGGGTAATGCTGCAGGGGCGGGCATTTTGCACTCTGCCCATGCTCAGGTTCTTGTTGCCATGGAACACCTCTGGGTGTAATGCTGCAGGGGCGGGCATTTTGCACTCTGCCCGTGCTCAGGTTCTTGTTGCCATGGAACACCTCTGGGTGTAATGCTGCAGGGGCGGGCATTTTGCACTCTGCCCGTGCTCAGGTTCTTGTTGCCATGGAACACCTCTGGGTGTAATGCTGCAGGGGCGGGCATTTTGCACTCTGCCCGTGCTCAGGTTCTTGTTGCCATAGAACAACTCTGGGGGTAATGCTGCAGGGGCGGGCATTTTGCACTCTGCCCGTGCTCAGGTTCTTGTTGCCATGGAACACCTCTGGGTGTAATGCTGCAGGGGCGGGCATTTTGCACTCTGCCCGTGCTCAGGTTCTTGTTGCCATGGAACACCTCTGGGTGTAATGCTGCAGGGGCGGGCATTTTGCACTCTGCCCATGCTCAGGTTCTTGTTGCCATGGAACACCTCTGGGTGTAATGCTGCAGGGGCGGGCATTTTGCACTCTGCCCGTGCTCAGGTTCTTGTTGCCATGGAACACCTCTGGGTGTAATGCTGCAGGGGCGGGCATTTTGCACTCTGCCCGTGCTCAGGTTCTTGTTGCCATAGAACAACTCTGGGGGTAATGCTGCAGGGGCGGGCATTTTGCACTCTGCACTCTGCCCATGCTCAGGTTCTTGTTGCCATGGAACGACTCTAAGGGTAATGCTGCAGGGGCGGGCATTTTGCACTCTGCCCATGCTCAGGTTCTTGTTGCCATGGAGCAACTCTGGGGGTAATGCTGCAGGGGCGAGCATTTTGCACTCTGCCCATGCTCAGGTTCTTGTTGCCATCGAGCGACTCTGGGGGTAATGCTGCGGGTGCAGGCATCTTGCGCTCTGCCCAGGATATTGTTTCCATGGAGCAATTCTCTGGGTAATCCTGCAGGGGCAGGCATTTTGCACTTTGTCCATGCTCAGGTTCTTGTTGCCGTGTGGAGCAGCTCGGGGTAATGCTGCAGGGGTGGGCAGCTTGTACTCTGCCCGTGCTCAGGTTCTTCACACCCTCGCTTGTTGCCGTGGAACAGCTAGATCCAAGTTCAGAATAGGGTCGGCAGCTCCCACTGGCCACTTGTGGTGGATGTGGGTTTCTTTGATTTGTGTTCTCCATGTGGTAGTCCAGTGCTGTCAAAGTAATCTGTTATACGGGCCGGATCTGACATAAAGGAGACCTTGTCGGGCTGGGCCATGTCGGGACAGGCCATGTGTGTACTTACGTAAGATTCGGTAGCAGAGATATAAACTTTATAAAGAACACAGACAAAGATTATGAAGATTTTTTTTTTTAAAAAAACCCCTTTAAAATATGCCTAAAATATTAGCACTCAGTCTTAAAGGTGCCTTCTTTGTATTTCTCATATGGCATCCAGGGAACTGGGCAAAGGAAGCTCTGGCTCTTTCCTTCCTTCCCCAGGGGACCAGGAGGGGGAGGAGCCTCAGTCAATAGAAGGAAGAGGGACTTGGCTCAGTAGTTCTGCTGTGAGATTGAGAGAGCCTGGCAAAGCAAGCTGCCCCTCTCCCCACTTCTTCCCCAAGGGAGGAGCCTCAGCCAATGGAGAAAATAGAGGCTTTGCTCTGTAGCTCTTGTGCGGTTGAGCAAGCCTTGCAAAGCAAGCTGTGATACAGAAGGAAGCAAGAGAGAGGGAGAAGGAAGCAGATGACAGCCATTTGCTTGGGGGGCCTGATAGGAGTCCTCCGGGGGCCTGATTTGGCCCCTAGGCTGCATGTTCAACACCCCTGTGGTAGTCCTTTGTTTTGGCTACCCACTTGGAGGTTGGCAACCCTATGATTCCCATGGTGCAGAGTGGTAAAGCTGCAGTACTGCAGTCGGAGCCCTCTGCTCACGACCTGAGTTCGATCCCAGCGGAAGCTGGTTCAGGTAGCCGGCTCCAGGTTGACTCAGCCTTCCATCCTTCCGAGGTTGGTAAAATGAGTTCCCAGCTTGCTGGGGGGAAAGTGTAAATGACTGGGGAAGGCAATGGCAAACCACCCTGTAAAAAGTCTGCCATGAAAACGTTGTGAAAGCAACGTCACCCCAGAGTCGAAAATGACTGGTGCTTGGACTGTCTTTACCTTTTTAACCCTACAAGCTCCTGAGGCACCGGTTGCATGGCTGTATCTGGGCTGTCTTCCAGAATGTCTTATCAAGTTCAAGTACAATGACTTCATGTCTGCTTCCCCACCTCCCCCAGTTTAATACTGGGTTTGATGCATGAGGAGGCTGTTTGCATAGGGATTAAAGCTCTTTATTAGTGATACTGCATGTTTATTAAGTGACTACAAACTACTTCCAAGCCCTCAGAACATGTGACAATATATCCAGTTGGGGCAGGGGAAACCCGGCCTCGTGAAGCAGAGACCACCCTGTGATTGCACCCTTTTTTGAATCCTGTATTAGAATATGCAACCTCATTGGCAGATCCTAGGATCTTCTGATACTGCCTCCCGATTGGCCAGTTTGAATTATGCAATCAATCGGGATGCAGATCTTTGGATCCCCTCAGTCTGTTGTGTTCCACCTTAAGCTCAAGACACACTATTCAACATGTCCAGGCATGCCTTCACATACATAACACCGCCCCCCATCACTGTGGTTTAAAAAATTCGTTAATCCTGCTATGTACTTAGCAGTGGATGTTAGTGAAAAACCTGATCTGTCTTAAACTTGGAAGTGTGTCCTTACTCTTTTTCTGTCTTGATGGTCTCAAGAGGCAGGAAAGGTAAAGAAGGAGGTGAACAGTATTAGGGGTGAGAAATAGCTATGACAGGGGTGTCAAACATCTGACCTGGGGGCTGAAGCAGGCCCCAGGAAGGCTCCTATCAGGCCCAAGCAACCGGCTGTCATCTGCTTTCTTCTCCCTCTCTCTTGCTTCCTTCTGTGTAACAGCTTGCTTTGCAAGGCTTGCTTAATCACACAAGAGCTACAGAGCAAAACCTCGGTTTTCTCTATTGGCTGAGGTTCCTCTCTTGGGGAGGAAGGGCGGGGGGAGGAAGAGCTTGCTTTGCCAGGCTATCACAATTGCACAGCAGAGCTACTGAGCCAAGCCTCTCTTTCTTCTCTTGGCTGAGGCTCCTCCCCCCCTCCTGGTCCCCTGGGGAAGGCAGGAAAGAGCCAGAGCTTCCTTTGCCCAGTTCCCTGGATACCGCAGGATAAATACAAAGAAAGCACCTTTAAGACCAACGAGTTCTATGTTTTAAGCATGTTTTTCTTAAAAAAATGTATATATATATTTAATTGTGTTTGTCTGCATCCTTTATAAAGTTTATCTCTGCTATCTAATCTTACATAGGTACACATATGGCCCAGCCCAACATGGCCTGGCCTGACAAGATCTCATTTATGTTAGATCCAGCCCTCATAACAAATGAGTTTGACACCCCTGAACAATGGCTTAAGTAACTTCTGGGCTGGCCCTAGGCCATCTGGCACCCTAGGCAAGGCTAACTTCTAGCACCCCCCCTCCCGCATTGATAACATCACCGAGTCACATGGGGGGGCACCAGTGTTGAGCCCCCAGAAGGCTGTTGCCCAGTGTTCCCTCTAAGCTGAGTTAGCGTGAGCTAGCTCACAGATTTTTAGCCTCCAGCTCACACATTTTTTGTCTTAGCTCAGGAAGGATGGCCCCAAAGCACACTCATTTATGCAGGAGCTCATATCATTAATGCCAGTGGCTCACCGCTTGAAGGCCCGTAGCTCACAAAGTAGAATCTTTGCCCACAAGACTCTGCACCTTAGAGGGAACATTGCTGGTGTCCTAAGCAGTCGCCTCGTTCGCCTAGTGGCAGGGCCCACCGTGACTGCAGTTAGGCTTGCCAACCTCCAGGTGGGGTCTGATGAGTTTCTGGAATTATAACTGATCTCCTCACAACAGAGATCAGTTCCTCTGGAGAAACTGCTGCTTTGGAGGATGAACTCTGTGGTGTTCTACCAGGGGTGGCCAAACTGTGGCTCAGGAGCCACATGTGGTTCTTTCACACATACTGTGTGGCACTCGAAGCCCCACCCCATCAGCAGCTTGGAGAAGATATTTGTTTCTTTAAATCGCGTCTTTAAATCATTTCCCTTCCTTCCTTCCTGGACATTGGGGAGGAACGGTGGCTCAGTGGTAGAGCATCTGCTTGGGAAGCAGAAGGTCCCAGGTTCAATCCCTGGCATCTCCAAAAAAGGGTCCAGGCAAATAGGTGTGAAAAACCTCAGCTTGAGACCCTGGAGAGCCGCTGCCAGTCTGAGAAGACAATACTGACTTTGATGGACCTGGGGTCTGATTCAGTATAAGGCAGCTTCATATGTTCCTTCCTTCCTTCCTTCCTTCCTTCCTTCCTTCCTTCCTTCCTTCCTTCCTTCCTTCCTTCCTTCCTTCCTTCCTTCCTTCCTTCCTTCCTTCCTTCCTGTCCTCAAACATCTGATGTTTATTCTATGGGGCTCAGTCTTACTTCAAGCAAGTTTGGCCACCCCTGTGTTATATATACTGTCCTGAGATCTGTCCCCCTCCCCAAACTCTGGTGTCCCCAGACACCGCTCTCTAAATGTCCAGGAATTTCCTAGCCCAGAGTTGGAAACCCTAGACTGCTTAAAGACAGGCTAAAATGATAAAAATCCAGTAAGTCTGGAATGTGATAGTGAACCGGTTTTCCTGAATGGCCATTGATTGATTCAGAAATCTGGGACTGTTTGGTTGGTCCCCCCCCCCCCCCCCCCCAAATCCCATGTCAGAAATGCGATATGGAAACCAGAGTGCAACTCGCAGCTTGAAAGATGAAGTCCTGAGATAACATTATTACAACCATAATACCAGTTATACTAAATCTAATTCCTCCCTTTACTAATTAATTTTGCGCTTGCAGAGTTTTCCAATTACCTTATACAGGATAAGAGGCCAGACATTTCCATGATCCAGCCCTGCAGATCAAGGGTGGCCAGACTTTCTCAACATAAGAGCCACACAGAATAAATGTCAACTGTTTGAGAGCCTCAAGACATGAACATCAGATGTCTGAGAGCTGGGAGGAAGGGAGGGTGGAAGGAAGGAAGGAAGGGAGGAAATAGATGGGGAAGGTAGAAAGAAAACAACTTTAACTTTAAATGCACTTTCCAAACCACTGGCTGGTTTGGCTCGGAGAAGTGATTTAAAGAGATAAATGCCTTTCCGAAGCTGGCCGATGACATGGTGGGGGTTTTGAGAGGCACACAATATGTGTGAAAGAGCTGCATGTAGCTCCTGAGTTTGGCCACCCCTGGGATAAATTCTTCCTTTGCTGCTAACCTCCGTAGAACGATTTGCATCTATTGGGCTAAAACAGGGGTTCGCCGCCCAAACCTTTTCAAGCCTGTGGGCACCTTCTGGAATTCCAACCCAGGGCAGTGGGCACAACCACAAAATGTCAAAGTATTTTATTGTTGCAGCCGTAGGCCGTAACAACCCAACGAGACCCCCAAAGTATACAGTTTGCTTCTAACCATAAAAAAACCCCCAGAGAAATACAAAGCGAAATACTGAACGACGAACAAGATTAAAAACATATATGATAAAACAGAATGGCAAAGTAAGACTGTAACTTGGCCCACATTTTTGTATGGATAGCTGTAATTTTTTTTTAAAGGTAAAGGTAGTCCCCTGTGCAAGCAGCAGTCGTTTCCGACTCTGGGGAGATGTCGCATTACAACGTTTCCACGGCAGACTTTTTTACAGGGTGAACATATTAATGAACATATGAAGCTGCCTTATACTGAATCAGACCTTCGGTCCATCAAAGTCAGTATTGTCTGGCAGCGGCTCTCCAAGGACTCAAGCTGAGGTTTTTCACGCCTATTTGCCTGGACCCTTTTTTAGTGGAGATGCCAGGGATTGAACCGGGGACCTTCTGCTTCCCAAGCAGATGCTCTGCCACTGAGCCACCGTCCCTCCCCTGGTTTGCCATTGCCTTCCCCAGTCCTCTACACTCCCCCCCCCCCAGCAAGCTGGGTACTCATTTGACCGACCTCAGAAGGATGGAAGGCTGAGTCCATTATCTTCTTCCTTATTTTTATTGCTAAAAAGATGAAAGTAGCCGCCTTAAGGGGGACATCTGGAATGTCATTGGCAAATAAAAATTTTATGCGTTCCTCTTCTGATCTAAATTTTGAGAGAAATTGATTCTGCAATTTATTTTGAATGGGCCCGTAGAATGGACAGAAGAGAATACAGTGCACAATATAAATAAAATGTTGAAAAAAAATGTTGACAATGTCTTCTATCTGATTGGTACCACAGAAGCAAAGACGCGAAATGGCTGCCATAGGAAGTCAGCTGCAAAATGTCAAGAGAGCAAGATTATATAGAACTCCTATGGTATCTCTCAGGGGTCATTTCATAGAAAAAGAGGTGTTGGAGCTCACTTGCACAACTTGCAAATGCCACACACCCCTGACATCACTGGAAGGTGGACTAAGTTATATCAGCTCAGCATCTACCTTAACATGCTTCTTGAATTATAATTGTCCTCATAAAACTTTACTCCCGTCATACTTTTTAAAAGTACTTTCTCCTGTGTGACCACAGTAGCATGATGAAGATTTCCATCTGTCTTTTTTATATATTTGGGATATTTTCCCATTTTTTTGTTGGGAAAAATATGAGAAAGTTTATCCAATCTTAGAGTTCAGCTAAATTCTCACAGGGGGTTTGAACAATGGTGCCCAGAAGCAAGTGTGGTGGTGGTGGTGGGGGGGGGGTTAGGAAAGAAAGCGCATTAAAATTTAGATGCTCTGGAGCTCCTCTCCTATGATCTACCCAAAATGAGGCCTGGTATCTCTCCAACATTTCAGGCAAAGGCTCTGTTTTAACAAGATGCCTTTTAATCAGCATAGCCAATCAGAAGCCCTGCTGGGCAAAAGTCTCACCTGGCCCTGCCTACTTTCTAAAAGCATTTGACAGGCATCGGGGAAAGGTAACTGTGGATGTCATGATGTAAATAGTTTGGCTGGCTGCTGTGCTGTTTGAAACAGGTGGCTGGACCAGATGGACAACTGGTCTGACCCAGCCAGGCCTTGCTCAACTTCTTATAGAACCAGAGGGGTAGAAGGGACCTTTAGGGTCATCTAGTTCAACCCCCTGCACAATGCAGGAAAGCCACAAGTACCTGCCCCTTACACACACGCACCCAGTGACCCTTGCTCCAAGCCCAGAAGATTACAAACAGCAACAACACCCCCTTTCTAGGATCTCTGGCTAAACTGGCCTGGAGAAAAATGGCTTCCTGACTCCAAAGTGGCGAACAGCATTTCCCCAGGTGTGTAAAAAAGGGCCACGAGAACTGAGTGAGCACTGATGTGCCGCCACCCTTCGTGTCTTCCTCATGATCTGCCTAAGTTCACAGAATCTTCATTGCTGTCAGATGGCCATCTAACCTGTTTAAAAACCTCCAAGGAAGGAGAGTGCACCACCTCCCGAGGAAGCCTGTTCCACTGAGGAAACTCACTAATCCCTCCCCCTAAATTCACAGGATCCTCATTGGTGTCAGATGGCCATCTAGCCTCTGTTGAAAAACCTCCAAGGAAGGAGAGCCCACCACCTCCCGAGGAAGCCTGTTCCACTGAGGAACCACTCTTAACGGTCAGGAAGTTCTTCCTAATGTTGAGGCAAAAACTTTTGATTTATTTTCAACCTGTTGACCTGCTGGTGCAACTGCTCCATTCCATGACCAAGACGGTGATCGTATTACCTCTCAGCAGAGGTGGAATTCCAGCAGGAGCTCCTTTGCATATTAGGCCACACACCATCTAGCCAATCCTCCAAGAGCTTACAAAAAAAAGCCTTGTAAGCTCTTTGAGGATTGGCTACATCAGGGGTGTGTGGCCTAATATGTAAAGAAGCTGCTAGAATTCCACCTCTGCCTCTCAGTTATCTTCTCGATGAGAGGTGGTATGATCAGCATCGTCAAGAGTCAGTTTGGTGTAGTGGTTAAGTGTGCGGACTTTTATCTGGGAGAACTGGATTTGATTTCCCACTCCTCCAATTGCAGCTGCTGATGTGACCTTGGGTCAGCCACAAGTTCTCTCAAGGCTGTTCTGCTCAAGAACAGTTGTGGGAGAGCTCTCTCAGCCGCACCAATTTCACAGGGTGTCTGTTGTGGGGAGGGAAAGGAGATTTGTAAGCCGCTCTGAGACTCTTTTGGCTAGTGAAGGGCAGGGTATAAATCCAATCTCCTCACACCTCCACTTGCAGCTGCTGGAATGGTCTTGGGTCAGCCCTAGCTCTCTCAGGAGTTGTCCTTGAAAGGGCAGCTGCTGTGAGAGCTCTCTCAGCCCCACCCACCTCACAGGGTGTCTGTTGTGGGGGAAGGAGATAAAAGAGGATTGTAAGCCGCTCTCAGTCTCTGATTCAGAGAGAAGGGTGGGGTATAAATCTGCAATTCTTCTTCTCCTCTTCTTGAAGGACTCTCATGTGGTTGAAATGGGTTCCACACAGAACGTAGCATCGTATTCCCCATTAAAAAAAATCTACCCCTCAGTTAAGATCTTACCATATGTCTACTTCTAGGATGTACATCCCATTCAACAATGGTTCCATTTATCCCGGGCAATTCCCCATTTCTTGCTTTGTCTTCATATAATTCATGCATTCATCCTGCTGTCTCACAGCCAGCTTGTTTCTCTTTGGCATTCATAAATCAACGCTTAATGACCATTTCTTGTTCCTTCTGGGGGACTCCAAGCTGCTGCTTGGTTGTGATTGGTTTCTGCTCGTGTGAGTACAAACGAACGATAATTTATACCAAATAACGAGCAGTAGTGATTCAAAGCGCAAAGCAGTGCTTCAAACGTTCACCCAACACTGGGGAAAGACCGGAAAGTTTATAACTCAACCTCAGACGCAGTAAGAGAAAGTAATTGTTCCAAAATAGTAACCCTAGCAGGCATTTTCTCCAGGGGAACTGAACTAATCTGGAGATCAATTGTAATAGAAGAAGAAGACGACTGCAGATTTATACCCCACCCTTCTCTCTGAATCAGGGACTCAAAGCGGTTTACAATCTGTATCTTCTCCCCCCGCAGCAGACACCCTGTGAGGTGAGTGGGGCTGAGAGGGCTCTCACAGCAGCTGCCCTTTCAAGGACAGAGCAGCCTACAATCGCCTTTCCCTTCCTCCTCCACAACAGATACCCTGTGAGGTGGGTGGGGCTGGAGAGGGCTCTCTCAGCAGCTGCCCTTTCAAGGACAGAGAGCGGCCTACAATCTCCTTTCCCTTCCTCCCCCACAACAGACACCCTGTGAGGTGGGTGGGGCTGGAGAGGGCTCTCACAGCAGCTGCCCTTTCAAGGACAGAGCGGCCTACAATCTCCTTTACCTTCCTCCCCCACAACAGACACCCTGTGAAGTGATTGGGGCTGAGAGGGCTCTCACAGCAGCTGCCCTTTCAAGGACAGAGCGGCCTACAATCGCCTTTCCCTTCCTCCTCCACAACAGAAACCCTGTGAGGTGGGTGGGGCTGGAGAGGGCTCTCACAGCAGCTGCCCTTTCAAGGACAGAGCGGCCTACAATCGCCTTTCCCTTCCTCCCCCACAACAGGCACCCTGTGAGGTGGTTGGGGCTGAAGAGGGCTCTCACAGCAGCTGCCCTTTCAAGGCCAAAGTCTGCCAGAGCTATGGCTGACGCAAGGCCATTCCAGCAGCTGCAAGTGGAGGAGTGGGGAATCAAACCTGGTTCTCCCAGATAAGAGTCGGCACACTTAACCACTATGTCTAGGTGCCACCTGGAAGTAGGCTAGGGTTGCCAGGTCTGTGTTGGAAAATACCTGGAGACTCAGGGGGTGGATTCAGGAGAGGGTGGGTTTTGGGGAGGGGAGGGTCCAAGGCTATAGAGTCCACTCTTCAAAACTGCTGTTTTCTCCAGGGGAGCTGATCTCTGCCAACTGGAGATCAGCTGTAAAAACGGGAGATCTCCAGGCGCCACCTGGAGTCTATGCAACAGAAAAAAGCCACACGGACAGAAAGTTTGAAAAAAAGCAACAGCTCCGTGTATAAAGTACCTCTTGTCCAATGATAAGTACCCACAAAATTTCTCAATAAAGATGCTTTCTCCAACGATTATAGAAATGTCAGTTTCTTTACTGATGTCAAACAGTTCATAAACACTTCAAAGAAATTCCGGATTAGCTCATTGTATGCAAAGGTAACTCAAATACATTTTCCAAGCACCATCAGCTTACAGGCATAACCGGTCTGAATTCCTGTTTCGCATTACTGCTTTATCCAAGCTGGAATTTCATACCACTATGTTGCTTCGCTCTTCACACTGAATTATAAACCTGCTTTCATTTTACCAACATTTACTAGTTCTTCCTTTTGCTTTTTTTTCAAGCCACTTGGAGACTGGAAACCCTAGACGGAAGGTTGGCATAGGGTTGCCAACTCCAGGTTGCAAAACTCCTGGAGATATGCGGATAGTACCTGAGGAGGATAGGGACCTTAGTGGGGTATAAAACCCACCTTCCAAAGCATCCATCCCACCCCCCCGGGGGAACTGTTCTCTGTAGACCAGCCCTTGAGATCACTTAGTCTGACCCTCGGCGATTACTGGGCCAAGCACCCTCCCCCTCTTGTGGGCATTGTGAAGGACTGCTTCTGAGGTATGTGGGTGCCTTTAAAGGTCTGCTGGGAGCAGCTGGAGGGAGGGAGGGAGGGCTGGCAGGGGTAGGGGGTGGGAGCAGCTACCACCAGTTCAATTTGCACGTGATTATCCCAGATGGTGTGGCCTAATATGCTAATGAGTGTGTGACCTAAAATGCTAATATTAAGGGATGTGATCTAATATGCCTTGACCTTGGCTGCCTAGGGGGTGTGTGTGCCAAATTAGGCTCTCCCTGCATGACTTCAAATAGAAAAGCAATTATTTCCATTCATTTTGCCAGCCTGAATCATTCTCCCTTGGCGGAGCACTGTTTTTTGATAATTTTGTATGACTCGCGAATGATGTTATATATATCCAAATGGCCCTTGGCAGAAAAAAAGGGTTCCCCACCCCTGCTGTAGACTAAAGATGAGCTGGAATTCTAGGGAACCCCCAAGCCTGGAGGCTGGCATTTCTAATTAGATGTGATATCATCCTAGGGTTGCCACCCTTCAACTGGCACCTGTTGATCTGGAGACCAAGTCCTATGAAGAAAGGTTGAAGGAGCTGGGCATATTTAGCCTGGAGAGGAGGCGGCTGAGAGGTGATAGGATCACCATCTTCAGGTACTTGAAGGGCTGCCATATAGAGGATGGTGAGGAATTGTTTTCTGTGGCCCCAGGAGGTAGGACCAGAACCAATGGGTTGAAATTAAATCACAACATTTTCTGGCGCAACATTAGGAAGTACTTCCTGACCATTCGAGCGGTTCCTCAGTGGAACAGGCTTCCTCCTTGGGAGGTGGTGGGCTCTCCTTCCTTGGAGGTTTTTAAACAGAGGCTAGGTGGCCACCTGATAGCAATGAGGATCCTGTGAATTTAGGGGGAGGTGTTTGTGAGTTTCCTGCATTGTGCAGGGGGTTGGATTAGATGACCCTGGAAGTCCCTTCCAACTCTATGGTTCTATGATCTACTGTTACAATTGATCTCCAGACTACAGAGATCGATTCTCCTGGAGAAAATGGCTGCTTTGGAAGGCAAAATCTTTGGCATTATATCCTATAATTCCCTCCCTTCCTCAGGTCCCATCCCCCAAATCTCCAGATATTTCCAAACCAGCAGCGACCCTAAGGCATCCTATCGTGAGCCATGGGTCTATGGCCATTGACAGGTATTAACAAGAATGTTGTGAGGGTCTGATGAACGGGGCAGGCTGAGGGACTCTTCTCACCTCCTTACACCTTTTCAGGATTGAAAGCAGAGGGGAGGGGTGCAGCTGTGTCAGCACATGAAAAAGAGTCGGAAGGAGGGATAACAGCTCCTCAACCTGCTGTGCTCCAAGTCTAATCAGGATCGGGTCCTTGTGGCATTTCCCAAACACTCTAAAAATGGTGGTGGTGGTAGCGTTGCCAAGTCTAACTCAGAAAATACCCGGGGACTTTGGGGGTTGAGCCAGGAGATTTTCCCGTTCCTTAAAATAAATAAAAATACAGCAGTACAGTTCCCCTGAATGCAGTCATCATTTCCTTGTTCCCCAGCAGCTGGCTGCACCTCTTTCCCCCCTCTCTCTTACACACACACAGAGCAGCAAAATAAACAGTTTGAAAGCACCAGTTTGTGGTCTCACTGGGGCAATTTACTCACCATGAGAGTTGTTGAATGCTGTATACTCAACCAAGTTCTTCAGACTAACACAGGGAAACCAGAGGTTCTACTTCACTCTTTACTCTTTTTTTTACTGTGCAAATAACTTCTGAAGGGACTGTAAAACAAACGGAAGGACTGGGCTGCTTTCCTTTCCTTTCTCGCAACAGCCTTGTTGTTCTGCAGGCTCACCCCACCCCCATTCAGCCTGGCTCTGGAGATTTAAAGGCACGCACACCTTCCAAAAACCAAGCTGTTCCTAAATGTATTCTAAGCCTTTGTAGAGGGCTTCTAGTGTCCTGGCCCCAGACCTCCTGATGGCACCTGGTTTTTTGGCCACTGTGTGACACAGAGTGTTGGACTGGATGGGCCATTGGCCTGATCCAACATGGCTTCTCTTATGTTCTTATGTGGTGGCAGCTACAGGCATAGCCAGCTTCAAGAGGGGATTGGATAAACATATGGAGCAGAGGTCCATCAGTGGTCCAACAGCATATTGTTGGAACTCTCTGTCTGGGGCAAGTGATGCTCTGTATTCTTGGTGCCTGGGAGGGACAACAGTGCAAGGACTTCTTGTGTCCTGGCCACACTGATGGACCTCCTAATGGCACTTGGTTTTTTGGCCACTGTGTGAGACAGAGTGTTGGATTGGATGGGGTATTGGCCTGATCCAACATGGCTTCTCTTATGTTCTTAAACCTGATACTGCGTGCTTTCGCCTTTGAATTCCCAGCTAGAATTAAAACAGATCGAGGATTCCAGCCTAAACGTGTTTAAGGTGTAATTCCCCCCCTCCTTTTCCATTTGTGATGTTTATCTAACTCCCTTCCAATTCCATTAATTTGCTTTTAAGTGTTTAAACAGAAACCGACAGCCTGATGGGCAAGTTCTTTGCGTTCTCCGGAAGGTATGAATTACTCTTTGGACGGATGACTCTTCATTGGCACATGTATTCCCCACCTCCTTTTTCCTTTTTCCTTAATAAGGTAATTTGTGTGTGGAAAGAGAGACCTGAATGCCACGGGGCTTTAGCTCCTGCTGTTCTTTATTCCCAAGAAGAAGTTGTTCTGGGTCTCTGATCCCATACTTGTTTACATTGGTTATTTATTATAATGTCTTGTGGCGGATTAAGATTTCAAACTAATAACAAGCCATGGGAGCTCCTAATCTCCTAAGCAACACAGATGTTGTTCTGAGCTTGTCAGCCGAATGAGAAAAAGGGGAAGGGCGTACCTACCACACAGAAATACAGGGAACACTGCTCTGACGCTTTCAGCAGGCAATGTGATAAAATAGGAAGATGTAGCCAGGATCTTACAGTAGGCCCTGTACGAAGAGCCCCATAAACTCTTGGAGGATTAGCTACATCAGGGGGCGAGGCCTAATATGCAAAGGAGTTCCTGCTACAAAAAAAAAGCCGTGGTCAGACATATATCACAAAATCCGTAGTGATAGCCATTCGTGGGAGGTAAGGTTGCCAAGTCCAATTCCAGAAATATCTCGGGACTTTGGGGGTGGAGCCAGGAGACATTGGGGTGGGGCCAGGAGCAAGGGTGTGACAAGCATAATTGAACTCCAAAGGGAGTTCTGGCCATCACACTTAAAAGGGACCGCACACCTTTTAAAATGCCTTCCTTCCATTGGAAATAATGAAGGATAGGGGCACCTTCTTTGGGGGCTCATAGAATTGGACCCCCTAGTTCAAAACTTGGAGGGTAGTTTGGGGAGAGGCACTGGATGCTATACTGAAAATGTGGTGCTTCTACCTCAAAAAACAGCCCACCCCCAGAGCCCCAGATACCCGCAGATCAATTCTTCATTATTTTCTATGGGAATAAGTCTCCACAGGGAACAATAGAGTTGCTAGCAAACATTCCCATCCCCCCCCCCTGCTTTCTGATGACCCTGAAGCGGGGGGGGGGGGGAGGGCCTCCAAACCGGGGGATCCCCTGCCCCCACCTGGGGATTAGCAACCCTAGTGGGAGGGGTGGGGTATAAATCAACAGAAATAATAAATAAAGTAATAGACAAGTCCATTCATGCTTTTTCCTCTCTTCACGATAAAACAGATCCCATTCCATCCATTGAAGAAGAGGATTCTGCTCTGGACAAAGTGAAAACTTTGGGGAGGGATGGTGGCCTAGAGGTAGAGCATCTGCTTGGTAAGTAGAAGGTCCCAGGTTCAATCCCCGACATCTCCAACCGAAAAGGGTCCAGGCAAATAGGTGTGAAAAACCTTAGCTTGAGACCCTGATGAGCCGCTGCCAGTCTGAGTAGACAATACTGACTTGGATGGACCGAGGGTCTGATTCAGTATAAGGCAGCTTCATATGATCAGGTGTACAGCCACAGAGCTAACAAGTCTTTCTGGAATATCTAGGACTCGGTTTTCTCAAGAAGCTTTATCCAAGCTATATTCTTACACCTCTTTGTGCTTCAAAGTTCCAAGCAGGGTGAAGTGTGAAGAGATGTAGGATCTATGAGAAATCTCTCTGTAAGGATTATAACTCCAGGGTCATCTAGTCAAACCCCATGCAAGGAATTCACAGATCCCTCACCCCCACACATACATCCCCTGTGACCCCTGCTCCATGCCCAAAAGATGGCAAAAACTCCAAGATCAAAGATTTCAGGTTTTCACGGCTGGTAACATCATTAGGGTTTGTAGAATCTTTTGGGCTCAAGTGCCGTGTTCTACTGGAGAAAGTTTTCCTTCCAGATGTTTCATTCTAAGCTGAGAACGAAACGTCTGGAAGGAAAACTTTCTCGAGTAGAACACGGCACTTGAGCCCGAAAGATTCTACAAACCCTAACTCCAAGATCCCTTGCCAAACTGGCCTGGAGAAAAATTTCTGACTGACCCCAAAAGTGTCAATCAGCATTTCCTTGGGCATGTAAGAAAGGGCCATGAGAACTAAGCACTGATGCAACCAATACTCCCTCTAAGCTGTGGAGTCTTGTGAGCAAAATTTTTACTTTGCGGCCAACTGGCATTAAAGCTGTGGGCTACTGAATAAAAACTAGTTTGCTCTGAGGCCATTTTTCCTGAGCTCAGACAAAAATGCGTGAGCCGGAGTCTAAAAGGACTGTGAGTTAGCTCATGGTAACTCAGCTTCGAGGGAACACTGGATGGAGCCCTACCTCTTCAAAGATTCCTGGGGGTTCAGGTTGATGGCAATGTTCCTTTTAAGCTTCAGAGTCTTGTGAGCCAAAAATTCTACTTTGTGAGCTACTGGCATTAAAGTCGTGAGCTGCTGCATAAATTATTGTGCTTTGGGGTCATCCTTCCTGAGCTAAGACAAAAAACGTGTGAGCAGGAGGCTAAAAATCTGTGAGCTAGCTCACGCTAACTCAGCTTAGAGGGAACACTGGTTGATGGAGGTTCTAGCAGGGGAGCGCAGCTATCGTATACCCTTGACCGAAGAATGGTACACTCCTCCTATCTGGGATGGTTGTCCTCTTCCACTGAGCACGCAACTTTGGGAGGGACACACACGGAGTGGTGAGGGAGGTATGGGACACCCACCTAGCCAGCCAAATCAGCCGAATCAACCCTGGCGATCAGTGGAGTGACAGATGTCGCAGCCAAATCACCCTTACATCCACTGGTTGACGGGCACTAAGACCTCTAGGGGCACCATTTAGGGACCCCTGATCTAAATTATGTTAAAAGTCAGCTGTTTAGAGGGTCTCAAACAATCCGCTAAAGAGGCGTGTCAAACAAGGACACTGTGCGGGTGCACACACCCGCACAAAGAGTTCTCATTAGATATTTGACAAGTTAGACCTTTCAGTCAGAATTCTACCTGCGTTGCACTCTGAACGGTTTAATGAGGTACAGTAGAATGCTAAAAAAGCACTTCCTAATTATGCCATTAACAGTAATGAAGCTCATCAAAAAGTGACGAAGACAGGCAGCTCATCACCCAAAAGTCTTTGCAGGTTAAATCCTTCCAATGCCATGATCTAGCGACCCTAAACTTCTAATAAGAGAGGTGATTAAAAGTTTTTGGTCCACGGCCCAAAGAGTCACATGACTGAGAGGTCTGTAATGTGATCTTCTTTATGCTTTACAGAGGTGAATACCTAATGTGCAGGGTTCTAGTTTGGAGTGGGGCCACGGGATACAGGAGGAAGGGTTTTGCCTTGGGTTGCCAACCTCCAGGTGGGGTATGGAGCTCTCGTGATATTACAGTTGATCTCTCTAGATTACATTGATCAGTTAACTCTGTGGAAAAGGGCCATTTGGAGGATGGATTCAAAAGCAGGCGTGGCCAAACCAGCTCAGGAGCCACATGTGGCTCTTTCCACACATATTGTATGTCTCTAGAAGCCCCCACCACCCTGTTGGCCAGCTTGGAGAAAGCATTTGTCTTTTTAAATTGGAGAATGCATTTAAAGTTAAAGTTGAGTTCTTTCCACCTCTCCCTCCCTCCCCCATCTATTTTCCTTCATAAGAACATAAGAGAAGCCATGTTGGATCAGGCCAATGGCCCATCCAGTCCAACACTCTGTGTCACACAGTGGCCAACCCCCCCCCCCACCAAGTGCCATCAGGAGGTTCATTAGTGGGGCTAGAAGCCCTTCCACTTTGCACCCCCCCCCAAGCACCAAGAATACAGAGCATCACTGCCTCAGACAGAGAGTTCCAACAATATACTGTGGCTAATAGACACTGATGGACCTCTGCTCCATATTTTTATCCAACCCCCTTTTGAAGCTGTCTATGCTTGTAGTCGCCACTCCCTCCTTCCTTCCTTCCTTCCTTCCTTCCTTCCTTCCTTCCTTCCTTCCTTCCTTCCTTCCTTCCTTCCTTCCTTCCTTCCTTCCTTCCTTCCTTCCTTCCTTCCTTCCTTCCTTCCTTCCTTCCTTCCTTCCTTCCTTCCTTCCTGTCTTGTGGCTCTCAAACATCTGATGTTCATTCTAGGTTACGCAAACTTGGCCACCTCTGCTGTATAGCATTATACCCTACAGAGGTCTCTCCCCTCCCTAGGCCTTATCCTCCTCAGCCTCCACCCCTAAATCTCCCCAGATTAGGCCACACACCCCTGCTGTAGCCAATCCTCCAAGAGTTTACAGGGCTGTTAGTACAGGGCCTACTGTAAGCTCCCGGAGGATTGGCTACATCAGGGGGTGTGGTCTAATATGCAAAGGCGTTCCCGCTACTACAACAAATGCCTGCTAGGACTTAAAGCCTCCGACAGTTTTTTCATTAAAAAGCACTTGCTACTTGGGCTTTGTAATTTATGAGAGGACCTGGACACTCACCTTGATAATTAAGAAAAAGAGGCTCACATAGGGTTGCCAAGCCCCCGGGCTGGGCGGGGGTTCGCCTACCCTAGAGGTTCCCAACTCGCCGGCCCACATTAGATCAATGGGGGGAACCTCCCCCGATGTTGCCTGCACGATGATGTCATCTGGAAGTAACATAATCGTGCTGGCGAAGTTGCTCATCAGTCGCTCTAGGCATCTCCAGGAAAACTCTATGGTTTTCCTGGACGCTCTAGCGATTTGGGAGGGAAAACTTTATGGTACGATAGGTACCATAGAATTTTTCCCTCCAAAATTGCTAAAGTGTCTGGGAAAACCGTAGTGTTTCCCCGGAGACGCCTAGAGCAGCTGGGGAGCGATGTCACCGGCTCGATGACGTCACTTCCGGGTGACATCATTGTGCCACACACGCAATGCACACACGACAAAAGTCCCCCGTCGGAGGCTGCAGGGGACTTGGGAACCCTAGGCTCACAATGCTATGCTTTGCAGAATAACTCCAGTCTAGCTCTATGAGCTTAGACAACAGTCTCTTGGCATAGGATTGCACAACCATTCTATTTTTTTTTTTAAATTGTCAGTCCCCAATCGCACGGTATTATCATTTGTAACCTGATTTTCCACAATCATTGCTGAGCACTGCTCATTTACAGGCCCCCATGATTATTCTAACCGGCGCCGTTCTCATCATGTTCATTAGCGGCCAGCTTGTTCCTTCCCTTCTTTGAATGTATCTCCCAATTGGCATTTGTAAAACGGCGGCTCTCAGGGGATGACTGAAATCTCCTGATTGTAATACATTAAGCTCCTGCAGAGTTGAATTATTTCTTCCGTTTGATGGATGCTTCCCCCACCACCCCTCCATTCTTTTGAAGTCCTGTGAGTTCAAGAAGTTGCAGGCAAAACTTTTGGGCCAGGGAAATAAAAAATGTGGTCCGTTAGGGTCTCCAGCCTCCAGGCCAAGATGCCAGCCTCTAGACCGGGGATTCATCCCCCCAGAATTGCAGCTCATTTCCAGACTATGAAGATATGTTCCCCTGGAGAAAATGCTGCTTTGGAGGGTGGACTCTATGGCATTGTACTAGGGTTGCCAAGTCCAATTCAAGAAATTTCTGGGGACTTTGGGGGTGGAGCCAGGAGCAAGATTGTGACAAGCACAATTGAACTCCAAAGGGAGACTGGACATCACATTTAAAGGGACCTCACGCCTTTTAAATGCCTTCTTGTTTCTATTAGAAAAAATGAGGGATAGGGGCACCTTCTTTTGGGGCTCATAGAATTGGACCCCCTGGTCCATTCCTTTTGAAACTTGGAGGGTGTTTTGAAGAGAGTCACTGGCTGCTATGCTGCAAATTTGGTGCCTCTACCTCAAAAAACAGCTCCCCCATCCAAGCCCCAGATACCCACTGATCAATTCTTCATTATACCTTATGGCAGGGGTGGCCAACGGTAGCTCTCTAGATGTTTTTTGCCTACAACTCCCATCAGCCCCAGCCAGCATAATTTTTGTAGGAAAAGCTCAGCAGGAACTCATTTGTATATTAGACCACACCCACTGATATCAGTATTGTTTCACACAGGGCTTTTTTGTAGGAAAAGCTCAGCAGGAACGCACTTGCATATTAGACCACACCCACTGATATCAGCATTGTTTCACACAGGGCTTTTTTGTAGGAAAAGCTCAGCAGGAACTCATTTGCATATTAGACCACACCCACTGATATCAGCATTGTTTCACACAGGGCTTTTTTGTAGGAAAAGCTCAGCAGGAACTCATTTGTATATTAGGCCACACTCCCTGACATCAGCATTGTTTCCCACAGGGCTTTTTTGTAGGAAAAATTCTGCAGGAACTCATTTGCATATTAGGTCCTGACACCAAGCCACCTGGAATGGTGTTCCTGGGCGTTCCTGCTCAAAAAAGCCTTGGGGTGCACTCAATGGCATTAAACCCTGCTGAGGGCCCTGCCCTCCCTAACCCCAGTATCTCCAAGCTCCACCCACAAGTCTCCAGGATTTTCCCAAGGTGGTGCTAGCAACTCCATTTAAGACAGCTGATCGGTAGATTTGGATGTCCTCATTTCCTTATTCTTCTCATGCCAGCCCATCACTTCATTAAAAAAAAAAAACAACGGTAGCACAAAGCAGCCACTTAAAAACCATAACAGCATAAAGTGACCAAAGGATGCACATTTTCCCTGGTGAGACCCTACCTATTAGGATTGCCACCCTCCAGGCAGGGGCTGGAGATCTCCTGGAATCACAGCTGCTCTCCAGACTAGAGAGATCAGCTCCCCAGGGTGGGGGTGGGGGAAATAGCAGCTTTGGAGGGTGGACTCTATAGCATTCTACCCCATGGAAGCTCCTCTGCAGGCTTCACCCTTCAAAACCGCAGGGATCTCCCTACCCAGAGATGGCAACCCAGCCACTCAGTGCATTGGCCTGGCAGATGAGATGAGGAATGTCACCTGGCCAGGGCTTTTTTTTTTGGTAGAAAAAGCCCAGTAGGAACTCATTTGCATATTAGGCCACACCCCCTGATGCCAAGCCAGCCGGAACTCTGTTCCTGTGCATTCCTGCTCAGAAAAATATACATACAGAGGGCTCCATTTGCATTAAAATCATGTATTGCTGTGGTAAACAGCACGATTGGAACCCCTGTAAGGGCTTTGCTGTCTTTTGATTTGGCTTGTTTATTTGCTCCATTTATAATCCATCCATGATACATAAGGCAGATTGCACCATTAAAATAATGGGGTAAAAGAAGTATAATGCATAGGATCACCAGCTCTGGGTTGGGAAATATCTGAAGATTTTGGAAGCTGAGATGGAGGAGGGCGGGGCTTGGGGAAGGGTGGGACTTCAGTGGGCTAGAATACCATAGAATTCAACTTCCAGAGTCACCATTTTCTCCAGGTGACCTAATTTCTGTCGCCTGGAGATCAGTGGCCATAGCAGGTGATCTCCAGCCACAACCTGGAAGCTGGCAACCCTAGCACGTATCGATATGTTACTTTTGAAGAAAGCCATGGTTCAGGCTCCTGCTTCCATCCTGTTTTCCAGAATTATCTATTAAAACCCAAGGCTTGCCCTGTCTTCAAAGCAGACCTCTGTCTCATGCGTGTTTCAGTCTGGTGTGAGAGCCAGTTTGGTGTCGTGGTTAAGTGTGCGGACTCTTATCTGGGAGAACCGGGTTTGATTCCCCACTCCTCACTTGCACCTGCTTGGAATGGCCTTGGGTCAGCCATAGCTCTGGCAGAGGTTGTCCTTGAAAGGGCAGCTGCTGGGAGAGTCCTCTCAGCCCCACCCACCTTACAGGGTGTCTGTTGTGGGGGTGGGAGATAAAGGATATTGTGAGCCGCTCTGAGACTCTGAGATTCGGAGTGGAGGCCGGGATATAAATCCAATATCATCATCATCTTCTTCAATGCAATCTTCGGGTGAATGTTCTCCAGGTAATTGTGACCCACCTAATGGCTGTCATTTCAAACCAGAAATAAGATTAATCTTCCTCTCAAGCAGGTGCTCAAATTGGTCTCTCAGACTCCTCGTCAAAGAACCGTCGCCTGTGTCAGCCACCCATCTTTCCATGTTTCATACTGTTGCTCCGATGAGGTCTAAACTGTGATTTCTCCAGCCGGAACAAGGAATGGAACTAAGTAATTACCCAATAACAGAGCAATAATGCTATAGATTGGATGTAATTGTAGAGGGTAATTCTGCTGGGAATGTCTCCTCCTTAGGCCTCCTTTTGTCCTGTTGCTAAACTGAGACAGGAAATACCCACACATGGCCATTAACAGTGCTCTAACGTTTATATAATCTGAAAAGAAACCAGATCTAACACGTTTTTAAAAAGAAAAGCAATCTCGAAAGGGGGTTGTTTTGAGCAGAGGAGCGTGAGGCAAAGGGGTGTTTGGCCCCTTCTCTGTTAGCCATTTTCTACACAAAATTGACTTCTCAGCTGCTTTTGTCTGCTGTGTAAGAGGACACATGTGGAACCCACAGGGCTTGCTGTATTCCTTCTAGAAGAAGAAGAAGAAGGTATTGGATTTATATCCTGCCCTCCACTCTGAATCTCAGAGTGGCTCACAATCTCGTTTACCTTCCTCTCCCACAACAGACACCCAGTAAGGTAGGTGGGGCCAAAAGAGCTCTCCCAGCAGCTGCCTTTTCAAGGACAACTCCTACTAGAGCTATGGCTGACCCAGGGCCATTCCAGCAGCTGCAAACGGAGGAGTGGGGAATCAAACCTGGTTCTCCCAGATAAGAGTCCTCACACTTAACCACTTCACCAAATTGGCTCTCAAACTGGAGCAGTCCTAAGGAAGAACATAAGGGAGGCCACTGCTTAGTGTGCCCATTTGCCTGCTTATGGCAAGAGAATGTCAGGTAATTGCAGCCATAGTTACCCACAGATGTTCCCTTGATTGGTGCTTGGCAGGGTGGAAACGGGCCAAATGGGGTGTGAGGTGCAACAATTAGGCTTGCCAGCTCTGGGGAGGGAAACAGCCCTATCCAGCCCCCAAATTCCACCAAAGACCACCACCAGTCTCCAAACTCCATCCAAGACCATCTCGTCTCCTTCCACAAATCTGCAGCCTGTGCCACGGGCGGCAGATAATATAGAGCCCACCCTCCAAAGCATTCATTTCCTCCAGGGGATCTGATCTCTGTAACATAGGGATGATCTGTAATTCCAGGGGATCCCCAGGTCCCACCTGGAGGTTGGTATCCCTAAACACTACATTCCTAGGAATTGTTCTAGCTCTTTGGGCTAACAGGTTTGTCCAGTTCATTAAATGTAGACTTTCTTGGTGAGTTTGGCACTCCAATCTCTCTCTCTCTCTCTTTCACCTCTCTTCCCCCATCTCTCTCCTCCCCTTCCCCTCTTCCTCTCGCCTCCTCTCCCTCTCTCCCTCCCTTTCTCGCTGTCTCTCCTTCACTTCCCAATTTATTTCTGCCCCGTCACACTCAGAAATGCATGAATGCTATCTCTGAAGCCTTTGCCTGGCTTGACACTGAATTAATGCATAATGCAGATCTAGATTTTTTTTTTTAAAAAAAATCCATGTTTTCTTTTTCTTTCTTTTTTTTTTTCCTGGAAAAGTCACTCCAGTGCAAAATAATGCTTCTTACAGTCAAACGTTCAGACTGCTGCTAAATATTTACAGCTCCAGAGCTTTGCTCTTAGGAGCGGATGTATTCCAGCTCTCATTTTCCCACCTTGCGATCCATTAGCTTCACTGATCTGCCAATTTTTTTTTAAGTATGATATAAAATGGAATTGCCTCCATAGGACAGTGGGAAAGTTTGACGCTCTCGATGAAAATATTTAGCACTGTGGTAAATTTGGAAAATAACACCTATTTATGTACTTTTAGCAATGGAAAAATATGAATCCCAATGAGAAAATGATATGTATATTGTCATAAATGGTTTATTGTTATACTTATGACTTGGGCCTCTTATAACTTCATTGTAAAATTATACAGCCTAGATGAAACCCCTCCAGGAAAGCTGCCATTTCTGAGTCGAGGGTGGGCTCCTGCCAGAATTTTGTAGAAAAATAGGTGGCGGAGCTCATCCAGGGATTGTTATGCAGCTGCACCTACTATTCAATGGACAAGATGGGAAGGAGGAGGTGGAACTCTCAGAAAGGTTCAGGAGCTGTGCTCCTGTGAGCTCCTGCTGAATCTGAGGCCTGGCTAGGCTTATCATTTCTAAACTTCTGCCTCTTCTTTCAGTCTCTCACCCCAATTAATTTGCGAAGCAGGAGACCAAGTATTGGGGGTGGTGTTGATGGTGAATCTCTAGGAATTTCACCCAGTATCTGTGCGTCCAGGAACTCAAACCTGGACCCTGCAAGTTCTCAACGCTAAATGTACACAATAAACCAGACCTTAGTAAAATATTTAAGGTTTATTAAATACATAAAGAATAAGAAGAAGATATTGGGTTTATATCCCGCCCTCCACTCTGAAGTCTCAGAGTGGCTCACAATCTCCTTTAACTTCCTCCCCCACAACAGACACCCTGTGAGATAGGTGGGGCTGAGAGGGCTCTCACAGCAGCTGCCCTTTCAAGGACAACCTCTGCCAGAGCTACGGCTGACCCAAGGCCATTCCAGCAGCTTCTAGTGGAGGAGTGGGGAATCAAACCTGGTTCTCCCAGATAAGAGTCCGCACACTTAACCACTACACCAAACTGGCCCTCCAAACACAGTGCTAGGAAACACAGTCTTTAGAACCTTGCAGCACAAAAACAAGAAAGCTAACTTTTCCTATTCATACGTTGGCACCTGGTATTAGATGGCGCAGTTAAAGTTTCAAAGTCCAAGGTAGAGGCTCAAGCGTTGTCTATGTAGGTTTTCTGGGCTGGTGTCTGTGGTCTTGGCAAGACCACAACCACACAGCCCGGAAAATCTACAACAACCAATGGACTCTGGCCGTGAAAGCCTTCGACAGCATATTGTCTATGTAGCTACTTGTTGCAATGCAGTATTAACAGTGGGCCGGAAGGTCTGTGTTGGAATATACCTGGAGCCTTTGTGGGTGGAGCTGGGAGAGGGTGGGGTTTGGGGAAGGGAGGGGCCTCAGCGGGGGTAGAATTCTGGCAGGAGCTCCTTTGCATATTAGGCCACACACCCCTGATGTAGCCAATCCTCCAAGAGCTTACAAGGCTCTTTTTTGTAAGCTCTTGGAGGACTGGCTACATCAGGAGTGTGTGGACTAATATGCAAAGGAGCTCCTGCTAGAATCCCACCCCTGGGCTTCAGCGTGGTGCAATGCCATAGAATCCGCCTTTCAAAGCAGCCATTTTCTCCAGGGGACAATATATCCTGCTGTTTGGGCTTATTATAAACTGTGCACTAAATGTTTGTTTATACGCCGGTGAGGTGTTGAAGGATATATTGTGCTTCATAGGAGACCTAGTAGCAGAGACTTGAGCATGTACGCGTTGATCCGTGATTGAATTCTTTGTACTATGGCTCCAGTTAAAACAGCATTGAGAGAAGACTGACGAAGGGTAAAACCAACGAACCCGTAGGAAATCCAGGAAATACGGTCTTTTGATCTCTTTGTGAGAAGTTGTGCGGAACGACGCCCCCTTTCTCCACCCAGATTCTGAACTGCAAGAAGCGGCTGAAGGCACTGCCTCGGAGACGTGACTTTAGAAAACAGTCTGGGGACCGTCATGTGGGTGTTTGTTCTAGTATTTTGCTGTATGGACTTCTTATAAACTGTGCATTAAATGTTTGTTTACACACTTTTTGTGTGTGAGTGATAGTTCAACCGGTGAGGTTTTGAAGGATATATTGTGCTTAATACACCAGTACCTGTGCTATTGTATATTTTCTCCAGAGAAGCTGATCTCTGCTAACTGGAGATTAGTCGTAAAAGCGGGAGATCTCCAGGCCCTATCTGGAGGCTGGCAACTCTAGGAAAATCACAAAGTTAGCATGGCTTCCCTCTGGCCTTTAGGTCAATTCTGGTCTCGAGCCATCTGGCAGCAGATGCTGTTCCACATCCAATCAGGACGCACACTTACTGAAACATCACTCCTGCTTCCCCCCTTCCATCCAGAAGAAGAAGAATTTCAGATTTATACCCCACCTTTCTCCCTGAATCAGAGACTCAGAGTGGCTTACAATCTCCTATGTCTTCTTCCCCCACAACAGACACCCTGTGAGGTGGGTGGGGCTGGAGAGGGCTCTTACAGCAGATAAGATTCCGCACACTTAACCACTACACCAAATTGGCTCCCAGGGGACCAGGGGTAGGGAACAGTGGCTCTCCAGATGTTTTTTGCCTACAACTCCCATCAACCCCAGCCATTGGCCATGCTGGCTGGGGCTGATGGGAGTTGTAGGCAAAAACATCTGGAGAGCCACTGTTCTCTACCCCTGCAGGGGACCGTAGGTTCCCAACAAGGGTGGATTATCACCAGGGGTCGTTTTGTAGAAAAATAGGTTGTGGAGCTTGTCAGCATAACTCATTAGCATATGTCATCACCACCCCAGCCAAAAGCAGCCCGAAGCAAGAAAGGAGAGCGCCAGGCAAGCGAGGCCTGCTTGGGCTGGCTAGAGATCCAGCCAGTCCAGGCAGGCCTTGCTTGCCTGGGGTTCTCCTGGGCCGCCCCACCCCAGTCAAAAGCCCCAAATCACATAAAAAAGTGGAGAAAGGGTGGTGTGGGCTTCTCCAGGGGTTGATGAGGGCTGCTGGGGGCGTGGCAAAGCTCCTTGTGGCTGGCTGGCTGCCCACTGTCCTAATCCAGGGATTGTTATGCAGCTGCACCTACTATTTAGGGTTGCCAAGTCCAATTTAAGAAATATCTGGGGACTTTGGGGGTGGAGCCAGGAGACATTAGGGGTGGAGCCAAGATCAAGGCTGTGACAAGCATCATTGAGCTCCAAAGGGAGTTCTGGCCATCACATTGAAAGGGCCATCACCTTTTCAATGCCTTCCTTCCATAGGAAATAATGAAGGATAGGGGCACCTTCTTTTGGGGGTCATAGAATTGGACCCCTGGGTACAATCTTTTTGAAACTTGGGGGGTATTTTGGGGAGAGGCACTAGCTGCTATACTGAAAATTTGGTGCCTCTACCCCAAAAAACAGCCTCCCCAGAGCTCCAGATACCCGTGGATCAATTCTCCATGATTTTCTATGGGAATAAATCTCCATAGAGAATAACAGAGTTCCCAGCAGACATTTCCCTCCCCCCCCCCTTCTGATGACCCTGAAGCGGGGGGGAGGGCCTCCAAACCGGGGGATCCCCTGCCCCCACCTGGGGATTGGCAACCCTACTACTATTCAATGGACAGGGTAGGTGGGGAGGAGGAGGGGGAACCCTCAGAAAGGTTCAGGAGCTGTGCTCCTGTGAACTCCTGCTGAATTCAAGACCTGATTATCACATTCTTGACTCTGACCTTAGAAGAGTGTAAGAAGAGAGGCCCAATTACAGACACCTGCAGGCTGGAACAGGCCTCCTAGTGTTCATGTTAACCCTTTGCAGGAAACAGGAGGGTGCTTTGCCTCACGCTATGACAAAGATCATTGGGGGGATTTTTTTGAGCATCACTCAGAAGTGACGTCACCTCCATCACTCTTCCATTAGGTACTAACATCTTATTTTCCATGCCCTCTCCACGGCGCTCGCAAAGCGCTGGGTTTGCAGTGGGGCCACGTGGAGCGATCCCAGCGCTTGCTGGAAGAAGCTGGAGCCAGGCAGGCAGGCAGGCGCGGGGGAAGCGCCGGGATCGGAGGCGGAGGCAGCGGATCGCCCCCCCCCCGGAGGAAGGTACGTACCTTCACTCCATAAGACGCACACACTCCCCCCCCACTTTTTTTGGGGGGGGGGGAATGTGCGTCTTATGGTCCAAAAATACTGTAAGTACCAACTCTGTTTAGCTTCTGAGCTCTGATCAGTGGTGGATTTTTTTTGTATATTTTTTATTATTATTATTCATTATCCATTTCTCTACATGCTTTCTAGTATCCTTTTACATTTTTCCCCCAACCCACCCCCCTTAGTCTATGCATCCTCTTCTTCTTCCAGCCAGGGACAAAGGACTTGTAGCTTCCACTGAATATCCACTCTCCTTTCTTCCTTCGCCCAATTCAGGTAGGTCCACCACTTTTCTTTGATTCTTGATCTTCTTTCCTCCCATGATTCTTCTTGCGACATTATAGCAGCTATATCTGACTGGATAAAATCGAAGAGATAGTTATGCCAAGTTCTTTCCTTCCATTTACTTTTAACCTTCCATCCTGCCGCTATTACCACTTTACCCGCTGATATCATTGCTTTTAGTAAATCTTGATTATTCTTCCCTATTATCTCATTCCCTAATATACTCATCTGCATTAATTCAAAGTTAATTCTCAACTCTACCTGAAAGAATTTCTTTATCCTTCCCACTACCATTTCCCATAATTTCTTGGCCTCAAGGCACTCCCACCACATGTGGGTGTACCATCCCTTCTCTTTCTTACAGTGCCAACACTTAGGGCTCAACCCAGGAAACATATTGGCCAAAGTAGCCGGAGTTCTATACCATCAGTGGTGGATTAAACTCTGGGGAGGCCCCTTGGAAATTATCTCAGAGTCTGAGCACCTGCCCCGCTGCCCATGGCCCCCGCTTCAGCCTGCAGGCACTTTCTCAAAAGCCTCTTTTACTAAGCTTCAAGGCAGAGGCAGAGAGAGGCAAACTTGGCAACAACACGACCAGCAGCCATACCAGGCAAGTCAGGCAAAGAGCAGCTTAGTTCTTGGCTGCACGTGCAGGCTAGGAGAGCTACAAGCAGGGTGGAAATCAGAGTGGGGGGAAGCCTGCCCAGGGCTCCGAAAGGTGTGGGGGGCGCATAGGCCAGTGCCTACTTGGTCTAATTGTTAATCTGGCTCTGATGAAATTTGGATAATCCAGAATAGTAAAGGCATCAAGTGGTTCAGAAGAAGGGTCTAGCGATTCCTGGGTCAAGTGGTTCAGAAGAGGGGTGAAGGATGGTGGATAATCTATATTCTCTATGGGTCAAGGAACCTATAGCGGCTCCGTGGCACAGAGTGGTAAAGCAGCAGTACTGCAGTACTGTGATCTGAACTCTCTGCTCACGACCTGAGTTCAATCCCAGCAGAAGCTGGTTCAGGTGGCTGGCCCAAGGTTGACTCAACCTTCCATCCTTCCGAGGTCGGTCAAATGAGTACCCAGATTGCTGGGGGGGGGGAGTGTAAAAGACTGGGGAAGGCAATGGCAAGCCACCCTGTAAAAAGTCTTCTGTGAAAACATTGTGAAAGAAATGTCACCCCAGAGTCGGAAACGACTAGTGCTTGCCCAGGGGACCTTTCCTTTACTTTTCCAAGGAATTTATAATCTGCTAGAAGGTATCTTAAGAAAAGGTGGTTCCCTCAGAAACAACAAAGCCCAACCAGCAGATGGGGAATGAGCCGTATTTCATAACAACACAGGTTCATAGAACTCTGGTTCTGATTACATAAACAAGCCAGGTATTAGGTGCAAATTCAGTTGTTATCTCAGGATAACAGATTGTATAAACAAGTCCTTATCTGCTTTCCTCAAATTGAAAGGCTGCGACTGAAATTTGATGTCCTCCGGATGCAGCTTTTGGCTGATGGTATTGATTTTGCTCCAGACACATTACATCCTAGGAGGTGAAATTGGAAAAATACAGTACCTGAGGAAGTTTACAACTGACTTGATACCTGGTCCGCAGGGAGCAGCCACGTGTGCAGCTGTAGACGGCAAAGCCAATTTTGATAAACGGCAACATTTGGCAAATATATGATAAGCGCTTGCAATTTTCACTATTGCAGTACAAGCTGTGATTTTGTTTTTAGGAACACAGGTGCCATGTGATGGGGGGTGACATGGATTTCCATCTCCCGTGACAACCGAAGGAATTAGCGGATGGGTGACGTTCCCTTCACAGCAGTGTCTCTGTTCTGGAAGAACAACAGGTGAAGATCTTGCAAGGCTAATATGAGAAGACATCATATTGCTCAGGACAAAAAGGGAGCGGGGTCACATTGCAAAATCTCACCACCGCTACAAAAAAGCAGAGGGGTCTAGCGATTCCGGGGTCAAGCAGTTCAGGAGAAGGGGCTAGAAGTTCCGGGATCAAATAGTTCAGGAGAGGGATCTAGTGCTTTCGGGATCAAATGGTTCGGGAGAGGAGATTAGCTGTTTGGGGGTCAAGCAGTTTAGGAGAAGTGTCTAGCGATTCCAGGTTCAAGGAGTTCAAGAGAGGGGATTAGCAGTTCTGGAGTCAAGTGGTTCAGAAGAGGGGTTTAGTGGTTCCAGGGTCAAGTGGTTCAGGAGAGGGAGTAGCAGTTCTGGGGTCAAGAGGTTCAGGAGAGGGGCCTAGTGGTTCCAGTGTCAAGTGGTTCAGGAGAGGGAGTAGCAGTTCTGGGGTCAAGTGGTTCAGGAGAGGGGTTTAGTGGTTCCAGGGTCAAGTGGTTCAGGAGAGGGAGTAGCAGTTCTGGGGTCAAGAGGTTCAGGAGAGGGGTCTAGTGGTTCCAGTGTCAAGTGGTTCAGGAAAGGGAGTAGCAGTTCTGGGGTCAAAAGGTTCAGGAGAGGGGTTTAGTGATTCCAGGGTCAAGTGGTTCAGGAGAGGGAGTAGCAGTTCTGGAGTCAAGAGGTTCAGGAGAGGGGTTTAGTGGTTCCAGGGTCAAGTGGTTCAGGTGAGGGAGTAGCAGTTCTGGGGTCAAGAGGTTCAGGAGAGGGGTTTAGTGATTCCAGGGTCAAGTGGTTCAGGAGAGGGAGTAACAGTTCTGGGGTCAAGAGGTTCAGGAGAGGGGCCTAGTGGTTCCAGTGTCAAGTGGTTCAGGAAAGGGAGTAGCAGTTCTGGGGTCAAGAGGTTCAGGAGAGGGGTTCAGTGGTTCCAGGGTCAAGTGGTTCAGGAAAGGGAGTAGCAGTTCTGGGGTCAAGTGGTTCAGGAGAGGGGTTTAGTGGTTCCAGGGTGAAGTGATTCAGGAGATGGGTTTAGTGGTTCCAGGGTGAAGTGATTCAGGAGAGGGGTTTAGTGGTTCCACGGTCAAGTGGTTCAGGAGAGGGAGTAGCAGTTCTGGGGTCAAGTGGTTCAGGAGAGGGGTTTAGTGGTTCCAGGGTCAAGTGGTTCAGGAGAGGGAGTAGCAGTTCTGGGGTCAAGAGGTTCAGGAGAGGGGCCTAGTGGTTCCAGTGTCAAGTGGTTCAGGAGAGGGAGTAGCAGTTCTGGGGTCAAGTGGTTCAGGAGAGGGGTCTAGTGGTTCCAGTGTCAAGTGGTTCAGGAGAGGGAGTAGCAGTTCTGGGGCCAAGTGGTTCAGAAGAGGGTTTTAGTGGTTCCAGGGTCAAGTGGTTCAGGAGAGGGAGTAGCAGTTCTGGGGTCAAGTGGTTCAGGAGAGGGGTTTAGTGGTTCCAGGGTCAAGTGGTTCAGGAGAGGGAGTAGCAGTTCTGGGGTCAAGAGGTTCAGGAGAGGGGTTTAGTGGTTTCAGGGTCAAGTGGTTCAGGAGAGGGAGTAGCAGTTCTGGGGTCAAGAGGTTCAGGAGAGGGGTCTAGTGGTTCCAGTGTCAAGTGGTTCAGGAGAGAGAGTAGCAGTTCTGGGGTCAAGAGGTTCAGGAGAGGAATCTAGTGGTTCCAGGGTCAAGTGGTTCAGGAGAGGGAGTAGTAGTTCTGGGGTCAAGAGGTTCAGGAGAGGGGTTTAATGGTTCCAGGGTCAAGTGATTCAGGAGAGGCAGTAGCAGTTCTGGGGTCAAGAGGTTCAGGAGAGGGGCCTAGTGGTTTTGGGACTGAGTGGTTCAGCAGAAGGGTCTAGCGAATCCTGGGTCAAGTGGTTCAGAAGAGGGGTTTAGCGATTCCTGGGTCAGAAAAGGTTGCTTTATTCTTGAGTCTGGTGATCAAGGATTGTCCAACGTATAGCTGTATATGATAGGTTTATTTTGATATTTCTGTATCTCTTTTTTGCCTTATTTATAATCTGATTCTATATTTATAATCTGATATATGCCAATAAAGGCTTGTGCTTCTTTGTTTGATTCCTGGGTCAAGTGGTTCAGAAGAGGGGTCTAGTCATTCCTGAGTCAAGCGGTTCAGAAGAGGGGTGTAGTGATTCCTGGGTCAAGTGGTTCAGAAGAGGGGTCTAGTGATTCCTGGGTCAAGCGGTTCAGAAGAGGGGTGTAGCAATTCCTGGGTCAAGCGGTTCAGAAGAGGGGTGTAGCGATTCCTGGGTCAAGTGATTCAGAAGAGGGGTGTAGCGATTCCTGGGTCAAGTGATTCAGAAGAGGGGTGTAGTGATTCCTGGGTCAAGTGGTTCAGAAGAGGGGTGTAGCGATTCCTGGGTCAAGCAGTTCAGAAGAGGGGTGTAGCAATTCCTGGGTCAAGCGGTTCAGAAGAGGGGTGTAGCGATTCCTGGGTCAAGTGATTCAGAAGAGGGGTGTAGTGATTCCTGGGTCAAGTGGTTCAGAAGGGGGTCTAGCGATTCCTGGGTCAAGCAGTTCAGAAGAGGGGTCTAGCGATTCCTGTGTCAAGCGGTTCAGAAGGGGGTCTAGCGATTCCTGGGTCAAGCGGTTCAGAAGAGGGGTGTAGTGATTCCTGGGTCAAGCGGTTCAGAAGGGGGTCTAGCAATTCCTGGGTCAAGCAGTTCAGAAGAGGGGTGTAGCGATTCCTGGGTTAAGCGTTTCATAAGAGGGGTCTAGCGATTCCTGGGTCAAGCGGTTCAGAAGAGGGGTCTAGCGATTCCTGGGTCAAGCAGTTCAGAAGAGGGGTGTAGCGATTCCTGGGTCAAGCGGTTCAGAAGAGGGGTGTAGCGATTCCTGGGTCAAGTGGTTCAGAAGAGGGGTCTAGCGATTCCTGGGTCAAGCGGTTCAGAAGAGGGGTCAGCGATTCCTGGGTCAAGCGGTTCAGAAGAGGGGTCTAGCGATTCCTGGGTCAAGTGGTTCAGAAGAGGGGTCTAGCGATTCCTGGGTCAAGTGGTTCAGAAGAAGGGTCTAGCACAGGGGTTGGGAATAGTGGCTATCCAGATGTTTTTGCCTATAACTCCCATCAGCCCCAGCCATTGACCATGCTGGTTGTGGCTGATGGGAGTTGTAGGCAAAAACATCTGGAGATCCACGGTTCCCTACCCCTGGTCTAGCAGTTCAGGGGGGTTCAGCAGTTCAAACTCAGATTAACAAACGGATGCTCACCTTTGTTGGTGGTTGTGGCACAGAGGAAATTTGCAACAAGAAGTGTACCACTCTAGTCTTGTTATCTGTTCCACGCCCACCTGCTGGATATGCCTCGTGGGTTATCCTAAGTGGGAGAGGGCTGGGAAACAGGTGTGGGAAGAACAAACAAGGGAAGATGCTAGTGACTCAACACATGCTGTGGGGGGAATTGAAAGGTCCTGTAGCATTGCTGTTAGCTTGAACTGGAAGCATGCAAGCAGATAGGAGGCTGCCTGAAGATAGAGACCACCTAAAACAGGGGTGTCAAACGTGCAGCCTGAGGGCCCAATCAGGTCCCTGGAGGGCTCCTATCAGGTCTGTGAGCAACTCACTGTCATCTGCTTCCTTTTTTCTCTCTTGCTTCCTTCTGCATCACAGCTTGCTTTGCCAGGCATACTCAGTTGCACAGGAGCTGCAACTGAGGGATTATGGCTCAGTGGTAGAGCACCTGCTTAGTAAGCAGAAAGTTCTAGGTTCAGTCCTCGGCATCTCCAACTAAAAAGGATTCAGGCAAGTAGGCAAGAAAAACCTCGAGACCCTGGAGAGCCACTGCCAGTCTGAGTAGACAATACCGACTTTGATGGTCTGATCCAGTATAAGGCAGCTTCATATGTTCAAAGCAAAGCTTCTATTTTCTCTAGTGCATGAAGCAACATGTACAAAAGATTGCAGTGCCCACCCATTTCATGTTTTCCCTGGGGTCTTAGGCCCGAAGCACTGACCATGACATTTCTGTAATGAATGTCAATAAATCAAAAAGTAGGTCTGCAATTTACAGACGCACAAACCTGAACAGCATACTCCAGACTGCTACAGCACAGACATTGTCTCCAGATTTTGATGCAGTGATTCAGAGCAAGAGGTGTCAGTTATCAGAAACTATTAAATAAACAAAATATTGAGATAATATTTAAATTAAAAAAAAATCTTTGCATTTGTCTATGTCCTTTATAAAGTTTATATCTCCGCTGGCATTACATTTTATGACACACATGGCCCAGCCCAACAAGGTTTCATATATGTCAGATCTGGCCCTCATAACAGATGAGTTCGACACCCCTGACCTAAAGGTTCAGTGACCTGACCTGGATGGCTCAGAATAGATGGATCTGATCTTCTCAGATCTCAGAAGCTAAGCAGGGGCTGCCTTGGTTGGTATATGAATGAACAGGAGAACACCAGGAAGTCCAGGGTTGCTATGCAGAGGACTGCAATGGCAAATCAGCTTTGGTTGTCTCTTGCCTTGAAATCCCTATGGGGTTGCAATAAATCAGCTGCGACTTGAAGGCACTTTACACCAGAAAGGAACAGTCATTTCAGGTGGGTAGCCATGTTGATCTGAAGTAGCTGAGCAAGATTTGAGTCCAGTAACAAGATTCTGAAGAACTATGGACAGAGGTTCGTGACATTGTACAGAAGGCAGCAAGCAGCACCATTCCAAAGAAAAAGAAATGCAAGAAAGCAAAGTGGCTGTCTGATGAGGCTTTGCAAATAGCTGAGGAAAGAAGGAAAGCGAAAGGCAAAGGTGAAAAGGAAAGATTCACCCAATTGAATGAGGATTTCAAGAGAACAGCAAGGAGAGATAAGGAGGCCTTCCTGAAGGAACAATTCAAAGCAGTAGAGGAAAGTAATAGAATGGGAAGGACAAGAGATCTATTCAAGAAAATTGGAGAAATCAAGGGAACTTTTCGTGCAAAGATGGCCATGATAAAGGACAAAAATGGTAGGGACCTAACAGAAGCAGAAGGGATCAGGAAGAGGTGGCAAGAATACACAGAAGAATTATACAAGAAGGATCTCAATGTCCCGGACAACCATGACAGTGAAATCGATGACCCTGAGCCAGACATCCTGGAGAGTGAAGTCAAATGGGCTTTAGAAAGCATTACTAATAACAAAGCGAGTGGAGATGATGGTATCTCATTTGAGCTATTCAAAGTTCTAAAAGATGATGCTGTTAAAGTGATGCACACATTATGTCAACAAATTTGGAAAACACAACAGTGGCCACAGAATTGGAAAAGGTTGGTTTATATTCCAATCCCAAAGAAGGGTAATGCCAAGGAATGTTCAAACTATCGCACCATTGCACTCATTTCACATGCCAGCAAGGTCATGTTAAAGATCCTACAAGCTAGGCTTTAGCAGTATGTAGATCGGGAACTACCAGAAGTTCAAGCTGGGTTTCGGAGAGGTAGAGGAACTAGAGATCAAATTGCCAACATTCGATGGATTATGGAGAAAGCACGGGAGTATCAGAAAAACGTCTATTTCTGCTTCATTGACTATGCTAAAGCCTTTGATTGTGTGGATCACAACAAACTGTGGCAAGTCCTTAAAGAGATGGGAGTACCAGACCACCTCACATGTCTCCTGAGAAACCTGTATAAGGGTCAAGAATAGATGGAAGGACAAGCTGGTTCTACTGGTGTGCTTGCTGCAAAGACATGTCATATCATCCTTCACTTGCAGAAGTTGCAACCTGGCCCTGTTAGCTGAACATTTGCAGCTCCTTGTGCCTGGTGGGGGGTGGGGGTGGGTGGGCGGGGTTGGTCCCATGTTTTACTGAGCTGGGAAGCAGAAGCTGCACAGCCTAGGATAAACAAGGAGATCATCAAGCTAGTCTCACTTCCATAATCACGCTGGGGCTCTTTTGCTCCCCTTCGGCACAGCTGTTATCCTCTTGTTCAGGGGTCATGTAGAAAAAGAGGTGCCAGAGCTCACTAGCATGGAAAGGGAAAGGACAGGTCCCCTGTGCAAGCACCAGTCGTTTCCGACTCTGGGGTGACGTTGCTTTCACAACGTTTTCACAGCAGACTTTTCACGGGGTGGTTTGCCATTGCCTTCCCCAGTCATCTACACTGGGTATTCATTTGACCGACCTCGGAAGGATGGAAGGCTGAGTCAACCTCAAGCTGGCTACCTGAAAACCCAGCTTCTGCCGGGGATTGAACTCAGGTCGTGAGCAGAGTTTAGGACTGCAATACTGCAGCTTTAACACTCTGTGCCATGGGACTCTTATTCATTAGCGTGACTCATTTGCATATGCCACACACCCCTGTCATCACTGGAAGGTGGACTCAATTATATCAGCCCAGCATCTACCTGAAAATGCTTCTTGAATTAGAATTGCCATCAGAAAACCTTCCTCCCATCCTACTTCTTAAATGGCTTTCTCCCATGTGGCCACAGTGGCATGAGAAAGATTTCCATCCGTCAGCTTTATTGGTTTTGGTTATTTCCCCATTTTTTTTTGGTGGGGAAAATATTAGAAAGTTCAGCAGAATTCTCACAGGGGGCTTGAACAATGGCGCCCAGAAGCAAGTACGTGGGAATGGGGTAAGAAAGAAAGAGTACAATAGAGTTTAGAGGTTCCGGAGCTCCACTCCTATGAGCTCCTGCCAAAAACGAGACCTGCTCTTGTGGCTTGCACTGTTCTAGGAATGCCAGCCTCCAGATGGGACATGGGGATCTCCCAGAAATACCACTCATCTCCAGACTACAGAGATCAGTTCCCCTGGAGAAAATGGGGAGGAGTGGGGTACAATGCCCTAGAGCCCACCACGCTGGACTCTAGAGCATTGCACCCCACTCCTCCACAGACTCTATCCCGACGTCTCCACGAGTTTCCTAATCTGGATTTGGCAGCCCTACCCTCCAGTCCCTGTTGGAGACTGGGGGGAACTGGCAACCCAAGTTCTGTATAACAAAGGGTCGGGGCTTTTTTTTTTTTTAAAAAGCCCATCAGGAACTCATTTGCATATTAGGCCACACCCCTGAGATCACCATTGTTTCACACAGGGCTTTTTTGTAGGGAAAAAACACAGCAGGAACTCATTTGCATATTAGGCCACACCCGAGATCACCATTGTTTCACACAGGGCTTTTTGTAGGGGAAAACCCCCCAACAGGAACTCATTTGCATATTAGGCCACACCTCGGATGCCGGGCCAGCCGGAACTGCATTCTTGTGCATTCCTGATCAAAAAAAGTACAGGATCCAGGAGAGGGTGGGGTTTGGGGAGGGGAGGGGCCTCAGCATAGTACAATGCTCTAGAGACCACCCTTCAAAGCAGCCATTTTTTCCAAGGGAGTTGATCTCTGCCTGCTGGAGATCAGCTGCAAAAGCAGGAGATCTCCAGGCATTACCTGTAAGCTGGAGACCCTAGTTGTTAGGGTTATCAAGCTCCCGCCAGGGGTGGGGGATCCCCCCACCCAGGAGGGCCCCAACCTGCTGGCAGGAAGCAGGCTGCTGGGGGGATCCCTGCCCCCGAAGAGGCCGTCGGTACACGCCATCGTCATCGCGATGACATCATCCAGAAGTGACATCATCATACTGGGGATGTCGTGCAGGGACGCTCTAGGACTCACAATAAAACCTCTATGGTACTATAGAGTTCTATCGTGATTCCTAGAGCGTTTCCAGTGTGACGCTTTAGGAATTGCGGTAAAATGCTATGACACCATAGAGTTTTTAGTCCTAGAATGTCCCCGTGTGACGTCTCTGGCATGATGCCATCATTTCCGGATGGTGTCATTGCGCCCCACGCTCTTTGCAGCAGAGGGACTTGGCCATTCTACTAGTTGTGAGTCTCCATCTTGGAGCTAACAGTAACTAAAAAGATGTAGCCAGACTGATAGACTGTTTATTGTTTTTATCCTTATCATGTGACCCCTCCTAATTTTATTAGTAAACTTTCTTTTGGCTAATGTACAGAATGCGTGCTTTGTGGTTCCCTTTTTTACTCTGCTAAAATATCCCAGAAAAAGGCAAAAAAACCTCCAGGATCCTTGGACCAATATGGCCTGACCGAAAGTGGCAATCGGCATTACCCTAGGCATGTAAGAAAGGGCCACAAATGCCAAACATTGGCTTGTCTCTTCCTGCCCTCCCTCGTGCAATCTGTCAAAATGAACAAAGCCAGGATTGCTGTTAGATGGCCATTAGCCTCTGCTAGGGCTGCAAATCCCTGGTGGGGGCAGGAGACCCCCCAGTTTGGAGGCCCTCCCCTCGCTTCAGGTCATCAGAAAGTGGGGAGGGAAATGGGCACTCCATTATTCCCTTTGGAGGCTGATTCCCATAGGGTATAATGGAGAATCAATCTACAGGTATCTGCAGCTCGGGGGTGTGTTATTTTTTTGAGGTAGAGGCACAAACCTTTTAGCGTAGCATCGCATGCCTCTCCTTAAAACACCCTCCAAGTTTCAAAAGGATTGGACCAGGGGGTCCAATTCTATGAACCTGAAAAGAAGATGCCCCTGTCCTTCATTATTTCCAGTGGAAGGAAGGCATTTAAAAAAGGTGTGAGGTCCCTTTACACCCTTTGCAGTTCAATTATGCTTGTCACAAACTTGCACCTGGCTCCACCCCCAAAGCCCTCAGTTATTTCTTGAACTGGACCTGGCAACCCTAGTCTCTGCTTAAAAACCTCCAAAGAAGGAGAGCCGGCCCACCCTCTCGCAAGGACCCCTGTTTCACCGAAAAACCGCTCTCAGTGTCAGGAAGCTACAAAGCATCACACAAAAGGTGGGAATGCTGCCTTTTTAATAATAAATCAGAAACAGGTTCCAAGAAAGAAAGAAAGAAAGAAAGAAAGAAAGAAAGAAAGAAAGAAAGAAAGAAAGAAAGAAAGAAAGAAAGAAAGAAAGAAAGAAAGAAAGAAAGAAAGAAAGAAAGAAAGAAAGAAAGAAAGAAAGAAAGAAAGAAGAGAGAGAGAGAGAGAGAGAGAGAGAGAGAGAGAAAGAAAGAAAGAAAGAAAGAAAGAAAGAAAGAAAGAAAGAAAGAAAGAAAGAAAGAAAGAAAGAAAGAAAGAAAGAAAGAAAGAAAGAAAGAAAAGAACAGGCAGCAGACCTAATTATATGAGATATCTTTCCAGACCGCCAGTGACAGAAAGTACCTGCCTCTTGAATGAGAGATGTGCTCCCACCCACAGTGTGAGAAAGTGCCGCGGACAAATTTCATGCTTTTGAGAACAGATCTCTGGGCTCTCCTACCCACACACAATAATGCGGCTGAATGACGCAGTTCCAGCTCAAAAAGATCAGGGCCTCCCCTTCCCATTTAGAAAATGCTTTCAATTTGATACTTTTAGCTGTGCCAGCACGGCGTGGAAACTAGTTAAGCGTTTGATCATTAAGACGCAACCGGAACGGCCAGTCTGAACGACTGAGATCGCTGGTGAGAAAGGGAAAGCTCAAACTTCCTTCTTTCTTTCTTCTTCTTCTTCTTCTTCTTTTTTTTAAAAACTACCTTTCTTGAAGATGCTTGAAATACACTAATTGGGTAGGTAGCTCTCAGCGGGGGTGTAAATTGCAGTGTTGTAATAGCCGGCGCTGTCATGTCTTACGTTGCTACATGAATGCTTCCAAATCAGCATAATTTGGAGCATCAGATTGCCAGTCTGATGCAATTCATCTGGAAATTTCCCCCGCCTCAAATGCAACAGGAAATTTATGGCCAGTAGGGCTCGAGGGAGCATTTACTATACAGAGGAAAAGGAAAGTATAACGCAGGGGTCCTCACCAATGTTCCCTCTAAGCGGCAGAGCCTTGTGAGCAAAAATTCCACTTTGTGAGCTGCTGGCATTAAAGTTGTGAGCTCCTGCTAGGCTTCCCAATCCCCAGGTCCCAGCGGGGGATCCCCCAGTTTTACAGGCTTCCCCCCCTCCCACAGCTATTATGCACCGCCATGAACAATTCCCATAAGGAATGATAGGAAATTGATCCGCTGGTATCGGGAGCTCTGGGGGGGCTGTTTTTTGAGGTAGAGGTGCCAAATTTTCAGTATAGCATCTAGTGCCTCTTCCCAAAATGCCCCCCAAGTTTCAAAAGTATTGGACCAGGGGGTCCAATTCTACGAGCCCCAACAGAAGGTGCCCCTATCCTTCATTATTTTCTATGGAAGGAAGGCATTTTAAAAGGTGTGCTGTCCCTTTAAATGTGATGGCCAGAACTCCCTTGGAGTTCAATTCTGCTTGTCACACCCGTGCTCCTGGCTCCGCCCCCAATGTCTCCTGGCTCCACCCCCAAAGTCTCCTGGCCCCAAAGTCCCCAGATATTTCTTGAATTGGACTTGGCAACCCTAACTCCTGCGTAAATTAGTGTGCTCTGGGGTCATCCTTCCTGAGCTAAGACAAAAAAATCTGTGAGCTAGCTCACGCTAACTCAGCTTAGAAGGAACACTGGTCCTTATCTTCTTTGAACCTGTGGGCACAATGGAGGAACAGGCCTGCTCTGACCTTCAGACCCTCCCATTGCCCCCCACCAAGGCTTTCCCAACACCTGGGGAGGCTTTTCTCTTTCTTTGGTAACTCACCGCCACCACCTGACCTCTGCAGGAATTGCCCACTGGGAGGGTCCGCTAGGGTTGCCACCTTCCAGGTGGGGCCTGGAGATCTCCCACTTTTACAACTGATTTCCAGCTGGCAGCAGGGTTGCCAACCCCCAGGTGGGGGCAGGGGATCCCTCGGTTTGGAGGCCCTCCTCCCGCTTCAGGGTCATCAGAAAGCGGGGGGAGGGAAGGGAAATGTCTGCTGGGAACCCCATTATTCCCTATGGAGATTTATTCCCATAGAGAATAATGGAGAATTGATCCGCGAGTATCTGGAGCTCTGGGAAAGCTGTTTTTTGAGGTAGAGGCACCAGATTTACGTTATAGCATCTAGTGCCTCTCCCCAAAGTACCCTCCAAGTTTAAAAAAAAATGGACCAGGGGGTCCAATTCTATGAGCCCCCAAAGAAGGTACCCCTATCCTTCATGATTTCCTATGGAGGGAAGGCATTTCAAAGGTGCGTGGTCCCTTTCAGTGTTCCCTTTGGAGTTCAATTATGTTTGTCTCAACCTTGCTCCTGGCTCCACCCCCAAAGTCTCCTGGCTCCACCCTCAAAGTCCCCAGATATGTCTTGAATTGGACATGGCAACCCTAGCTGGCAGAGATCAGTTCCCCTGGAGAAAATGGCTGCTTTGAAGGGTGGACTCTATGGCATGGTGCCATGCTGAGGCCGCTTCCCTCCCCAAACCCCGCCCTCTCCCAGATCCACCCACAAAGTCTCCAGGTATTTCCCAACACAGACCTGGCAACCCTAGTCAGGACTCCCAGCTTCCCTTCCTAGGATTGCCAATCCCCAGGTGGGGGCAGGGGATCCCCCGGTTTGGAGGCCTTCCCCTTGTTTCAGGGTCAGACAGAAAGCGGGGGTGGGGGGAGGGAAATGTCTGCTGGGCACTCCATTGTTTCCTATGGAGACCGATTCCCATAGAGTATAATGAATAATTGCTCTGTGGGTATCTGGGGCTCTGGGGTGTGTGTGTCTGTTTTGGAAGCAGAGTCATCAGATTTTCAGCATAGCATCTGCTGCCTCTCCCCAGAATACCTTCCAAGTTTCAAAAACATTGGACCAGGGGGTCCAATTGTATGAGCCTCCAAATTAGGTGCCCTTATCCTTCATTATTTCCAGTGGAGGGAAGGCATTTAAAAGGAGTGCAGTCCCTATAAATGTGATGGCCAGAACTCCCTTTGGAGTTCAGTTATGCTTGTCACACTCTTGCTCCTGGCTCCAACCCAAAGTCTCCTGGCTCCACCCCCAATGTCCCCAGATATTTCTTGAATTGGACTTGGCAACCCTATCCCTTCCAAGTTCTGAGGCCTTGCCTCTTTGTTTCCCACTACCCAGTGCCTGGTCATCACAAGGACAGTTTACTGCCTTGTGTGCCCATGGAGGAATAACCTTCCCCCTGGCACTCCTTTTGAAATAGCATGTCCAAAATGGTGGAGGTCTATGTGGTACAGAGAACTGCTATCAGCATCAAAAGTATTTCAAGTATACTATTTCAATTATTAGTATAAAGTTAGCATAAAGTAAAGGTAAAGGAAGTCTCCTGTGCAAGCACCAAGTCATTACCAATCCATGAGGTGACATCACATCATGACATTTTCTTGGCAGGTCTTTTAAAGGGTGGTTTGCCATTGCCTTCCTCAGTTGTCTACACTTTACCCTCAGCAAGCTGGGGACTCATTTTACTGACCTCGGAAGGATGGAAGGCTGAGTCAACCTTGAGCCAGCTACCGGTGTTAAACTCAGTTGTTATGAGGGCCAGATCGGACATAAATGAGACTATCTTGGGCTGGGCCACGTGCATCGTAAAATGTAATGCCAGGTAGCGGAGATAGGAACTTTATAAAGGACACAGACACAATTAAAGATTTTTTAAAAGCGTAAAATAAAATTTGTTTAAAAGATTAGCGCTCATGCAATATTTTGTTTATTAAACAGTTTCTGATAACTGACACCTCTTGCTCTGAATTATTGTGTCAAAATCTGGAGACAATGTCTGTGCTGTAGCAATTTTGAGTATGCTGTTCAGGTGTGTGTCTGTAAGTTGCAAACCTACTTTTGACTTATTGACATTCATTACAGAAATCTCCTGGTCAGTGCTTTGAGACTGACCCAGGGGGAAACATGAAACGGCTTGGCATTGCGAGCTTTTGTACACAAGTTGCTTCATGTTGGTATGTTTGTGAAAGAGCACCTCATTTTGTTGCTCTCATTTTCTTTTTTGAGAACAATGACAATGAATTTATCTATTATCTATCTATCTATCTTTCATGCGCTGCTCAGCCAACGGAGAAAATAGAGGCTTTGCTCTGTAGCTCCTGTGCGATTGAGCAAGCCTGGCAAAGCAAGCTGTGATGCAGAAGGAAGCAAGAGAGAGGGAGAAGGAAGCAAATGATAGCCAGTTGCTCACGGGCCTGATAGGAGCCCTCCGGGGGCCTGATTTGGCCCTTGGGCCGCATGTTTGACATCCCTGCACTATGAGGTCACCATAAGTCAGCTGTGACTTGACTGGACTTTCCACAAGTAATGTTTTATTGGCCCTGGCCTGCATAGCCCTGAATAGTCTGATCTCATCAGATCTCAGAAGCTAAATAGCATTGACCTTGGGTACAAAAGCTCGCAATGCTGAGCCATTTCATGTTTCCCCCTGGGTCTTAGTCTCAGAGCACTGACCATGAGATTTCTGTAATGAATGTCAATAAGTCAAAAGTAGGTTTGCAGACACACATCTGAACAGCATACTTGGGTAGTACTTGGGTAGGAGGAAGTAGTACTTGGGTAGGAGGAAGGTTTGCGGTTGCTATGCAGAGGCAGGCAATGGTAAGCACCTCTGGCCTTGAAAACCTGTTGAAGTCCCTACATGTTGACTGCAGCTTGACGGTTCTTTCCATCCCCATCGGAGAATGCTTTGTTTCACCGTCTCTCAAGTGGTGCCACCTGTGTTTAGCATGGAAAGCACTTCGTTTTGGGTATTAATAGCGACTTGTCATTTGAAAGCAGAACAGGGTACTGCCGCTGTTTATATTTGAATTGTTCTCTCCCTGGGCATGGTTTGAAGCAGCTGTTTGAGACATCCCTCCCCCGACAGATTACTAATTACAACTTCAGATTTTCACATGTTTCTGCTGCTCAGAGATGTTTTTTTTTACAATAGCTTCCCAAATCTGCAAAGAGAAACAGTCACCTGCTGCCTAGTTCAGGGGTTCCTAATCAATACTCCCTCTAAGCCAGGGGTGTCAAGCTCATTTGTTATGAGGGCCAGATCTGACATAAATGAGACCTTGTTGGGCTGGGACCATTTAAGATTAGGTAGCAGAGATATAAACTTTATAAAGGACACAGGCAAACATAATTAATTTTTTTTTTTAAAAAAACTTAAAACATGCTTAAAACGTTAACACTCATTGGTTTTAAAGGTGCTTTCTTTTTTATTTCTCCCACGGGATGCAGGGAACTGGGCAAAGGAAGCTCTGCCTCTTTCTTTGCTTCCCCAAGAGAAAGAAGAGAGGCTTGGCTCAGTAGCTCTGCTGTGAGATTGAGAGAGCCTGGCAAAGCAAGCTCTCCCTCCCCCTCTCCCTCCCCAAAGGAGGAGCCTCAGCCAATGGAGAAAATAGAGGCTTTGCTCTGCAGCTCTTGTGCGATCGAGCAAGCCTTGCAAAAGCAAGCTGTGATGCAGAAAGAAGCAATAGAGAGGGAGAAGGAAGCAGATGACAGTCAGTTGCTCAGGGGTCTGATAGAAGCCCTCCGGGGTCCTGAATCGGCCCCCAGGATGAGTCTTGTGGAGCAAAAAATGCTGTGGAGTCTTGTGAGCAAAAATTCTACTTTGTGAGGTTTTGGTATTTATTCTGCATAAATTAGTTTGCTCTGGGGACATCCTTCCTGAGGTAAGGCAAAAATGTGTGAGCTGGAGGCCAGAAAACTGACCTAGGTCACACTACTCAGTTTAGAGGAAACACTGTTCCGAATGTGGTTCCCATGGGTTCCATGCTGTCCATCAATGTCTTTTCTGGTGCCCACCAAGTGTTTTTAGAAAGTGGGTGGGGCTAAGTGAGGCTTCTTCACAGCAAGGCTTCTGATTGGCCATTGGAGATCTGATTGGCAGGAAAGATTTTTTTTTAAAAAAAACCTCATTGTTTTGGCAGCAGCTGCCACCCCAGCACAAGGTTCTTCACTGTTTGACTGAAGTTAAATTGCAGCAATCATTTTGTGGCAGCTCCTGTGGTAGCCATTTTGTGACTGTACCCACGACATGATGTCAGAATTCCAAAGGTGCTTGCAGGCTTAAGAAGGTAAGGAGGACCCTGGGCTAGTTTTTCTGTTGCTTACTGGAGAGGCTAGAGGAAACGGACTGGATTATTTATAGCACTAGAGTTACCTGACTGGAATTGACTCTAAAAAACATCTGGAGGTGGGGGGACAGCACTGATTGGGGCTACAGCACAGAGAAAGCTGTTTGGAGAGCGGGATCCATGGTTTAGAGCTTGTTTGGGAGTTTGTGAACCATGGTTAGGAGCCTGGTTTGGAGTTTGTGAACCATGGTTCGGGGCTTGGTGTGGAGCTTGTGGACCATGGTTTGGAGCTCATTGTGAGGTTTGTGAACCATGGTTTGGGGCTCAGTTTGGAGTTTGTGAACCATGGTTTGGGACTTGGTGTGGAGCTTGTGGACGATGGTTTGGAGCTCGTTGTGAGGTTTGTGAACCATGGTTTGAGGCTTGGTGTGGAGCTTGTGGAACATAGTTTGGGGCTTGGTGCGGAGCTTGTGGACCATGGTTTGGAGCTTGGTGTGGAGCTTGTGGACCATGGTTTGGGGCTTGGTGTGGAGCTTGTGGACCATGGTTTGGAGCTCGTTGTGAGGTTTGTGAACCATGGTTTAGGGCTTGGTGTGGAGCTTGTGGAACATGGTTTGGGACTTGGTGTGGAGCTTGTGGACCATGGTTCGGGGCTTGGTGCGGAGCTTGTGGACCATGGTTTGGGGCTTGGTGTGGAGCTTGTGGACCATGGTTTGGAGCTCGTTGTGAGGTTTGTGAACCATGGTTTGGGGCTCAGTTTGGAGTTTGTGAACCATGGTTTGGGACTTGGTTTGGAGCTTGTGGACGATGGTTTAGAGCTCGTTGTGAGGTTTGTGAACCATGGTTTGAGGCTTGGTGTGGAGCTTATGGAATATGGTTTGGGGCTTGGTGCGGAGCTTGTGGACCATGGTTTGGAGCTTGGTGTGGAGCTTGTGGACCATGGTTTGGGGCTTGGTGTGGAGCTTGTGAACTATGTTTTGGGGCTTGGTGTGGAGCTTGTGGACCATGGTTTGGAGCTCGTTGTGAGGTTTGTGAACCATGGTTTGGGGCTTGGTGTGGAGCTTGTGGACGATGGTTTGGAGCTTGGTGTGGAGCTTGTGAACCATGGTTTGGGGCTTGGTGTGGAGCTTGTGAACCATGGTTCGGGGCTTGGTGTGGAGCTTGTGGACCATGGCTTGGAGCTCGTTGTGAGATTTGTGAACCATGGTTTGGGACTTGGTGTGGAGCTTGTGGACGATGGTTTGGAGCTCGTTGTGAGGTTTGTGAACCATGGTTTGGGGCTTGGTGTGGAGCTTGTGGAACATGGTTTGGGGCTTGGTGCGGAGCTTGTTGACCATGGTTTGGAGCTTGGTGTGGCGCTTGTGGAGCATGGTTTGAGGCTTGGTGTGGAGCTTGTGGACCATGGTTTGGGGCTTGGTGTGGAGCTTGTGAACCATGGTTTGGGGCTTGGTGTGGAGCTTGTGGACCATGGTTTGGAGCTCATTGTGAGGTTTGGGAACCATGGTTTGGGGCTTGGTGTGGAGCTTGTGGAACATGCTTTGGGGCTTGGTGTGGAGCTTGTGGACCATGGTTTGGAGCTCGTTGTGAGGTTTGGGAACCATGGTTTGGGGCTTGGTGTGGAGCTTGTGGACCATGGTTTGGGCTTGGTGTGGAGCTTGTGGACCATGGTTTGGAGCTCGTTGTGAGGTTTGTGAACCATGATTTGGGGCTTGGTGTGGAGCTTGTGGACCATGGTTTGGAGCTTGTTGTGAGGTTTGGGAACCATGGTTTGGGGCTTGGTGTGGAGCTTGTGGACCATGGTTTGGAGCTCGTTGTGAGGTTTGTGAACCATGGTTTGAGGCTTGGTGTGGAGCTTGTGGAACATGGTTTGGGGCTTGGTGTGGAGCTTGTGGACCATGGTTTGAAGCTTGGTGTGGAGCTTGTGGACCATGGTTTGGAGCTTGATGTGGAGCTTGTGGACGATGGTTTGGGGCTTGGTGTGGAGCTTGTGAACCATGGTTTGGAGCTTGGTGTGGAGCTTGTGAACATGCTCTGTGCTTTTCCCTCCCCTCTGCCGATGGATCCCTCCCCTTATTCACCCAATTTTCTCTCAATGTACTTTGCCTAATTCAGATGTAATCATAAACTATAGGTATTGTGTAGCACGTATGCACAGTGTGAAGTTATAAATATTCGTGCTAAAAATATACCTCTCCTAAACCATATGTTTCAAAAGATGTAGACATTAAAGTGAACAGCAATACTATTTCTCTTGCATTCCAATAGTTCCTTGCTCACTTGCATGTTTACAATAATTTCATCTTCTGAGCGACCCTACAGTGAATATATATCTCCCTCCATCTGTAAAAAGCCCTTGCAGAGTTATCCATTTCCATATATATATTTAAAATATTATTTTTGAAAAGTCTCAAAATATAGCCCCCAACAGGCTGGCATCCTTTCATCCTTATTTTTTTTTTCTCTTTTCAAATACAATCTTTTTGCTTCATGGGCAGCTCAGCATATCTGGAGCATATTTGGCGGGGGAAAGTGTCCTCGAGTCACAGCCAACTGAGAATCATAGACTCATCGAGTTGGAAGGAATCTAGTCCAACCCCCTGCACAATGCAGGAAACTCACAAATACCTCTCCCCTCACACACAGGACTGGCTCGTGGGGTTCTACCGCCAGAGACAGAACCCCAACACACGCCCACCTCCCCTCACCATCGAGGTGACATCATCACGTTGGTCACTGTAAGCGCCATTGTTTCTGGGCGCTGAGAGCCAAGGGAATTTCTCTGACCCCTCAACGCTCAGAAAGAACACGCGGCGCTGTTGTTTCTGGACACTGAGGGGCTGGGAGAATTCCTCCGAACCCTCAGCGCTCAGAAAGACTGTGTGGTGCTGTTATTTCTGGGTGCTGAGGGGCCGGGAAAGTTCCTCCGACCCCTCAGCGACCAGAAAGAACACACAGTGCTTCCTCTCCTCGGCACGCTCTGAGTTCAGAGGGTGCCAAGGACTGGAAGCGCTGTTGTTTCTGGGCGCTTGTGAACATGCCAGGGGTCTCTGTGCTCTGTGCTTCCCCCTCCCCTCTGCCGATGGATCCCTCCCCTTATTCACCCAGAGGAACTTCTCCGACCCCTCAGCATCCAGTCGGAGGCTCAGGGAAGGCACGAGCGGAGAGGGGGTGTGCTCCCTCGGCCCCTGTTGGGAGCTGGCACCCTAGGCAACTGCCTAGGTCACCTACTTCACGTGCTGGCCCTGCTCACACCCACCCAGTGACTTCTGCTCAGAAGATGGCACCAGTGTTCCTTCTAAGCTGCGTTTTAGGCTCCAGCACACACATTTTTGTCTTAGCTCAGGAAGGATAACAATAATTTGAGCCGGCAGCTCACAACTTTAATACCAGTAGCTCACAACGTAGGATTTTTGCTCACAAGACTGCAGCTTAGAGGGAACATTGGATGGCACTCCTCAACCCTCCCAAAAGAAAAAAACACTTCCAAGTTCCCTGGCCAAACTGGCCTGGAGACAAATTGCTGCCGGACCCCAAAGTGGTGAACAGCATTTCCCTGGGCGTGTAAGAAGGGGCCACGAGAACTCAGCACGGATGCGACCCTTCCTGCCCTCCTTCTCATGATCTGCCTAAAGTCACACAATCAGCCTTGCTGTCAGATGGCCCTCTAGCCTCTGTTCAAAAACCTCCAAAGAAGGAGAGCCTTATAGTGACCCTGCATGGGATTTTCTGGGCAAGAGATGTCCAGAGGTGGTTTGCCGTTGCCTGCCTCTGCATAGCAACCCTAGACTTCTCCTTGGCGGTCTCCCATCCAAATACTGAGCAGGGCCGACCTTGCTTAGCTTTTGAGATCTCATGCAGTCAGCAGCTTCTGCTCAAAAGCCCACGGTTTATGAAGCATTCTCCCCGGAAAACTGATATCAGTACCTTCTATCTTATCTGATATTATGCATTCCAGAATCTCCAGCTGCATCTTACGGACGGTCAGTTATCTTCACTCTTTCCAGTTCCTGCTCATACCATATAAGGCTATTCCTGTTAAGAACATAAGAGAAGCCATGTTGGATCAGGCCAACGGCCCATCAAGTCCAACACTCTGTGTCACATAAGAACATAAGAGAAGCCATGTTGGATCAGGCCAATGGCCCATCCAGTCCAACACTCTGTGTCACATAAGAACATAAGAGAAGCCATGTTGGATCAGGCCAACGGCCCATCAAGTCCAACACTCTGTGTCACACAGTGGCAAAAAATGTTATATACACACATACACTGTGGCTAATAGCCACTGATGGACCTGTGCTCCATATTTTTATCTAAACCCCTCTTGAAGGTGGCTATACTTGTAGCTGCCACCACCTCCTGTGGCAGTGAATTCCACATGTTAATCACCCTTTGGGTGAAGAAGGACTTCCTTTTATCCGTTTTAACCTGTCTGCTCAGCAATTTCATCGAATGCCCACGAGTTCTTGTATTGTGAGAAAGGGAGAAAAGCACCTCTTTCTCCACCTTCTCCATTCCATGCATCATCTTGTAAACCTTTCTCAAATAGCCCTTAACTTTCACCTATTTCGACTGACCTAGATTCTCAGCCTAAGCTGCTAGCTGTTGGCAATATTCTTGGCGTCTGTTCTTGAGCTGTTGGCGTCTATTCTTGATCTGGTTGGCCTCCCCTATCGGCACTGTCACCTGTGCTATAAAATGGATTATCATCTGCCGGCTCTATGAGATATCTTGATGTGAGACAGCCAGGCTGGGCAATATGTGACGCTACGGTAAACTTCTCTGAGTGCTGTTGAGTCGTCTGTTTTTAAAATGTTTTTATTGGATTTTATTGTTTTATCATATGTCGTACTCCACCCTGAGCCCTATGGGGAATGGGTGCAATAGAAATATACTAAAATAAATAAAATAAATATAAATATAATGATTAGGGTTTGTAGAATCTTTCGGGCTCAAGTGCCGTGTTCTACTGGAGAAAGTTTTTCTTCCAGACGTTTCGTTCTCAGCTGCGGAGAACATCCTCAGTGGCGTTGCAGCCGGAGCAGGCGCTCTGACCTTCTTGGCTGCTGTGCATTGAGTGAGGCCAGGGCTGCTGGAGAGCTGCTATTTCTAGGCTGGAGGGGGTGTGGTGAAAGGGCAATTGGTTTGTGGATGTGCCCATTGTTTGGTGGGGCTTCCTGGAAGGGTAGTGATAAGGAAACTGGCTGTTGAATGTGACCATTGTTCTGTGTTGATTGCTGGGAGGGTTGGAAGGGGTGTGAAGATAAGGAAGATGGTTGTTGACTGTGCTGGTTGTTCTGTGGAATGTGCTGGTTGTTCTGTGACTTCCTGCAATTTATAGTCTGTAGGGTGTTTTGCAGAGCTGGGTTACCAAGATTGGTGGATGGAAATGCCTTCTTCCTTTCTGTTAAAATTGTGCTGGAGTTTGTAAATCTCAATAGCTTCTCTGTTCAGGCGGGTATGATAATGTAAATATAATGCTTGATTGTGCTGCATCACTTGGTTCTGGAGGGCTTGTGGCCAGTTTTATAAAGAGGGCCAACCCAAAAGACATCCTGCCACATCGAGTTTATTTATTGATATTATTTATAATTCGCCTTTCTCACTCAAGGTGGATTATACAGAGTCAATGCAATCAACAAGACGGGACATGCAGTCAACAATGCAGTAGGATTTCGGTTGCAGTACCAACCAGAAGTCTAAAACAACCAGAACTGACACAAAGCAGAAGTGTTAACATGACAAATTAAATGATGCAAAAAATCGCACAATGGCTGGTTACAGACGGGCAGTAAAAGCCGTCGCAGGGATGGCTGGTGAGTGGACCAGAAAAGCACATCCAAATGCACACATCCAACTCCTGTCCCAACCTTGCCCTCACTCCGTCCCTACCTGAGACCCAGTTTGGTGTAGTGGTTAAGTGCACAGACTCTTATCTGAGAGAACCGGGTTTGATTCCCCACTCCTCCACTTGCGGCTGCTGGAATGGCCTTGGGTCAGCCATAGCACTGGCAGAGTTGTCCTTGAAAGGTAGCTTCTGGGAGAGCTCTTTCAGCCCCACCTACTTCACAGGGTGTCTGTTGTGTGTGTGTGTGTGGGAGGGAGGTAAAGGAGATTGTGATCTGAGACTGAGATTCAGATTATAGGGCAGGATATAAATCCAATATCTTCTTCTCCCTCCTTTAAATTTTTTTTAAATTTTTTTGCTAACAGCTACCCTGATGAAGACTTCTGATGTACTCAAAAGCTCTCATAAAAGGGTTTTGTTTTGGGGTTTTTTTGCCATTTTAGTGAGCCCTTATCCAATGACATTTCATGGATTCTGTTTCTTGCTCTGCATTTACCTGGGGCTAATACAGCTGTTGACAACTTTTTACTAATGTCCTCGAATGCTCTCTCCGTTCTATTGCCTGGAGATCCCCACTTCTAGCCAGCAGAAATCCCCTGGAAACTCACATCATCTCCTATAAGGACGGGTTGCCAGCTCCGGGTTGGGAAATAGCTGGAGATTTTAGGGGGTGGAGCCTGAGGAGGGAGGGATTTGGGGAAAGGAGGGACCTCAGCATGATATAATGATATCGCAGGGGTGGCCAAAGTTGTTTAATGTAAGAGCCACATAGAATAAACATCAGATGTTTGAGAGCTGCAAGACATGAACCAAGATTATACATACATCTTTATTAAAACTCTTAATACTTTCTTTACATAGAAAGATTAAATACATATGTATGCACTCTACAACATGACCATGGTAGAAGGAGACTTTTAAAAAAAAAAAATCAAAAGCTGGAAATAACAGTCCCCATAAGACTAGCATAGGGAAAGGTTAAGGGAATTTTTTTATTGCACCATTGGGAGAAGGAAACACACATGTACTATATAAATCACTAAACACCGTTTGCATTGTTATGTATCTCTCTTTGCCCTGACACCATGGTTAATAAACACAGTTCCTAAAAGAGCCATGAAACTAAGAGGGAACTCTGCACCTCCCTCTTTAATTCTGTCCCTCCTTCTAGTGGCTCCCTTGGCTCTTGCATTCTCTTTCCCCGCTCTAGGTCTCTGGGCAACCTCTGTGGTGGAGGAGAAGAGCTTGCAAGCCTGTCTATTTCCCCCTCCTTCCCCACTTTACACACAGTGGAAATAGTCACCTACCTATGGGTCAACACTCAGAGGCTAACTGAGGTTCCAATGCTAAGCGTGCATACTTGAGAGAAGGCCTGCATTGACCTCTGTGAGGCATGCAATATGTCTGAAAGAGCCACATATGGCCCCTGAGCTGCAGTTTGGCCATCCTTGTGCTACAGACACAAACTTTGAAAGCTGCCCTTTTATCCGGGGGAACTGATCTCCATTGCCTGGAGATCTGTTGTAATCCCAAGAGATGTCAAGCCACTACCTGGAACAGGTGACTCTAATGTGTCTTGAAATTGGAACCATCACTGTACTTAAGAGTTGGCAGGCAAACATACAGCAGACAGAAAGGAGAAGAAGAAGAGTTGATTATATACCCCACTTTCCACTACACAATATAGTCTCGGAGTGGCTTACAGTCGCCTTCCCTTCCTCTCCCCGCAACACGCACCCTATGAGGTAAGTAAGGCTGAGAGAGCTCTGAGAGAGCTGCTCTCGAGAGAACAGCTCTGAGAGAACTGTGGCTGGCCCAAGATCGCCGAACTGGCTGCATGAGGAGGAGTGGGGAATCAAACCTGGTTCTCCAGATTAGAGTCCGGTGCTTTTAACCGCTACACCACACCGGGAGCTGAGCCACTCAGGAAGAGATCTTTAATATGAGAAGCAAAGTGTCCACAGATTGCATTCCTGGTGTTGGCCAGCGAAGCTTTGGCTACCCCCTCCCTGCCGAAGCTGCTGCGGGGCAGTGATGAGGCAGAGAGAAAATATGGCCTTAGCCATGCTTCTTAGTAGCCATGCTGCAAAGCTGGAGCAACCCAGTCAAGTTTTAGGCAAGTGCACGGCTGCTCATTGGCTAGCAGTCTTCTCCAATGTCAGAGGCTGGCAGCAGGGCTACCGACCAATCAGCAGGCAAACTGGCCTCTCCACTGCTACCCCCAGGTGGTGGGTGGTAAGGGTAGGCTTTCCCTTCTGCCCTTTGATTGGTTGTTGGTGGTTCATTATGTGATTTGATTGGTTGGTGGTTCAACCCAGCTACATGTCACCAAGCCAAAAGAGGAGGGATCCCAGCAGGATATAATGCCATAGAGATTACCCTCCAGAGCAGCCGTTTTCTTGGAGAACAGGGCTTTTTTGGAGCAGAAACTCACAGGAGCGCAGTTCCAGCTGGCTTGGTGTCAGGGGGTGTGGTCTAATATGCAAATGAATTCCTGCTGGGCCTTTTCTATAAAAAGCCCTATGTGAAACAATGGTGACATCAGGGGGTATGGCCTAATATGCAATTGAGTTCCTGCTGGGCTTTTTCTACCAAAAAAGCCCTGTTGGAAACTATAATGACTAGAACAACTGGGACCGGTGTATATAGAAAGAGCTGCAAAAAACTCTGGAAGCAATAATACTATCACACTGTAAGTGTGTAAATGTGTTCTTGTTTAGTGCAAAATAAAAGGGAACACGTATTGTTTGAAAACCCCCACGAAGTCACTGCAGCAGTCTCTCACTGGCAATTGCCTCTTCAAAATAAACTGTAGACGTGAATGGAGTCTTTTGGTGTTCCGTTTGTGATTTAGATGGAGAGAATAAGGAACTGCTTATTAAAGGAATCCTCACGGTTTCGCTTATCAAGCTCTTCTTCAGCCTTTTCTCCCGATGTTACACGGAGCCACAGTACTTTTTTCTATAACAAGGATCAATGCATGCTCTCAACATCTGCTATTGGCTCTTCAGCTCTTCAGCACTGTAAGCATTAAATCAAAACCACCTCCTTACGTTCCCCCTGAAATGACAGGCTTCATTCAACATCGTCTACATTTCTATCCCACACCTGTTAAGTTAAAGGAGGACATGTTAGAGCTTTGGAAAGAGAGAGGTTGTTTTTTTTTTTTTTTTTTTGCAATGCACTTCCTTCTGATTACTAATTACACTTCTCTTTGACAAAGCATTTGTTGAGGAAGCCCTCGGGGTGCCAGAACTGCGTGGGAGCCCCATGCTGAGGTTTGAGAAACAAGAGACGATGTTCGATGTTCGGAAAGCCTCCGAGGAAACCTGTTTTCTCTCAGGAGATGTCAAATCTTTCTTTACCACTCCTTTTTCTACAGATACTCTGCTTCTATTAGTGGTTAAATAAACTGGTTTGAGGGAGATAAGGCTGTTTCGTACACTGGTGGAGTTGCGTGCAACTTCACCCAACTTTTAATAGGATAGTATTGTGTTTTATTTGGGAAGAAATGGCTGAGTTCTGCGCATTTTTTTTTTTTTTTTACATTTGTATTCTCACCAGGAGAGAGGTTCTGAACCTCACCAAAGGGTGTCAGGATCTTTTGGTGCGTAACAGGAGGTGGTTACGAGATCTGGATCTGACATAAATGAGGCCTTATCGGGCCAGGCCCTGTGTGTCATAAAATGTAATAGTGGGTAGCGAAGATATAAACTTTATGAAGGACACCGACAATATGCAAATGAATTATATACCCCACTTCCCACTACACAATATAGTCTCGGAGTGGCTTACAGTCGCCTTCCCTTCCTCTCCCCACAACACGCACCCTATGAGGTAAGTGGGGCTGAGAGAGCTCTGAGAGAGCTGCTCTCGAGAGAACAGCTATGAGAGAACTGTGGCTGGCCCAAGATCGCCGAACTGGCTGCATGAGGAGGAGTGGGGAATCAAACCCTGTTCTCCAGATTAGAGTCCAGTGCTTTTAACCGCTACACCACCCCGGGAGCTGGGCCACTCAGGAAGAGAGCTTTAATATGAGAAGCGAAGTGTCCACAGATTGCATTCCTGGGGTTGGCCAGTGACGCTCTAACATGTCCTCCTTTAACTTAACAGGTGTGGGATAGAAATGTAGACGATGTTGAATGAAGCCTGTCATTTCAGGGGGAACGTAAGGAGGTGGTTTTGATCTAACATGGCTTCTCTTATGTTCTTAATTAAAAACATGCCTTGTTGACTAAAGCTCTTGCATAGTGTATGTGTGCTGCGGCAGTTATTTAAGCTGCTCCTAGCAAACCAGACCCCTGCTGTCACAGCTTAAACCCACAGATTAGTGCTTAAAACAGGGGTGTCAAATGTGCAGCCAGAGGGTCGGATCAGACCCCAGACAATATCAGGCCCACAAACAATTCACTATCTGCTTCCTTCTTTCTCTTTTGCTTCCTTCTGCATCACAACAGAGCGAAGCCTCTGTTTTCTCTATTGACTGACCAGCACATGAAACAATATATGTACAAAAGCTCACAGTTTCCAGCCATTTCGTGTTTTCCCCTGGGTCTTAGGCTCAAAGCAGGGACCATGAGATTTCTGGAATGAATGTCAATAAATCAAAAGTAGGTTTGCAACTTACAGAAACACACCTGAACAGCATACTCAAGACTGCTACAGCATAGATGTTGTCTCTAGATTTTGATGCAATAATTCAGGGCAAGGGGTGTCAGTTATCAGAAACTGTTAAATAAACAAGAAAATTGCAAGAGTGCTAATCTTTTAAGCATATTTTATTTTAAGGCTGTGTTTTTTTTGTTTTTTTTTAAAATGTGTTTGTCGGTGTCCTTCATAAAGTTTATATCTTCGCTACCCACTATTACATTTTATGACACACAGGGCCTGGCCCGATAAGGCCTCATTTATGTCAGATCCAGATCTCATAACAAATGAATTCGACACCCCTGGCTTAAAGGCTTGCTTGAATTATCCCACCACAGTCCATGGCCGCAGTCACACTCACCATTAAATCCATCCCTAACCCGTCGCTATTATACCCTGCAGCTTTTTTACAACAAATTTCCTGATCAGACATCCCTCCATCCTTCAGTTCTAAGCAGCATTGGTCCCGTCGTTGGTTGATCAGAGGTCTCAACCGGACCTCATTTTTTTGAGATGGCATTCCACACTCGCGCAAGCACAGTACTGTGGGATATCGTGCTTGGCTTTTTTTTTTTAAAGGTGCCAGAAAAGGTGGGAGATCTGCCCCCCTTCATTTAAACACCTGGAAAGGAAGGGGAAGCCCAGGAGTTCTCTTTGCTGTCTCTCTGCCTGGTGGGTGATCTTCCTCCCCCCCCCCCATTTAAACACCCCAACGTGGTGTTTAAATGGGGGGGAGCATGGCAACCCTCTTTGCTGTTTCTCCGCCTGGCGGGGAGACAGCAAAGGTGAGTCATCTTCCTCCCCTGGCAGGGAGACAGCAAAGGTGGGTGATCTGCCTCCCACCCCATTTAGGAAAGCACCAGTCGTTTTCGACTCTGGGGTGATGCTGCTTTCACAAAGTTTTCACAGCAGACCTTTTACGGGATGGTTTGCCATTGCCTTCCCCGGCCATTACACTTCCCCCCCCAGCAAGCTGGATACATATTTTACCGACCTCGGAAGGTTGGAAGGCTGAGTCAACAATTGCTGGCGCAATGATATCATTTGGAGTGGGCTCTCGTAGGGAAGCGGATGTGCGCTTGCGACGAGTCGGCTACAATGGAGCGTTCAAACATAGAAAGTACGCACAGGAGTCATTGGAAGCATTCTTATTCCGGATTTAATGTACTATCAAAAAAGTCCGCGTCTCAGTCGTGGCAGTTCGGGACACGAACGAGCCAACAACCGTTGCCAGATGCTGATGTTTGGACAACCGCATAACATCCGACATGCATCTGGCTTTCATCCATGCCCATCTCGTCAGTTTATGTGTGTCTGACCTCGGCCCAGGTTGTCTAAATTCATTGATATTTTATTTGTTTGTTTGCTTGTTTATTTATTTAGTATATTTCTATTCCGCCCATTCCCCATGGGGCTCAGGGTGGAGTACAACATATAATAAAACAATAAAATACAATAAAAACATTTTATGAACAGACAACTCAACAGCACTCAGAAGATTTCCCTATCATCGCAATATTGCCCAGCCTTGCTGTCTGACATCATCACAAGATGTTATCCCATAAAGATGGCTGATATTATTCCATTTTATAGCACGGATGACAATGCCGACTGGGGAGGCCAACCAGATCAAGAATAGACGCCCGCAGCCTCAACTAAAAGCCTGGCTGAACAGCTCCGTTTTACAGGCCCTACGGAAGGCTAATAAGCCAGGTAGGGCCCGAATCTCTGTAGGGAGCTGATTCCACCAGGTCGGGGCCAAGGCTGAAAAAGCCCTGGCTCTAGTTGAGGCAAGGCGGGCGTCTCTTGGGCCAGGGACGGCCAACAGATTTTGGGAGGCCAAACGTAACGTAAATAGAATTTCAGCAGATGGCAAATTGGGTGTACCAAGCCGGGGGGGGTGGGGAGTTATCAGCCCCCTCCAAGGGAGACTTTCATTGAATCAAAGTCCCCAGGTATTTTCTGTGTTGGACTTGGCAACCCTAGTTTAGCCTAAAGGACAGGATGACTTAGTCCTTAGGATTGCACTGTTAAGCCTGCCAAAAATTCCTATAAGCACACTGTTTCTTCTCTGGCTTCTTACAATTCCTAGTCAGCTCCCTCACCAAAGAGAATTGTGTTTGCTCAAAGGACGCTTCTCTCCTTGCTTTCTGCCCCAGCGCTCTGCTATTTTTTTTTTAAACCATCTGATTCCTCCATCTTTAATTCTTTCAGCCGTTTATTTTGGTTAGCCTTGTCATCTGCAGTTATCGGGGAAGCTCCCTCCTCTTCACACATTGTCTATTTGGTTGTCATGTCAATACCGCAAGCTGGTTCTCACCTGGAATGCTGTTATTTTCCAGCACCCCTGGCTCTAACCCAATTTAATGCAAGCAGAAAATCCATCCGGCTTTACCCCTTAAGTTCTTTTATATGGTTTTAGCCTCTCTTGCCACCACATGAAGCTGCCTTATACTAAATCAGACCATGAGTCTATCTGGATCCATGAGAGCCAGTTTGGTGTAGTGGTTAAGTGTGCAGACTCCTATCTGGGAGAACTGGGTTTGATTCCCCACTCCTCCACTTGCACCTGCTGGAATGGCCTTGGGTCAGCCATAGCTCTCGCAGAGTTGTCCTTGAAAGGGCAGCTTCTGAGAGAGCCTCTCAGCCCCACCCACCTCACAGGGTGTTTGTTTTGTGGGAGGAAAATATTGTGAGCCACTCTGAGACTGAGTGGAGGGCGTAATATAAATCCAATGTCCAGTGTCTTAGGTCAGTACTGTCTATTTTGGCTGGCAGCAGCTCTTCCAGGTCTCCAAGCCCGTAGCCAGAAAATTTTGGATGGAGGGGCCTGGGAGTTGAAAAATTTTTCAGGGAAGCACATGTGTTGCTCTCTCACTCTTCTGCTTTCTATCTCTCTTCCGCTGTCTGTTCGCCTCTCTCTTACGCTGCCGTTCTGCAGCTCTCTCACTCTGTCCCCCTTTCTTTCGCACTGCTGTTCTCTCTCTCTGACCAAGAGAGAGACTGACCGAGAGAGAGATCTTGGGGTCGTGGTAGATAACTCACTGAAAATGTCAAGACAATGTACGACTGCAATAAAAAAGGCCAACGCCATGCTGGGAATTATTAGGAATGGAATTGAAAACAAATCAGCCAGTAACATAATGCCCCTGTATAAATTGATGGTGTGGTCTCATTTGGAATACTGTGTACAATTCTGGTCACCGCACCTCGAAAAGGATATTATAGCTTTAGAGAAGGTGCAGAGAAGGGCAACTAGAATGATTGAAGGTTTGGAACACTTTCCCTATGAAGAAAGGTTAAAACACTTGGGGCTCTTTAGCTTGAAGAAACGTCGACTGCGGGGTGACATGATAGAGGTTTACAAGATTATGCGTGGGATGGAGAAAGTAGAGAAAGAAGTCCTTTTCTCCCTTTCTCACAATACAAGAACTCGTGGGCGTTCAATTAAATTGCTGGGCAGTCAGGTTAGAATGGATAAAAGGAAGTACTTCTTCACCCAAAGGGTGATTAACATGTGGAATTCACTGCCACAGGAGGTGGTGGCGGCTACAAGCATAGACAGCTTCAAGATGGGATTGGATAAAAACATGGAGCAGAGGTCCATCAGTGACTATTAGCCACAGCGTATTGTTGGAACTCTCTGTCTGGGGCAGTGATGCTCTGTATTCTTGGTGCTTGGTGGGGGGGGGGGAGTGGAAGGGCTTCTAGCCCCAGTTGTGAACCTCCTGATGGCACTTGGGTTTTTTTTTTTTGGCCACTGTGTGACACAGAGTGTTGGACTGGATGGGCCATTGGCCTGATCCAACATGGCTTCTCTTATGTGACACAGAGTGTTGGACTGGATGGGCCATTGGCCTGATCCAACATGGCTTCTCTTATGTTCTCTCTTGCTTCGCCGCTCTCTTACTCTGTCCCTGTCCTTCTCGCTGCTGTTCTCTCTCTCTCTCTCTCTCCCACTCTCCCCCTCGCTGGTCCTGGAGGCCCTCCAATGGAGGGGACACTACATAGGGAAGGGTTATTTTTTTAAAAAGAGTGACTTCCCCCCCCCGCCCCGGGCCCCCTGTAGCTACAGGCCTGTCTTTCACATTACCATATTCTTTTAACTGAACATGTTGGGGAATGGGATTGAACTTGGGGCCTTCTGTATGCAAAGCAAATGCTCTGCCGCTGGGCCATGGCCCCTCCCCTTAACAAGAACACAAGAAATTGCCTTATCCAGAGTCAAAGTCCTAAGTTTTCAGGGTCAGTATTGCTTACTGACTGGCAGATGTTCTGCAGGGTCTCAGGGAGAGTCTTTGCTATTATTCTTTTAACTGGGGATATTGAGGATTGAACCCTTCAGAGCAGCCATTTTCTCCAGGGGGGCTGATCTCTGTCATCTGGAGATGGGTTGTAAAAACGGGAGATCTCCCGGTGGGCAACTCTGCTTAATGGAAGAGCCACAAAGAATGAATGTTAGATGTTTGAGAGCTGCAAGACATGAACGAATATTACACACACGTTGTTATTAAAACAGTTAATACTTTCTTTGCACAGAAAGGTAAAATACATACAGATGCACTTTACGACATGACCATGCTAGAAGGAGACTTGAAAAAAACAAAAGCTGGGAATAACAGTCCCCATAAGACCAGCATAGGGGAAGGTTAGGAAATTATTTTTGGCACCCGTGGAAAAAGGAAACATACACATACCATATAAATCACTGACCACTGTTTGCATCTTTATGGATCTCTCTTTGCCTTGACACCAAGGTTACTAAATACAGCTCCTACAAGAGCTATGAAACTAAGGCGGAACCCTGCACCACCCCCTTTAATTCCACCCCTCCTTCCAGTGGCTCCCTTGGCTCTTGCTTTCTCTTTCCCTGCTTTAGGTCTCCAGGCAACCTCCATTGTGGAGGAGAAGAGCTTGCAAGCCTGCCTATTTTCCCCTCCTTCCCCACTACACACTTGGTGAAAATAGTTACCTATCTATTGGTCAATGCTCGGAGGCTGACCGAGGTCCCAATGTTAAGCACACTTACTTGAGAGTAAGCCTGCATTAAACTCCTACTCAGCCTCTGGGTTCTCATTTGGTGGCCAAAGTGTCTGAGTTTCAGCTTCAGCATCTGACCTTCCAGGGAACAGTCTGGGTTGATATCCCTTAGGAATGACTGATTTAATCTTCTTGCAGTCCAAGGGACTCTCAAGATTCTTCTCCAGCACCACAGCTTGAAAGCATCTATTCTTCTGCGCTCAGCCTTCCTTATGGTCCAGCTCTCACAGCCGTACATTACTACCGGGAATACCATCGCTTTGACTATACGGACTTTTGTTGACAGGGTGATGTCTCTACTTTTTATTATGCTGCCCAGGTTCGTCATAGCTGTCCTCCCAAGGAGCAAACGTCTTTTAATTTCATGGCTGCAGTGGTGAAAAAAACCCCAGGTGCCATCTGAGTTCCTGCTGGGCATTTTCTACAAAAAAAAGACCTATTGACAACCCTAGTCTGGAAGGTCATGGCAGTATGGCCAATCACCACTGCCAGTCTTTCAATATTTCCTCTGTTTGAGCTCTTGGGTACCTGCTTATAAATCATCGTAGTCACTCTCGGATCATCCCAGGACAATGTACTTTTTCTTCTCCAAGTTCAGGTCAAGTCTGAAATAAACAAACAAAGATCCAGAGAGGTATCCAGTGCTCATCTTTGTTCAAAGCGATGTGCTACCAAAGAGCCCTGATTTTTTTGTTTTGTTTTGTTTCCCTGCGAAATGGTAAATATAATAAATCTTACCCTTCACTGAGTTCGTGTTTAGAGTGTCAATCACATTTCCACTCTGCTGAGTACGGCGCTGCTGATGAAATGCCACGGTCTAGGTTGGCCAATCTATAAAACTGGGATACCAGAATGCCTCCAGTCAAAGGTTATTTTTCATATTTTTAGTATATTCTTCTGACTCTTGGATGCTCAGATCCCAATCTGCAAATGTAGTCTGTGAAACATACCGGTTAGTAAAAGATTTCTGAAGGAGAACCATTTCAGACCTCAGATGTGAGATAATAACATAAGAAAGGCCCTGCTCGTCCATCTAGTCCAGCACCCCATTTCATGCAGCGGCCAGCCAGTTCCTCTGGAAGGCCAAAAGCAGAGCATACTGACTGAGGCCTTCATAAGAACATCTGAAGAGCAATGTTCCCTCTAAGCTGCAGAGTCTTGTGAACAAAAATTCTACTTGGTGGGCTACTGGCATTAAAGGCGTGAGCTATTGCATAACTTAGTGTGTTCTGGGGTCATCCTTCTTGAGCTAAGTCAAAAATGTGTGAGCTAGAAACTAAAAATGTGTGAGCTAGCTCACACTAACTTAGCTTAGAGGGAACACTGCTGAAGAGTGCTGCTGAATCAGACCAAAGTCAATGTAGTCCAGCATCCCGTCTCACATAATGGCCAGGCAGTTCCTCTGGAGGGCCAGCAACAGGGCATAGAGCACATACTACTGCTAAGACAAGCCTCCCCCATCCTATCACTATGCATTGGATTTTTCCTACTTAAATGCAGAACTTTACACTTATCCCTGTTAAGATTCATTTTATTGGTTTTAACCCAGTTTTCCAGCCTGTCAAGACCATCCTGGATCCTGTTACTGTCTTCTACTGTATTTGCCTTACTACAATTAAGATAAACTATGTCTACAGCATTCTCCTGATCCAGCAAGGTAGTCACTTTCTCAAAAAAAGAGATCAGGTTAGTCTGACATGACTTGTTCTTGAAAAGCCCATGCTGGCTCTTAGTAATCACAGCCATCCTTTCGAAATGTTCCAGAACTGACTGTTTGATGATTTGTTCTAAAACTTTTCCAGGTATAGACTTGTTCTAAAACTTTTCCAAGTATAGTCAAGCTGGTGAGTTGGCTGTTACCCAGATCCTCCTTTCCCCCCTACTTGAAGATGGGGACAACATTTGTCCGCCTCCAATCTTCCAGCACCTCTCCTGTCCTCCAAGGATATTGGTATAAGGGGGAAATTATAGACATCTTTGAGACTTCAACCATTGCAGCTCCAACCATTGCAGCCAATGGACCTGAATGCTTCTGGTTTTGAAGGAGGCAGCTTGGGAAGCAGACCCTATTTGGGAAGACAAAACTGCTGACTCCACCATGGGAAATTTCTGGTGCTTGGGGGATGGTACCTCAGTAGGCTTGGCTTCCACTCACTCAGGGTAGAGGAATCCTCTGACCTGAGCTCCTGCATTGGATGGCAGTGGGAGAGGGGAAATGAGAAAAAAAAACACAGTAGTGTCATATCCACCGTTATGTCACTTCCAGGGAAAACCTGGAAGTGATGGTGGGTAGCTCTAGGAATTGCCTGAAACTCTATGGTTTTACCCTCCACCACTTCTGGGTTTTTTCTTGAAAATGACATCATCATGCCCCTACTGCCCCCCTGCCATGTCCTCACCCCCTAGCCTCTCAGCAGTTGCCAGGCTCAGCCTGCCAACCCTATGCCTCAGGAGGGCAGAGTTTTGGGAGGGAAGGGGGCTCAGTGAAGGTGTGATGCTACTCTAGGGCTTCTCTTTCCGCCTTCTGAAGTTTCTATTTCCTCCTGTCATAGTAGGGTTGCCAATCCACAGGTGGGGCAGGGGATCCACCAGTTTGGAGGCCTTCCCCCCGCTTCAGGATCATCAGAAAGCAGGGTGGGGGGGATGTCTGCTGGGCACTCCATTATTTCCCATGAAGATCGATTCCCATAGGGTATAATTGAGAATTGATCTGTAGGTATCTGGGGCTCTGGGGAGGCTGTTGTTTGAGATAGAGGCACCACATTTTCAGCATAGCATCCAGTGCCTCTCCCCAAAATGCTCGCCAAGTTTCAAAAGCATTGGACCAGGGGTTCCAATTCTATGAGTCCCAAAAGAAGGTGCCCCTATCCTTCATTATTTCCAATGGAGGGAAGGCATTTAAAAGGTGTGCGGTCCCTTGAAAAGTGCTGGATCCCTTTGGAGTTCAATTATGCTTGTCCCACCCTTGCTCCTGGCTCCACCCTTAAAGTCTCCTGGTTTCACCCCCAAAGTCCCCAGCTAGTTCTTGAATTGGACTTGTCAACCCTATGCCGTAAGCAAGCTTCCAGGAAAAAAAATCTCTGGGATTTCTCGTTTTTCGAAAGAAGTAACAGGGTTATCGTGACTCATAATTGTTCAACAAATAGGCCTGATATCTTTCGAGGCACCACTGGAGAGACAGTGTTGTGATACTGGAGCTCTGAAGCAGCGCAGAAAGAGCTTCTCAATTCCTTCCGCCTGGATGCCGGCAAACTCTCAGGAGGCTGTTGGTTTCACAAGGCTTTCCAACGACACGGAGGCGATGACGAATCCCTTTACAATCATATTTTATCTCCCAGTCAAGTCAGTGGGAAAATTTTCCCTTCAAGGCCGGTGCCCTGCAGGAACAGACATTCACACGTCTTTGTTTCGAATGAGCCAGTGGTTTTGGCGGCAGGGAGGTTAAAATAATCGGAGAGGTCTTTCAGGGGGAATATTAGCCTCCTTCTCTCTCTCTCTCTCTCTCTCTCTTTGTTGCAATAAATTATACTTAATTGGAATGAGAAGTCTTCCCCCATGAGGCCTGTCGCTCAGAAAGGGAAGACACAGCTGAGCTGAAGCCAAGGAACTCGAGCTGTGTCAAAAATGTATAGATAGAAACAGGGGTCATTTTGTAAAAAAATAGGCGGTGGAGCTCATTAGCATAACTCATTAGCATATGTTAACCCCCCCCCAGCCAAAAGCAACCTGACACAAGAAAGGTGAGCCCCTGGTGAGCGAGGCCTGCTTGGGCTGACTAGATCTCAAGCAGGCCTCGCTCACCTAGGGCTCTTCTTGGCCGCCCCCCCCCCACAGTCAAAAGGCCAGCAAACCACCTGCCACCCAAAATCACATAAGAAGTGGAGGAAGGAGGGCATGGGCTTCTCCAGGGGTTAATGAGGGCTGCTGGGGGTGTGGCAACGGCTCTGGTTGCTGTCTGGCTGCCCGCTCTCGTAATCCAGGGATTGTTATGCAGCTGCACCTACTATTTAATGGACAAGGCAGGTAGGTGGGGAGGAGGAGGGGGAACCCTCAGAAATATTCAGGAGCTGCACTCCTGTGAGCTCCTGCTGAATCTGAGGCCTGGATACAAATGTAGGCAGTAAAAAAATGCAGATGGAGCTGCAGGAACTGGAAGCCAGTGATCTTGTCTAGTTAGCTCAAAGCCATGCATGAAATACTGCCCCTAAATCAGGCTTGGCCAGGTCCAATTCAAGAAATATCGGGGGACTTGGGGGTGGAACCAGGAGACATTGGGGGTGAAGCCAGCAGATGTTGGGGGTGGAGCAAGGTTTGGACAAGCATTATTGCACTCCAAAGGGAGTTGTGGCCATCACATTTAAAGGGACTGCATACCTTTTAAATGCCTTCCCTCTACTGGAAATGATGGGGCACCTTTTGGGGGGCTCATAGAATTGAATCCCCTGGCTCAATATTTTTGAAACTTGGAGGGTGTTTTGAGGAAAGTCACTGGATGTTATGCTACAAATCTGGTGCCTTTACCTCAAAAAACAGCCCCCGCAAAGTCCCAGATACCCGCAGATCAATTCTCCATTATACCCTGTGGGAATCGGTCTCCATAGGGAATAATGGAGTGCACAGCAGACATGTCCCTCCCCCCCACTTTCTGGTGCCCCTGAAGTAGGGGGAAGGCCTCCAAACTGGGGGATCCCCCACTCCCAATTGGGGAATGATAACCCTAACTGCAGGGCATCATACCCTGTTGAGTTCCCTCTTACCATGCCCTTCCAGGCTCCATTCCCCAAATCTCCAGGTATTTCCCAACCCTGAGTTGGCAACCATAGCAAAGCATCGAAACCCCCCCCCCCCCAGTACCTGGGACAGTCTGCGTTCCCTGGTCTCTGTTCCTAGTAAATCCAAGATTGGCTTTAAGGATTTAGGGAGCAAAGAATCACAGAAAATAATAACGTTGTTGCTGTATTACCCACTTAGGGCTGCCAACTGTGGATTGGGAAATACCTGGAGATTTGGGGGTGCAGCTTGAGGAGGGTGGGGTTTGAGGAGTGGAAGGGCTTCAATAGGGTAGGATGCCATAGAGTCTACCTTCCTAAGCAGCCATTTTCACCAGGGGAACTGTCACCTGGAGATCAGTTGTAATTCCAAGAGATCTCCAGCCACCACCTGGAGGTTGGTAACCCAATTCACTGTAAGATTCTGTCTGTCTGTCTGCCTGCCTGCCTGCCTGTCTGTCTGTCTGGAAAGCCAGTTTGGTGTAGTGGTTAAGTGTGCGGACTCTTATCTGGGAGAACCGGGTTTGATTCCCCACTCCTCCACTTGCACCTGCTGGAATGGCCTTGTGTCAGCCATAGCTCTGGCAGAGGTTGTCCTTGAAAGGGCAGGTGCTGTGAGAGCCCTCTCCAGCTCTACCCACCTCACAGGGTGTCTGTTGTGGGGGAAGAAGGGAAAGGAGATTGTAAGCCGCTCTGAGACTCTTCGGAGTGGAGGGCGGGATATAAATCCAATAGCTGCTGCTGCTGCTGCTTCTTCTTCTTCTTCTTCTTCTTCTTCTTCTTCTTCTTCTTCTTCTTCTTCTTCTTCTTCTTCTTCTTCTTCTTCTTCTTCTTCTTCTTCTTCTTCTTCTTCTTCTTCTTCTTCTTCTTCTTCTTCTATCTATCTATCTATCTATCTATCTATCTATCTATCTATCTATCTATCTATCTATCTATCTATCTATCTATCTATCTATCTATCTATCTATCTATCTATCTATCTATCTATCTATCATCCGTCAGTCCGTCTGTGGTCTGCATCAGGAAAGAGACAAACCCTGGAGTTGCACTGAGGGAACTGTTGGTTTCTTTGCAGGCCAGGCTAGAGAAAGAACATCTCAAATCTGCAGCAGGAGCAAATAGGGAAGAGGCAACTCTGCAATTCTTTAAATTAACATTTTGGACTTGCTGTTTCCTTTGCGTTACTCAGCACCATTTGTACAACTTCCCTTTGTTCTGAGCGCTCTTTCTGAAGCGCACCGGAGATCCTGTCTCTACAAATCATAGCCATTATGATTCAGTTATACCTGTCGTTGGAAACCTATTGTGTTTATGATAAATGCTTGTTACCTTGAAAACTGTAATACCACAAATGTTTTCTTTTCAGAGCAATTTCGTTATTGTTTGCCAAGCCACAAAAGTGCTGTCATCTATTGACCCGAAAAGAGCCCCCAGCCCCCACCTCTGCAGTTGGAAAAATGATTTAGGAGAGGGATGTTTATTGCCCAAATTCTGCTGGGTTACAACCGCACGATGGAAGGAAACAGGAGAAGTACGCGAGCCTCTCTTTTCCTATTCACAGAGCAAAATTTCAGCTTCTCGGGGGGTAAAACAATAGAAGATGCATGAGACTGATCCTCAGGGCTGGTGCGTGGGAGTAGCCAAAGGAGGCAGTCACCTAAGGGGTCAACTGGCCTGCCCCCTCCCAGACGCATGACTCGGGCTCCTGACCCCGTCACCTTGTCTTCTCCCATCACCAAGCTGCCCTCAACAAAGCCAAGCCACCCCCCTCTCCCTGATGCGCGACTTGGCTTCCCACCTCATCCTATCCTGCCACCCTCTTTCCTGGTGTGGCCAGCAAGCACTTCTTCTCACAATTTGTTTTTTTATAACATATCACATTTTTTAAAAATTAAAATTAAAAATCAGTAAATTAAAAATGTGAAAAGTTTTAAGTTTGGTGCTCTTCATTTTCCTGATATTAATAATGGGGGGAGGCACTAGTGGGTGATTAGGGTTGTCGAGTCCAATTCAAGAAATATCTGGGGACTTTGGGGGTGGAGCCAGGAGATTTTGGGGGTGGAGCCAGGAGATATTGGGGTGGAGCCAGGAACAAGGGTGTGACAAGCATCATTGAACTCCAAGGGAGTTCTGGCCATCATATTTAAAGGGACAGCACACCTTTTTAAATGCCTTCCTTCCATAGGAAATAATGAAGGATAGGGGCACCTTCTTTTGGGGCTCATACTTGAAACTTGGGGGGTACTTTGGGGAGAGGCACTAGAGACTATACTGAAAATTTGGTGCCTTTACCTAAAAAAACAGCTCCCTCAGAGCCCCCAAAACCTCCAGATCAATTCCCCAGTATACCCTATGAGAATTGATCTCCACATGGGGAATAACGAAGTGCTCAGCAGAGGTTTCCCTCCCCCCACCCCGTTTCTGGCGACTCTAAAGTGAAGGATTGGCCTCTCTACTCACGAGTTGCTGCCAACTTCTTCAAAGTAACACAGACACACCATCCCAAGAGGAAGCCTTTCAATCAGAGACTGAAGTCTCCAGAGGTGGAAAGGCACATGGTCTTCTGCAGCGGGGCATCCCCCCTCTGGCCAGCTGACTGGGGGCGGGAAGGAGCCTGGGAAAGCGGAAGAACCCCCGCTGGGACCTGGGGATTGGCAAGTCTATGGGTGATTTGCCTAGGGCGCCAGAAAGCCTAGCACCGGCCCTGCTGATCCTTCCTGACTTTTTGACAGCAGCTTCAATTTGCTCACAAAGATCTACTAAAGATCCTAGCCAGAGGTAGAATTCTAGCAGGAGCTCCTTTGCATATTAGGCCTCACCCCCCCCCCCCCCGATGTAGCCAATCCTCGAGGAGCTTACAAAAAAGAGCCTTGTAAGCTCTTGGAGGATTGGCTACATCAGGGGTGTGTGGCCTAATATGCAAAGGAGCTCCTGCTAGAATTCCACCCCTGATCCTAACCATGAATCTTTTCTGTCTCATCTAAGTCATCTAACCATAGAAGAATGATTCATTCATACACAAGCAGTCCAGTAATGGACTTATTCAGTAGTGCTTGGGAAATACAGCTGATCTTGAGAGACTGCTTTCATTCAGATACCATACTAAGCCACAATGGGTAAGAACTAGGGTTGCCAACTTCCAGGTGGTGGCTGGAGAATTCATTGGATGACAACTGATGTCCAGACAACAGAGATCAGTTTGCCTGGAGAAAACGGCTGCTTTGGAAGTTGGTCTCTATGACATTATACCCTACTGAAGTCCCTCCTCTCTAAATAGAGCAGCCAGTTTGGTGTAGAAGAAAATGAAGAAGATATTGGATTTATATCCCGCCCTCCACTCCGAAGAGTCTCAGAGCGGCTCACAATCTCCTTTATCTCCCTCCCCCACAACAGACACCCTGTGAGGTGGGTGGGGCTGGAGAGGGCTCTCACAGCAGCTGCCCTTTCAAGGACAACCTCAGCCAGAGCTATGGCTGACCCAAGGCCCTGCTAGCAGGTGCCAGTGGAGGAGTGGGGAATCAAACCCGGTTCTCCCAGATAAGAGTCAGCACACTTAACCACTACACCAAACTGGCTCTTGGTGTAGTGGTTAAGTGTACAGACTCTTATTAAATCTGGGATGTCAGGGCAATGCTCTGGTATTTGGGCAAAGACTCTATGGTAGATTTGGCTTCTACCATAGAGCTTTTGTCCAAATGTCAGCATGTCACCTGATGTCCTATCCTGGATGTGTGTTCCTGGCTCCGCCCCCAAAGTCTCCTGGCTCCACCCCCAAAGTCCCCAGATATTTCTTGAATTGGACTTGGCAACCCTACGAGAGCGGCAGGGAGAATCGTTCTCACCACCGGCCTCCGTTCCCGCCACTAAAACAGCGCCCGGGGCCAGGGGCAGAAGCAGGCCCCGGCACCAGTTAAAGGGCCCCCAAGAGCCCCGACAGCTGCCTGCCCCACGAGCGAATTCTCCACCATGCAAATCGCTTGCAGGGCCGGAGACAGCTCCCCGGACATGGCAGAGGACCCATGGCAGAGGACCTAGAGTCGGGGGACCTTGGGCAGAAGTCGGGGGGCTGTGTCCCCACAGACCCCTCATAGCCTGCCCTGGTGGCTGGTTGGCTGCCCACTCTTCTAATCCAGGGATTGCTATGCAGCTGCACCTACTCTTCAATGGACAAGGTGGGGGGGGGGAGGAAGAGAGGGAACCCTCAGAAAGGTTCAGGAGCTGTGCTCCTGTGAGCTCCTGCTGAATCTGAGGTCTGGTCATTGACTGGAAATCCATCAAATGTATATGTGAAATTTTATATGGTTTGCAAATTTTATGCAGTCTGATATTCAGACAATATGTTTTAAAATTCATTTTTGTGTATATTAAATGTTATACATTTTATGATTTGTGTTGCAGGCACCTTGACCCTCCATTGCACTGTTTAGATTTGGGTTGAGTTCCCCCGCCCCCTTTCTCCCTTTCTTTGTTTGCCAATGATTAATGGAGCCATTGAGTCGATTATTCCCCTGCTCCGATACCTTTTCAGCCCCAGATAAATCTTCAGAGTTCTTCGTGTGCCCAGATACCATCACATTTATAATAGCACAGTTTTCCTTTTCCAAGAGAAGAGTAACAGCTCGTTTCTAATGAAAAGCAAAATTGGAAAGCTAATTTCCATTTGATTCTGCTGGAAACATATTGATTCTTATGGTGGCTTGTTCGGTGCTCTATGATTCTGGACGTCTCTCAGGGGCACTCAAGTCCTTCATTTGTAGGGATCCATTTAGTATGTTTCTGCAGCAGTAACTCCTGAACGGGGGCCTCTGAGAATTCATGGGCTTGTGAAACTGCACAGAAGTAGCCATCTCTCCTGCATTATGATCACTTTGGACATTGCCTTTATTTAGATGCACACTTCCAATGCATTTTAAGGGTCGAATCCAATGTGGCACTGGAAACTCAGTGAATGAGGTACACAGAGCCCCAATTCAGATGGGAATTACAGCATGAAGCATTTTCTTAGCTTGAAATTGGAGCTCTGCTATTGAGGTAAACATGCTGGTTCTTATCCTGAGCAGAACATCAGAAGAGCCCGGTTGGATCAGACCAGAGGTCCATCTAGTCCAGCATACTGTCTCACACAGTGGCCAGCCAGTTCTTCTGGAGAGCCAACAACAGGGCAGAGAGGCCGAGGCCTTCAGAAGAACATCAGAACAGCCCTGCTGGATCAGACCAGTCATCCATCTAGTCCAGCCTCCTGTCTCACACAGTGGCCAAGCAGTTCCTCTGGAGGGCCAACAACAGGGCATAGCTGCTGAGATCTTCATAAGAACATCAGAAGATCCTGCAGGATCAGACCAGTGGTCTATCTATTCCAGCATCCTGTCTTACACAGTGGGCAACCAGTTCTTCTTGGAGGGTCAACAACAGGGCATAGTGGTGAAGTCTTCATAAGAACATCAGACGAGCCCTACTGGATCAGACCAATAGTCCATCTAGTCCAGCATGCTGTCTCACACAGTGGCCAACAGCAGGGCATGGAGGCCAAGACCTTCATAAGAGCATAAGAAGAGGCTTGCTGGATCAGATCCATGGTCCTTATGAGCAAGAAGCCACCATTACATCAGTGTTCCATCTTGCAACTCAACAAAAAACATTTTCAGAATTTGAGGTGGGAGGAGTCAAGAAATGGAACCTCTGGGGGAGGAGGCTGTAGTCCTGCCTGCGCACATTAAAAAAATCTGTAGCAACTAGGATCGATATACAGATGCAACATGCCAATGGACCTCTAGAGGGCAGCATGCTTCAGGAAGATGACCTCGGTTGGCTTGAAATCCAGGAGGTCATATCGATGTTGGCAGTAGGCATGTTGATCCAAAGCAAAACCCTCAAAGTCAAGGTGTACCTTTTATTAGGACCAACAAAAAACAACACAAAACAGTACACAGCCTTATGAGCACCTTAGAACTGTTCGACAGGATGAATATTGGAAAAAAAAAAAGATGTTTCAGGCTGTGATTTAAGGCCTCTGGTGCCTTTGTGGTTCCAACCACAAGATGGCTGCCACAGGAGGTGGAGCCAACCACAAGATGGCTGCCACAGGAGGTTATGCATACCTTTTAATAGTAACTCTCAGGTCTTTTTTGTAGCAGGAACTCCTTTGCATATTAGGCCACACCCCCTAATGTAGCCAATCCTCCTGGAGCTTACAGTAGATCCTGTTCTAAGAGCCCTGTAAGCTCTTGGAGGATTGGCTACATCCGGGGTGTGTGTCCTACAAAAAAAGCCCTGGCATCTCTTCAGCATTTCAGGCAAAAGCTCAGTTGAACAAGATACCTTTTATAATGAACATATTGTTTATAATATTTTCTTGCATGTACACACACAAGTTATCTTCAGTTACATGATGAAGATCCTTGTGCTAGGGTGGCAGCTGCTGCCAAAACAATGTTAAAAAAATCTACATAACCAATCCATTTCTCAACGGCTGGACAGAAATCATTCTGACCAAGATGCAGATGTGACATGCCAATGGACCTCTAGGGGGCAGCATGGTTCAGGAAGAACCCTGTTTCCAAAAATACTTGGTGAGTGCCAGGAGAAGTATCAACAGGTGCCATGGTGTCCTCCGGCATTGCGTTGGGGACCCCTGATCTTAATGTTTTTTATCCAGTACAGGATGCCAGGTAGTTTTGAATAGTGTTGTGGGTAAAGTGGTAGGCTTGCCAATCCCCAGTTCTGGGTGGGGGATCCCCCAGCTGGCCAGCAGAGGGAAGCCCTGCTCCAACAGGCACCATGTGGCAGGTTTAGAAGAGGCTTGTAACTGTTTGTGTTTCTGAATGAGTGTGTGACTTTAAATCTCGGCAGGAAAGCTGCAGGGTGGCGGGGCAAGCAGACGGAGCCACGTGGCTCTCAGTCCCTCTGTTTGGAGGAATGCTCCACCCTCTAGGCTGTTCTTTCATTTTCCTAATAGTCCGAAGAAGTTGGTTGAAATAAAGCCGCATTCAGCAATGCGAGTAAATTGTCCCAGTTAAATCACAAAAGTGGGTGCTTGGTAACTGTGTTTATTTTGCTCCTTTGTGAGTGGGTGTGTGTATTCACTTTCATTTAGTGAAAGTGTAGCTGCAGGGGGATGAGGAAATGAAGACTGCATTCAGGGGAACTGCACTGCTGTATTTTTACTTATTTATTTTAGGGAATGGGAAAGTGTGCTGGCTTCACCCCCAAAGTCTCCCAGCTCCATCCCCAATGTCCCTAGATATTTTCTGTTGGATCTGGCAACCTATAGGATGGTGACTCTGTTGGCCCCACCCTATCTGTGCCCCTGTGCAGGGACAGGCTTGAAAGCCATTGAAGTGGAAATCAGAGGCAGATTCAATAAAAGTGTTCTGGAGTTCCAGAGGCCCCAAAGCTCCCTGATCATTTTCAGCCAGGGCTTTTTTTGTAGCAGGAACTCCTTTGCATATTAGGCCACATACTCCTGATGTAGCTAACCCTCCAAGAGCTTACAGAGCTCTTCGTATAGGGCAGGGGTGGCCAAACTTGCTTAATGTAAGAGTCACATAGAATAAATGTCAGATGTTGGAGAGCTGCGAGACATGAATGTCAGATGTTGGAGAGCTGCAAGACATGAATGTCAGATGTTTGAGAGCCAAAAGGAAGAAAGAAGGCAAGTAGATGGGGAAGGAAGGAGAGGTGTAAAGAAAGCATCTTTAACTTGAAATGCATTCTCCAAGCCACCAGCTGGCTTGACTTGGAGAGGTGATTTAAAGAGACAGGTGCCTTCTCCAAGCTGGCCAACAGGGTAGTGGGGGCTTCGAGAGCCACACAATATGTGTGAAAGAGCCAGATGTGGCTCCCGAGCCACAGTTTGGCCACCCCTGGTATAGGGCCTACTGTAAGCTCCAGGAGGATTGGCTACATCAGAGTAGGGTTGCCAAGTCCAATTCAAGAAATATCTGGGGACTTTGGGGGTGGAGCCAGGAGACATTAGGGGTGGAGCCTAGATCAAGGCTGTGACAAGCATAATTGAACTCCAAAGGGAGTTTGGCCATCACATTTAAAGGGACGGCACACCTTTTCAATTCCTTCCTTCCAAAGGAAATAATGAAGGATAGGGGCACCTTCTTTTGGGGCTCATAGAATTGGACCCCCTGGTCCAATCTTTTTGAAACTTGGGGGGTATTTTGGGGAGAGGCACTAGATGCTATACTGAAAATTTTGTGCCTCTATCCCAAAAAACAGCCCCCCCAGAACCTCAGATACCCGCAGATCAATTCTCCATATGGAATAATAGAGTTCCCAGCAGACATTTCCCTCCCCTCCCCCCGCTTTCTGACAACACTGAAGCGGGGGGAGGGTCTCCAAACCGGGGGATCCCCTGCCCCCACCTGGGGATTGGCAACCCTACATCAGAGGCGTGTGGCCTAATATGCAAAAGGAGTTCCTGCTACAAAAGAAGCCCTGGATGTGGCTATATCTTCCTATTTTGTGTGTTTTACCCATTTCCTCTATGAGCCGATAAGAGGTAGAAGCTAAAAAGGATGAAGCGAGCAGGTCAGGTTTCTTCTTTCAATGTCTCCGTGTGCAACAAAAATCCTGCGCTAGGGAGCCAGAGCACAAATCTGCTTCCCCCCACCTCCTCTTTAAAAAAACAGTTCAAATATTGATGGCGATGTGTTTTATCTGGATGATTATGAAATCCCGAATTATCACAGACAGGAGCTTGGCTTGTCTGGCGGAATTAGAGTCTAACATCTGCTAATGCCGTTGAAGGCGAGCTTGTTTCTGCGCCATCAGCTGGCCAGAGGGTCACATCAGCGTTTAGCCCATCTGACATTCCCGATCTCTTACCTTGGCCTGATCCAGCCCCTCTGCTAAGGCACAATGCTTTTGTAGTATGTTTAGATAATCGGCCGTCATTCGGGTGCTGCGTTTCGGAGACCCCGTTTCCCACAGCGATGAGTCGCGCTCAGAAATTTCCCTGGACAGGGTGAACATTTGCTGTAGGCTAGAGTTATGTAACAACTATTAAGAGATGAAAATAATGATGCGAGGCAGGAACGCGCCAAGACGTTGGGGAGGCAGCGTCTGTTCGTCGGCTAAATCGTTTGGCTTGAAACAAACAGAGCTGGGGATGGGAGCAACTGCGATGCCTGAATACACTACATTTGGTTGTCAAGAATGTTTGAGGTGAAATTTACGGGTCTTCCTAGACGGAACGAATGTTAGTCAGGGATATCGTCTTTCTGCTGTGGGAGCTACGGGGAAACGAGGCAGACCAGCGAAGAAGTTTTTTAGCAGCACAGAGGGCGTGAGGGAGTCAGGTGATACATTTGGAATTCTATAAAAGCATCCAGGTCAGCAGGGCTTTTTTGCAGCAGGAACTCCTTGGCATATTAGGCCACACCTCCCTGATGTAGCCAATCATCCAAGAGCTTACAGGGCTCTTAGTACAGGGTCTATTGTACGCTCCTGGAGGATTGGCTACATCAGGGGTGTGTGGCCTTATGTGCAAAGGAGCTCCCACTACCCAAAAAAAAGGACCTTCAGGTCAGCAACCACGAAACTCCTTCAACATTTATATATTGATGTTCTTCACTAATATCCCACCTCTTTCCCCAAGGGTGACAAAAAACATCTTCAAGCGCTCCTCATCCCTCCATTTTCACAACAACCTGGTGAGGTAGGCTAGGCTGAGCGAGTGACTGGCTCAAAGTCACCCCGTGAGCTTCTGTGGCAGAGTGGGGATTCGAACTTGGGTCGAATGTTAGTCCGACACTCTAACCACCACCCAACGCTGGTTGTCCCTTGGGTTGTTAAGATAAAATGTCTTAATTCCTCTTTATTCAGTTTGTCAGGTTCCCTGACAATTGGGTCAGAATGCCCGATGGTTGTGCTGTAGTGAGGTGTTAATTCATATTCAGTCATTCCTATTTCTTTGCACTATATTGCACCCCAATGTTATACCCTCATAATCTGGACTGTGTGTTCATTTTCTCCCTTGCTCAAATATGTATCCATTTGTGCTTGCTTTGTCATTTCACTTGCTGGTAACGTCACAAAATGTACTGGAGGGAGACTTTGGCAGCGGAATTATTATCTGGCCAGTGTTCCCTCTAAGCTGAGTTAGCGTGAGCTCAGGGTGGTGAGAACCAGAGAGGATTGTGAGGAACTCCAAAGGGATCTGTTGAGGCTGGGTGAGTGGGCGTCAATGTGGCAGATGCGGTTCAATGTGGCCAAGTGCAAAGTAATGCACATTGGGGCCAAGAATCCCAGCTACAAATACAAGTTGATGGGGTGTGAACTGGCAGAGACGGACCAAGAGAGAGATCTTGGGGTCGTGGTAGATAACTCACTGAAAATGTCAAGACAGTGTGCGTTTGCAACAAAAAAAGGCCAACGCCATGCTGGGAATTATTAGGAAGGGAATTGAAAACAAATCAGCCAGTATCATAATGCCCCTGTATAAATCGATGGTGCGGTCTCATTTGGAGTACTGTGTGCAGTTCTGGTCGCCGCACCTCAAAAAGGATATTATAGCATTGGAGAAAGTCCAGAAAAGGGCAACTAGAATGATTAAAGGGCTGGAACACTTTCCCTATGAAGAAAGGTTGAAACGCTTTAGCTTGGAGAAACGTCGACTGCAGGGTGACATGATAGAGGTTTACAAGATAACGCATAGGATGGAGAAAGTAGAGAAAGAAGTACTTTTCTCCCTTTCTCACAATACAAGAACTCGTGGGCATTCGATGAAATTGCTGAGCAGCCAGGTTAAAACGGATAAAAGGAAGTCCTTCTTCACCCAAAGGGTGATTAACATGTGGAATTCACTGCCACAGGAGGTGGTGGCGGCCACAAGCATAGCCACCTTCAAGAGGGGTTTAGATAAAAATATGGAGCAGAGGTCCATCAGTGGCTATTAGCCACTGTGTGTGTATGTATAAAATTTTTTGCCACTGTGTGACACAGAGTGTTTGACTTGATGGGCCATTGGCCTGATCCAACATGGCTTCTCTTATGTTCTTATGTTCTTAAAAGCAACCCAACACAAGAAAGGAGAGCCCCAGGCAAGCAAGGCCTGCTTGGGCTGACTAGAGATCCAACCAGCCCAAGCAGGCCTCACTCACCTGGAGCTCGCCTTGGCTGAGGCTCCTCAGTCAAAAGGCCAACAAGCCACCCGCCATCCCAAATCACATAAGAAGTAGAAAGGGTGGTGTGGGCTTCTCCAGGGGTTAATGAGGGCTGCTAGGGGTGGGGCAAAGCCCCTGGTGGCTGGCTGGCTGCTTGCTCTCCTAATCCAGGGGTTGTTATGCAGCTGCACCTACTATTCAATGGACAAGGTAGGTAGGTGGGGAGGAGGAGGGGGAACCCTCAGAAAGGTTCAGGAGCTGTGCTCCCGTGAGCTCCTGCTGAATTCAAGGACTGGTGGTGGTTATTATTATTAGCCACATAGACGCTCTCAAGCCTATGGCAAATACTTCTCTCCCTGATGGATGCCAGCACTTAAATCCTCCTCCATCATCCAGGGTTCAGCGCTATTATGGAACTAGGTTATGAAGTTCCATTAGTTTAAATGAAGCCTTGAGGATTTATATGAAAAAAAAAAAATATAAAGCTCTTTTGCATTCTTTCTTTCCTTGCCCTAAGATTAAACTGAGATTATAACAATCGAACAAATACAGTTCTGACACACCAGACTAGCTCCGTAGTGGACAGAAATGACCTTCCAAAGGACAGGAATCTGTTCTGTGCTGCAGACCTGGGTGAGACTGCGGGGGTGGGGTGGGGGCAAAGGAGGCTGATATTTAGGGTTGCCAACATCCAGGTGGCCACAAATAAAAACTACTGTGAATAAATAACAATACTGACCACAATTTCAATTACTATTTTTCATATATTCAGTAAGTTATTAATGTAATACACAGTCCCTAAGTATTTAATTCATAGTTACACAGTCCGCAATGTAAAGTGCCATAAATGCCTCTTAAAGTGCAATATAAAGTGCCATAAATGTCTCTTAAAGTGCAATAGGAAAGGAAAGGTCCCCTGTGCAAGCACCAGTTGTTTTCGACTATAAAGTGCCCTAAATGTCTCTTAAAGTGCAATAGGAAAGGAAAGGAAAGGTCCCCTGTACAGGCACCAGTCGTTTTCGACTATAAAGTGCCCTAAATGTCTCTTAAAGTGCAATAGGAAAGGAAAGGAAAGGTCCCCTGTGCAAGCACCAGTTGTTTTCGACTATAAAGTGCCCTAAATGTCTCTTAAAGTGCAATAGGAAAGGAAAGGTCCCCTGTGCAAGCACCGGTCGTTTTCGACTATAAAGTGCCCTAAATGTCTCTTAAAGTGCAATAGGAAAGGAAAGGAAAGGTCCCCTGTGCAAGCACCAGTCGTTTTCGACTATAAAGTGCCCTAAATGTCTCTTAAAGAGGTCTTCTCAGCCTCTCACAAGTGTCGGCGAAAAGTGTTTGTGCTGATCCTGGATTTCTTGAATAAAGTGCTTGCAAAAAGACACGTCAATTTTGTATGTTGATTTCAGTGCAAATTCCGATGCTGATGATGGCACAGATCAGTTTTGCGGCCTTTGAGGGATCCTGTCAGCCTCTGAAATCGTTTCTCAACAATTCTTTCTCAATAATGCACTTTCAATGCACTTTCCAACTGGATTTTGCACGTTTACACAACAAAATCTAGTTGTAAAGTGGATTGAAAGTGCGTTATTCAGTGTGTGTGATCCCAGCCAGAGAGAGAGATTGAGATTTGGATACCCCTAAACTGCCCCGACCTGGATAACCTGGATAGCCCAGACTTGTCCGATCTAATTGGATCTTGGGAGCTAAGCAGGGTTGGCCCTGGTTAGTACTTGGATGGGAGACCTCCAAGGAAAATCTGGGCCATACCATGAAGGCAGGCAATAGCAAACTACCTCTAAATGTCTCTTGCCTTGAAAACCCTACAGGGGTTGACATATTTCCCACTACCAGCTATAACACCTGGGGTTAGTCTGTTGAAAAAGGACAGAGGAGGGCAACCAAGATGATTAGGGGTTTTTAGCACCTTCCCTCTGAGGAAAGGCTGAAGAGCCTGGGCTTTTCCATTTAGAAAAGACTAACTGGGGGACATGATAGAGGTTTATAAAATTATGCATGGGGTAGAGAGAGAACGGACAAAGATTAATTGAGGATAGGTTTATTGGTGGCTTCTAGCCATGGTAACTAGAGGGTGACCAGGGGTCCATCTATTCCAGCATCCTGTCTCATGCAGTGGCCAACCAGCTCCTCTGGAGGGCCAACAACAGGGTATGGAGGCCAAGGCCTTCACAAGAACTTCAGAAGAACCCTGCTGGATCAGTCCAGTGAGGGTCCATCTAGTCCAGCGTCCTGTCTCACACAGTGGCCAACAGCTCCTCTGGAGGGCCAGCAACAGGGCAGAGAGGCTGAGGCCTTCATAAGAACATCAGAAGAGCCCTGCTGGATCAGACCAGTGAGGGTCCATCTAGTCCTGCATCCTGACTCACACAGTGGGCAATCAGCTCCTCTGGAGGGCCAACAACAGGGCATAGAAGTCAAGGCCTTCCCAAGAACATCAGAAGAGCCCTGCTGGATCAGTCCAGTGAGGGTCCATCTAGTCCAGCGTCATGTCTCACATCGTGGCCAACGAGCTCCTCTAGAGGGCTAACAACAGGGCATAGAGGCTGAGGCCTTCCACTGATGCTACCTCCCGGCACTGGGATTCAGAGGCTGTCTGCCTCTGTACATGGAGGTTCCCTATAGTCTCCATGGCTAGTTAACTCTGAAAGACCTGCAGCCCATGAATCTGTCTAGTACCCTTTAAAGGCTTTCTATTCCTGCAGCCATCACTACATCCCTTGGCAGGGAATTCCGCACTTGCTGTGTATGGTTTTTTAAAGACAGCTCTACACTCTGCGGGGTCAAGGCCTATGTTCCTTTCAGCTAAATTTCTTATTAAGCAAAGTACAGCTCACGATATTTTTTTAAAAGCTCGCTATTGTTCAACAGGCAGTATTCATAGCACTTCGGATTGCAGTCGACCTTTCCTTAATTAACTAAAT